>NW_011494836.1:826833-830208 GCF_000754665.1 Bison bison bison | reverse complement strand
ATTCCAGAGTCAAGAGCCCTGCCTGCTGCCCCACCCAGAGGAGTTCAGCGCCAGGGCAGGCATCCAGAGCATTCCTGCAGATCTGCCCGGCAGAGGCAGGCATTCAGGGTAAAGCAAGAGGCCAGATGGCAGGAAGGAAAAGTGCATGTGTGTCCAGCCCTTTCTCTGACAAGTTCTTGGCACCTCACGTAAGTGGGTTCATGTCATAGAAGAGCTTCTGCTGTAAGAAGGGCAGTAAAGACAGAATGTTTAGCTATAATCTGTAGTTAGCTATTTGAAAAGTAATGGCTGAAACCATTTACAGTGGATAAACAATGCTGCGATTGTCTGGTGCAGCATTTTGAGTTTTTAAGGATATCATACTGATGAACAGAGAAATAGTTGCAGTGTAGTCCTTCAGGCAATTGAAAAGCTGGTTCAGGCGACATTTTGGCATTCTAGAAGACGCTGCAGACACAATGCAAGAGGGTTCGTGAAAATGACTCGTGAGTGAGGCTGGTCTGGAAGCAGACAGCTCCTGCTCAGGCCAAGCCAGTGTTTCTGTGCAGGAAAGAAGACTCAAGTCGTGTTTCCACTGTCTTAAGGGAAGCATGGAATTTGGCTATTTATAGAAACTTTCCAGAGTTTTAAGTATTGGCAATTAATTTCATTTTGAAGAAAGTCTCTGTGTGCCAAATGAAACATTGCTAAAGGGCCACTATGGCTTGAGGGCTGCCTCTTCAGAACCTGATTGACAGAGTTGGTATGAATGACCGGCCTACCTGCCCTGGGGTCTCTGTGGTTTCTGCAGCATCTCCTGTAGGGTCCCTAAATCAGATTCTACAGTCCATGACTCCCAGCAGGAGCACTTTATAGCTGGTAGGTGAGTTGGCCAGCTCCAGGGGTTGATGGTGCCACACAGTTCTGAAGCCCCTAACAAATGATTCACATGTGGGAAGCTGACCGACGCTTACTGGTTCCCTGAGCTGGTGCAGGCCAGAGCATGAGAACCCGAGAAATGCAGGAGAGCAGCCCAAGCAGGAGAGACAGTGAAGTACACTTTCACCAATTTGGTACAGTAAGACTCCCTGGGCTGCTGGGAAATAGTAATGTCAATGTCACTGAGCCCTTGCTCTGGTTGACATGTGCCAGATGTGAGGTCAGCAGAAGTCCAGCTTGACTTGTGGTGATCAAAAATATATTTTAAAATAATTTTTTTTAAGGCAGTCGAAAAACCAGCTATGTGAGTAGAGACTGGCGTATCAGACTTAGCTCCATCTTGTTAATCTGGGTTCAGCCTCAGTCATTCCTGGACTAGTTGTGTGATGTTATGAAGTCATTTAACCATCCTGAGCCTCAGTTTCTTTGTGGATCCAGTGGTGGTATTACCTCCTGCCCACAGGTGGTTGTGAGGCTCCTGCCTCACAGGTTGTTGTATGGGACACAGCATCATGTTGGGAATGTGGAAGAGTGCTTTCCACATTCTTTAGTTTCTCTTTCAAACATCTCTTTAGTTTCTTTCTCCTAAATCAAAAGGAGTCTTTCCATACATAGTGGGGACCAGTCTGTGAGTCTACCTGGCAGTCTTTGAATTATATTTATCATATAGAATCAGTTTCACATACAAAGGTTAGTATCATGTGGAGGAGGGGCCTTTTGGGAGTGATGCGTGGACAGAGTCATTGAAGTTCAATGAATGGGCTTCAGAAAGAAACTGGTTACCACTGGATTGGTACCGATTTATTCTAGAAGATTAGGTATAAACAATATGAAGGAAGTGGGCAGGTCAAAGTGCCCCCTCTGGGGCCAGGTGTATTGCTTCATTCTTCCACTGCCTGCCCAAAAATCCCTGGGCACCCAAGGGCAGCTGTTGTCAGGCAGTATGAGGAGCCCAGAGCTAGGGGTTGTCCTACTTACCCTGTTCCTACTCCTCAGAGTAATCATTTTTCTCCACTTATTTTTAGCCCTACTCCATGCTCACCACTCTCCAGGCTCTCTAACCCCCACCCCCGCCACCCCCTGGATAGTCTATGGCTGTGAGTTGAGAATAACAAACTCCTTACAGTGAACCCATAATAATGATGCGATTGTATGCTGTTTTTAAGGTTCACATAGTTAATCATTTCATCTTCTGTGTAAGATGGTTTTCCCTATTTGAGGTAATTAGGCACTAGGCCTACCCAAGTGCATTTTTCCTAATGAGCAGACAATAGAAACAGAAGATAAAGGGCAAAGCTGAAAGGGCTCGGAGAGGGAATCAGAGTTGTTGAGTGAAGAGGAAATAGCAGTCACAGCTGTGGATATGTGATTTCATAAGTCAAGTCACAGCCTCAACATATTGTTAGATCAGCAGCAACCTCACTTCTGCCATATGAGCAGGCCCATGGCTATGTTTATCATCACGAGAGACTGGAAACTACCTAAGTGTCCACTAGTAGGGAACTGACCTAATAAAATAATAGATGTGTACCCCTGGGAAATACCATGTGTCTTTTAGAAGAAATCTGAGGGCAGGATTTGAATTTATGTTGGCCAACTCTGTAGTCCCCCCACGTCTGCTGCAAAAGGTCAGATCCCCTGAGGAGCTCCCCAGGCAGAGGATTGTTAATAACTAATAGTCAGTGAGCATCACTGCATGCCTTGCAGTGTACTGGGCACCCTGCAAGTAGTATTGCCCTCATTTCTTTTGGAAGATGCTCTGACTCACAGTGTACAGGTCAACAGTCAGAGGCAAGGACTTGTCCAGCATCCCAGAGCTGGATATGAACCAGGTCACTGTGGAAAGGGAACAAAAAAGAAAGTGATAAATTGGCATCGATATGAAATGATTTCCAAGATACAGTATAAGCAAGGGGGGAAAAAAGGGCAGGGGTAGTGGGTAGCAGCAGGCAAGATACTCCCATTACGTAGATATAGGATCAAAAATAGAAAATCAGAAATGGGAGAGAGATAAATTTACTCTGTATTCTTTAATAGTATTTGCATTTTTACCATGTTGTACTTAAAAAAAATCCCTTCAGATAATTGTCATGAGTGTCTTAAGTTCACAGAGTAATTTCAAATGTCCAAGTTTCCAACAGACAGATTCTTGAAAAGCTCAGATGAGGACACTGATATTGTGCTAGGATGTGTGCATGATAATTTATGAAAGATGTAATAGAACAATACAGGATGGATCATCCAAGTTCAAATGTTAGGATTTCTACTGTGCTGTAACAGATACAGCCCAAGTCTTCACGGCAAAGGCATTAGACACACTCATATCTGTGCATTTAAATGTAAGCCTTAAAGTATAGGAAATTGCACTGTAGATCATCAGGTCAAAGGAGGAAGACTTATGTAGGACCCACATGTGTTTTTGGATTAGATGAAATAGAGGATACTCACTTGTGTTGT
>NW_011494836.1:823968-826733 GCF_000754665.1 Bison bison bison | reverse complement strand
GTGAAATGATTTGCAAGTGTAGCAAGTTCTGGAACCTGGAGGTTATCTGGATGAGAATCAGTAGGTACTGTCTGGGAACAGATTGAGAAAATTGATAATAATAGCTCTCACGCCTGTTGGGCACTTAGTAGGCATTGTGAAGTTTTTGCATGTTTGTCCTCCCTAGGTCAGCTGAAAACAGGAAGGGAAGGCATTAGTAAAAATTCTCATATAAGGAAATGAGAAAAAGCATTCTAACCAAGCGTGTAACAACTATGTGGGTAGTTTTGGAGATGATTTCTAGAAAATTTAGGAGAGTGTTAACTTTGTTTTAGAGAAAGTGTGACTATGACTTTCCTCCTTCAAACTGGCAAGTCAGAATTAGGTCATCTGTTGATGTGTGGTCCAAATCTGTGAGCCCACTTTCTCTTCACCCTAAGAATTCCTGCAACTGATGATATAAGCTTTTGTATTGAGAAGGCATGTGGGACAGTGGCAGGAAAAAAAAAAAAATCTATCTGATTTGAGTAGACTTGAATTCCTGGTCTAACTTGACTGTGACTTGTAACACATCATTCAGCATGGCTGAGCTTTCATCTCATTGTCCATGAAGTGAAGCAACTCTTTTGGTAAAGCTGTGAGGACGGTGGGTGTTATCCTCATCTTGCACATAAGGAAACTGTAGCTCAAAAACATTGAACACTTATTCAGAGTTACACAGATAGCAAGAGCAGCAGCAGAATTTGAACTGAAGTTTTTGGAATATTAAGGCACATCCTTGGAAAGTAAATAAAAAACAAAAAAAGTGAAAAGTAATTTGAAAATAAGTATATGTCCTCTATTTTTCTACTATTGTGTGATTTCTTTACTTCACTAGATGCTGTTTCAGCAGGTATTTTTGAAGATAGTACATTTATAGAGTAGCAGCAAATCATTCTGTTTTTTTATACCATCTAGTTGTTCAAGGAAAATATTTAATTTCTTTGGGACGTTTTGCCTAGCAAAGAGGGGAAATGACAGTAACTGTGTTAATTGTAAGGAACGTTAGGTCCCAGAGTCTGGGGTATGTTTGTTCAAGGCTGTCTTCCTTTGTTGACACCTTTTTCTATTCCGTCTTGAAGCTAATGTTTATTTTCATTCTATAAAAAATGTCTTAATATATGGCAGACTGGTTATATTTTCTCTAAAAAGTTAATGTTTCCACTCTTTCTGGGAGTGTTTAGCATTCCATGCATAGCTATCAAAATTAAAAAAGCAACCAAGGCTAAGGCGTACTGTATATTCCTGTTAAATACCATAGCTTTAGTGAGTTACCATAAATGACATTTTTCTTCCCTTTACTTTCTCATTCAACAAGAATTCATTGAACCCTTGTTTGTCATAAGACTTGTGATGTTGTAATTAAAATAATTAATCATTTGGCCTTCATCCCCATTTCTGGCACAGAGCTCCTTAAACACTTGAAATTGCCTAAGTGGTAAGAACTTTAAACGTGAAAGGAGCATCATTTGTTACTCGTAACAAGCTCCTTTTAACCACATCTGAGTTTATGGTGATGAGATGACTTCTGGAAAGCCCCAAACAAGGAGGGGATGCTAACTGCCAGGGGAACTAAACTTGAACAGAGGGTCAGAAACTTCTGTCTCATCTGGTGATGTCTGGGGAGGGGAGAGACGCTGGAGGTTGAATCAGTCCCCCATGGCCAGTAGTTTCATCAATCTTGCCTATTAATGAAACCTCCCAAACCTAGAAAGGACAGGGTTCTGAGGGGTTGGTGAACATGTAGATGTAGATGTGGGAAGAGTGGTGTACATACAGCATGGAAGGTCTCTGTCTCTTTCCGTGTATCTTTGCCCTGTGCCTCTCTTCATCTGACTGCTTTTGAGTTACATCCTTTTACATATAACAAACCAGCAATCTAGTAAGTAACTGAGGTCTGAGTTCTGTTAGTTAATTTAGCAGATTAATCTTAGAAGGGGGTCTTGGGAGTCTCTGATCTGTAGCCCGTTGGTTAGAATCACAGGTGGGTACCTGAAATTGCAACAGGTATCTAAAGTGGAGGCAAGAACCTAGAGCCTGTTATACAGAGTGAAGTAAGTCAGAAGAAGAAAAACAAATTTTGCATATTAACACACATATGGAATCTAGAAAGATGGTACTAACTAACCTGTACGCAGGGCAGCAGTAGAGACACAGACATGGAGAATAGACTTGGGGACACAGAAGGAGACAGAGAGAGTAGGACAAATAGAGTAGCATTGAAACATATACATTCAGTTCAGTTCAGACGCTCAGTCGTGTCCAACTCTTTGTGACCCCATGGACTACAACACACCAGGCCTCCCTGTCCATCACCAACTCCCAGAGTTTACTCAAACTCATGTCCATCGAGTCGGTGATGCCATCCAGCCATCTTATCCTCTGCCGTCCCCTCTCCTCCCACCTTCAGTCTTTCCCAGCATCAAGGTCTTTTCAACTGAGTCAGCTCTTCACATCAGGTGGCCAAAGTATTGGAGTTTCAGCTTCAGCATCAATCCTTCCAATGAATATTCAGGACTGATCTCCTTTAGGATGAACTGGTTGGATCTCCTTGCAGTCCAAGGGGCTCTCAAGAGTCTTCCCCAACCACAAGTCAACTTCTCCAACCACAAGTCAACTCCAACCACAGTTTAAAATCTTCAATTCTTTGGTGCTCAGCTTTCTTTATAGTCCAACTCTCACATCCATATATGACTACTGGAAAAACCATAGCTTTGACTAGATGGACCTTTGTTGGCAAAGTAATA
>NW_011494836.1:822928-823507 GCF_000754665.1 Bison bison bison | reverse complement strand
ATAATCCCGTGAATCTATTTCTCACTTCCACTGTATAGTTATAAAGTATTTGATTTAGGTCATACCTGAATGGTCTAGTGGTTTTCCCTACTTTCTTCAATTTAAGTCTGAATTTGGCAATAAAGAGTGCATGATCTGAGCCATAGTCAGCTCCCTGTCTTGTTTTTGCTGACTGTATAGAGCTTCTTAATCTTTGGCTGCAAAGAATATAATCAATCTGATTTTGGTGTTGACCATCTGGTGATGTCCATGTGTAGAGTCTTCTCTTGTGTTGTTGGAAGAGGGTTACTATGACCAATGCGTTCTCTTGGCAAAACTCTATTAGCCTTTGTCCTGCTTCATTCTGTTCTCCAAGGCCAAATTTTCCTGTTACTCCAGGTGTTCTTGACTTCCTACTTTTGCATTCCAGTCCGCTATAATGAAAAGGATATCTTTTTCGCATGTTAGTTCTAGAAGGTGTTGTAGGTCTTCATAGAACTATTCAACTTCAGCTTTTCCAGCATTATTGGTTGAGGCTTAGACTTGGATTACTCTGATATTGAATGGTTTGCCTTGGAAAGGAACAGAGATCATTCGGTT
>NW_011494836.1:819325-822828 GCF_000754665.1 Bison bison bison | reverse complement strand
AAGTACTGCATTTTGGACTCTTTTGTTGACTATGATGGCTACTCCATTTCTTCTAAGGGATTCTTGCCCAAAGTATTAGATTTCATGGTCATCTGAGTTAAATTCACCCATTCCATTCCACTTTAGTTCACTGATTCCTAAAATGTTGATGTTTACTCTTGCCATCTCCTGTTTGACCACTTCCAGTTTGCCTTGATTCATGGACCTTGATTCATGGAGAAGGATAAGAGGCTTATGGAAGCTTCCTGATGGGAGAGACTGACAGGGGGAAACTGGGTCTTGTTCTGATGGGCAGGGCTCCTGGTGGCTCAGAAGGTAAAGCATCTGCCTACAGTGTGGTAGACCCGGGTTCAATCCCTGGGTAGGGAAGATCTCCTGGAGAAGAAAATGGCACCCCACTCCAGTGTTCTTGCCTGGAAAATCCCATGGATGGAGGAGCCTGGAAGGCTACAGTCCATGGGGTTGCAAGGAGTCAGACATGACTGAGCAACTTCACTCACTCACTTGGTCAGTAAATCTTTAATCCAATTTTCTGTTGAAGGGCGGGGCTGTGTTTCCTCCATGTTATTTGACCTGAGGCCAAACTATGGGGGAGGTAATGAAGATAATGGTGACCTCCTTCAAAAGGCCCCACGCATGCACTGCTATACTCAGTGCCCCTGACCCTGCAGCAGGCCACCACCGACCCACTCCTCCACCAGAGACTCTTGGACACTCACATGCAAGTCTGGGTCAGTCTCTTGTGGGGTCACTGCTCCTTTCTCCTGGATCCTGGTGTGCACGAGGTTCTATTTGTGCCCTCCCAGAGTGTGTTTCCCCAGTTCTGTGTAAGTTCTGGCGGCTCTATGTTGGGTTAATGGCAACCTCCTCCAAGACGGCTTATGCCATACCCACGTCTACTGCACCCAGAGCCCCTGCCCCTGGAGCAGTCCACTGCTGCCCCATACCTCCTCAGGAGACACCCAAACACAGTTCTGTCTCAGTCTCTGTGGAGTCTCTGGGTCCTGGTGCGCACAAGGTATGCTTGAGCCCTCTGAGAGTCTCTGTTGGGTATGGGCTTTGATTCTAACCATGATTTCGCCCCTCCTACGGCCGTGCTTGGGCTTCTCCTTTGCCCTTGGATATGGGGTATCTCCTCACTGTTACTCCAGCTCCCCACAGCTGCATGTACATTACCGTATGTAAAATAGGTAGGTAGTGGGAATTTGCTATATAACACAGAGAGCTCAACCTCGTCCTCTGTGACAACCTAGCAGCCTGTGATGGGATGGGAGGTGGGAAGGAGGTTCAAGAGGGAGGAGACAGATGTTATACCTATGGCTGATTCATGTTGATATAATACAGAAACCAATACAACATTGTAAAGCAGTTATTCTCCAATTAAAAATAAAGAAGGGGGCAGTCTTATGGAGCTGAGCCCTTAACCTGTTTGATCTGATGCTACCCAGGTAGATAGTATCAGGACAGAGTTGAATTTCAGGATACTCAGCAGTGTCTGCTGAAAATTGAAAAATTACTTGATAGTGTTGGAAAAAACACCCAGTGCAGACCCTGTCCCATGGAGCAAGACTTGCCCCTGATCTAGAGGAACTTTATCATATAAAAAGGATATAACAGTTATTTAGCACTTGTTAAATGACAAGCCTGGAGAATCCCAGGGGCAGGAGACCCTGGTGGGCTGACGTCTATGGGGTCACGCAGAGTCGGACATGACTGAAGTGACTTAACAACAACAACAACAAATGACAAGCACTGTCTAAATACTTTCTAGAAATTATCTGTTGATGGGTGAAGCTGTGTTCCCTCCCTGCTATTTATCTGGGGCCAAACTATGATGGATGTAATGAAGATAATGGTGACCTCCCTCAAAAGGTCCCATGCATGTACTGCTACAGTCCGTGCCCCCAGCCCTGCAGCAGGCCACCACCAACCCATGCCTTCGCCAGAGACTCCTGGACACCACAGGCAAGTCTCCTGTGGGGTCGCTGTTCCTTCCTCCCTGGTCCTAGAGCACAAGGCTCTGTTGTGCCCTCCAAGAGTCTATTTCCCAGTCCTGTGTAAGTTCTGGCAGCTCTGTGGTAGGGTTAATGGTGACCTCCTTCAAGAGGGCTTATGCCATCCCCACACCCAGAGCCCCTGTCCCTGCGGCAGACCACTGCCGACCCGTATATCCACAGGAGATGCTCAAACACAATTCTGTCCCAGTCTCTGTGGGGTCCCTGGGTCCTGGTGCGCATAAGGTTTATTTGAGCCCTCTGAGCATCTCTGGCGGGAATGGGGTTTGATTCTAAATGCGAATTTGCCCCTCCTACCATCTTGCTAGGGCTTCTCCTTTGCCCTTGGATGTAGGGTATCTCCTCACAGTGGCTCCAGTGCTTACCGTCTTATGGGGGTTTCTCTGACCTTGGATGTGGGGTATCTCCACACCGCTGGTCCAGTGAAGCACAGCTGCCGTGCCTGACCTTGGACATGGGGTATCTATTCACGGGTGCTTCAGCGAAGTGCAGGAGCTGCTCCTGACCTCGGCCATGGGGTATCTCCCCTTGGCTGCTCGTCACTCCAGCGCCGCGCAGTAATACTCAAAATTCTCCAAGCCAGGCTTCAACAATACGTGAACCGTGAACTTCCAGATGTTCAAATTGGTTTTAGAAAAGGCAGAGGAACCACAGATCAAATTGCCAATATCCGCTGGATCATCGAAAAAGCAAGAGTTCCAGAAAAACATCTGCTTCATTGACTATGCCAAAGCCTTTGACTGTGTGGATCACAATAAACTGTGGAAAATTCTGAAAGAGATGGGAATACCAGACCACCTGACCTGCCTCTTGAGAAAGCTGTATGCAGGTCAGGAAGCAACAGATAGAACTGGATATGCAACAACAGACTGGTTCCAAATCGGGAAAGGAGTACGTCAAAGCTGTATATTGTCACCCTACTTATTTAACATATATGCAGAGTACATCATGCGAAATGCTGGGCTGGATGAAGCACAAGCTGGAATCAAGATGCCTGGGGGAAATATTAATAACCTCAGAAATGCAGATGACAGCACCCTTATGGCAGAAAGCGAAGAACTAAAGAGTTTCTTGATGAAAGTGCAAGAGGAAAGTGAAAAAGTTGGCTTAAAGCTCAACATTCAGAAAAGGAAGACCATGGCATCTGGTCCCATCACTTCATGGCACATAGATGGAGAAACAGTGGAAACAGTGGCAGACTATTTTTTTGAGCTCCAAAATCACTGCAGATGGTGACTGCAGCCATGAAATTAAAAGATGCTTGCTCCTTGGAAGAAAAGCTGTGACTAACCTAGACAGCATAAAATTACTTTGCCAGTAAAGGTCCGTCTAGTCAAGGCTATGGTTTTTCTAGAAGTCATGTATGGATGTGAGAGTTGCACTATAAGGAAAGCTGAGTGCCAAAGAATTGATGCTTTTGAAGTGTGGTGTTGGAGAAGACTCTTGAGAGTCCCTTGGACTGCAAGGAGATCCAACCAGTCCATCCTA
>NW_011494836.1:809680-819150 GCF_000754665.1 Bison bison bison | reverse complement strand
AGTTTGAAAAGACCCTGATGCTGGGAAGGATTGAAGGTGGGAGGAGAAGGGGACAACAGAGGATGAGATGGTTGGATGGTATCACCAACTCAATGGACATGAGTTTGAATAAACTCCAGGAGTTGGTGATGGATAGGGAAGCCTGGTGTGCTGCAGTCCATGGGGTTGCAAAGAGTCGAACACGACTGAGGTGACCGAAGTGAACTGAGAAATTATCTGATGTAATCCTCATATCCACTATATAAGGAGTTCGTTATATCTTCATTTTATAGATGAGAAAACTGAGATGCAAAGAGATTTAATAACTTGTCGAAGATCACACAGTGGGTAAATTTGCAGAGCTAGAAACGAATCTGGGTTTGTAAGACTTGTATACTTAACCACTTTGTCATACCAAAGAGATAAAAGACCTACCGAAATCAGGCACGTGTGTCAGGTATTGTGGAGCGGAGCACTTTCTGTTTTAAGTGTCCAGGAAGGTAGTTTTCTTATGACTAATGGTATGTTCTATGATGCTGTTGTGAAGGAAGCAAATTCTGAAGGTCTGGTGGCCTGGGACGGAAGATTCCAGCCCCTGGTGAGGAGGGGATGCCAGAGGGTTTTCTCAGGGTTCTCTAGACCCAGGCAGTTTTGATAGACTAGATTTCCAGATTCTCTTTCCTGGAAGGAGCCTGCCTGTGATAGTAGGCTTGCCCCTTCCAATGGACTTTTTCCTATTTTCCAAAAGAAAAGTAGTCATTTTTACCACTCAGAATCTGTTATACTATTTTGTGTTTAAATGTTCAACCTCCTGGACTGATGTTGGAAAAGTAAAATGACCTTGATTATCAAGTGACACATCCTTGTATGTTATTTTCTCACTTTGACTTTCAGCAGAATTGATGAAGGACCCAATTGATTTGCCACTTAATAGAAAATTTGAAATACTTTTAGATAATATATCACTACTTGTAGAGTTATAGGTCTACATGTAATTTGGAAGTTCTCTGGGACACTGGTGATGTCCTTATAACAGAATACTTAACAGAATAATATAAACCTCTACTTAATGTGAAGAAGAAAATCTATTCAAATAAAAATAAGAATAGAATTGTTGCTAAACTGTTTCATTTTAGCACAAAATAATATTCTTGAATGGGTATGATCCAGGTTAATCATGGAGAAAACAAGACTATCCTGTTTATCTTATTAAGAATTAACTTTTCAATAAAAACATACGTTTTACATTTAAAAATTACTTATCAGCATTGATGCAGTATACTAATAACATGCTGTTAGTAATTGTAATGATAACTTGGTTTAGAAAAAAATTTTACCATGTCGAGCTTTATGGTCATGGGAAATAAACCTTTTACTTTATTTCTGTTTTTCTGTCACAAAAGTAAGATATAGTGATGAATAAATACTTTCAAGCATAAAACATTACTTTGGGATACATTTTTGCAGAGGAGATGAAATTGAGTTGCAACTACAAGGAGAATGAAAGATTGCTGTGAAATTTTCAACTGATAAACTCATTTCATGTATTTTTGTTTGCTTATTTTTGTAATTAAATTTTTTAAATTGGGGTATGATTAATTTGCAATGTAGTATTAGTTTCTGTTGTGCAACAATGTGAATCAGCTCTATATATACATACCCCTCCCTCTTATCCCTCCCTGCTATACCCCCATCCACCCCCTCTAGGTCATTTCATGTATTTTTAAAATGAATGACTGTGGATATCAAAGTTGTATGGTATTTTATTACACTGGATATATTTAAGAGAGTCATGAAGCCGTTTCATTTAATTAATTTTTTGTTTTAATATTTTTTATGAAATACTGTTGATTCACAGTGTCGTGTTAATTTGTACTTACAGCAAAGTGATTTGGTTGTGTGTGTTCTTTTTGAAAATATTCTTTTCCATAATGGTTTATCATAGGATATTGAATACCATTCTCTGCTATACAATAGGACCTTGTTTACTCATTATGTGTCTCAAAGTATGCATCTGCTAACCCTAACCTCTCCTATCTCATACCTCCCCAGCCCCCTCCCCCTTGGCAGCCACCAGATCATTCTCTGTGAATAGAGAGATTCAAGAGATTTACATCTTTTTATTTAAAAATTTTAAAACACTGTTTGTTTTTAATTTAATATTTTGTTAGTTTCTGCCATATATCAACATGAATCAGCCATAAGTGTATGTAAAAACAGTTACATTTTAAAATGTCAGTATTTACTGTATGTTGCAAATGACATCCTTTTGATACTCTTTAAACTTCTGATGCAAGATGTTAGATATCATCTTAGAAACATGCACTAAGGTGAATCATTTTCCAAATTCTTTTAGTGAGTACTTGTGTAAAAAGTTTAAAGAACACTGAGTTAAGGCCTCCTAGGTATGAGCTCAACTGTGGAAAAATCAGAAAAACCAAAAATGTTCTCAATTTTGCCTAAGCAAAATAAACCTTTTAAAAGTGATCTTTACATACAATTATATGTATTTTGTGTTTGTATATACTTTATATGGGGCTTCCCAAGTGGCACGGTTGTAAAGAATCCGCCTGTAAATGCAGGAGACACAGGGGATGCGGGTCCTATCCCTGGGTTGGGAAGATCCCCTGGGATAGGAAATGGCAACCCACTCTACTATTCTTGCCTGGCAAACTCCATGGACAGAAGAACTTGGCGGGCTGTAGTCTATGAGGTTACAAGGCGTCAGACGTGACTGAGCACACACACTCTTTATACACCACTGTAATTACATCAAATAAAACCTCTAAAGCCGTGGTCTAGCACTCTCTTCTGGAACAGAACAAACTTTGTGTCTGGTGTGGAGCTGTTCCCCTGCCCTAGACCAAATGAGCATAAATGTGGGGCCTGAGAAAAGATGGCTGGAGAAGGTCTGCTGTAGGTTGCTCTCAACTGTGTGGCCCTGTTGATGGGGGGCCGCGGGGGAGGGGGAGTGGGAGAGCAGCACAGGGATAGGATGTGAGCGCTTGCTCAGTTCTCCTCCACCATACTGTGTTCTCATATCACAGGAAGAAAAACTTGGAGACGAAGAGGTTTGCCACACCTCGTGCTTCCAGACAACCATTCACAGAGCCACGTTAGCACTGGGCCTGGGACGGCTGAGAGGAAAGATAGGCACCCCTCTACTGTTAGTGTGGCTGGCAGCCCCTCCAGCGTACACAGGTGTGGATCACAGGTCCTTCAGATACTACAGCCCCTTGTTCTACTCTGAGGGCCTAAGGGAGAAAACAAATGCTTGGACGTGCCTTTTTTGGTTTTGAACCAGTATTCTGACCTACAGAGAAGGGTGTTGGTGCCCACCTCTCGGGGTGTGTGCCTCGGCAGCTTGGGCAGAGGATGAAATGCCTTCATCTCTTCTTCTCCTAAGTTGACCATGTTGGTCACGAGGAAAGCAGAGGGATCCAGGAGAGTGCTGGGTCAAGGGAGAAGACACTGGAAGCAGACCAACCAGGGAAGGGATCTTTCATGCACAGACATATTTTCCTAGCATCTTTCTCATCCACACCCACTCTTTATGATCTACCCTCCAGCTTTCTAGCAGAATGCTTTGTTTGATCTTGCAGTTGACATGTAGCAAAATCAGTCTTAAAAGTCTGTATGTTTGTAGTAAAGAGGTAACTGTGTTTAAATACCACCCTTAGGACTTTTGAATGCAGAAACAGAAAGGCAGGGGTCTGGCTACCTCTTTGGGATGAACGGGCTGAGGTCAGGCATTTGAACTTTAAAGAATTAGCCACTGTACACTTAAACACTTTTTATTTTCCAAATCATGTGTTTTGAAATTTAATTAAATTATACATAATGAATATCAGTTTTGGCAAATATAAAACCTTCATGATGATAGGAAAAAATATATATAAAGTTTCCATGGCCATTTTACTGTTTGTAATTTGTGATGTTAGAAAAATATATTTTGCCAAGTTGTTCTGTCTTCTGCCATTTTTTCCCATAGTAACCAGTTATAAAGTTGAAAAACCACAGCAAAGTGATTCTGTACTATCAGTGTGAGAACTAGAGCTAAAATATATTTCCAGTTACTAGCTCATTCTTAATTCATGAATATAATATTTCTTCTGATAAGTCATTCTAGATCAGATAATATGAACTCAGACTGTCTTTAATGAAACCTAATAATCTGTTGTGTTGTGAAGAGTTAAAATCTATTCTGTCCTGATTATTTGTCTCAAGCATTAGATGTAGCTTTTAAAAAATATAGGTCAGGAAAGAAAATGTGAATAAGTGGGATAAAATTTAGCCTAAAAGTTTACAAATGTATCATATTTGAGAGTTTTAAAAATGAAATCTTGTATATATGATAGTCTCGCTTTACTTACTGGCTATTTGTCCTTTTCCCCATTAAACAGAATAAGTCAAATTACTCTGATAAATATATATATATATATATTTTTTTTTTTTTTTCTTTTAATGTCACATGTTCATCCTCCATGCCCACTCTAAATTCAAAGCAGTGGCAACATTTAAGTAACATCAGACATTTAAACTAAGGTTGACAGATGTCAAATTGAGCTATGAACTTTGCTGGTGGTGGTTTAGTTGCTAAGTCATGTCCAGCTCTTGTGACATCATGGACAGTAGCCTGTCAGGCTCCTCTGTCCATGGGGATTATCCAGGCAAGAATACTAGAGTGGGTTGCCATTTCCTTCTCTAGGGTATCTTCCCAACCCAGGAATCGAACTCAGGTCTCCTGTATTGCAGGCAGATTCTTTATCGACTGAGCTATGAGAGACCTTGTGAGGCTCAGTGTTTTTATAATTGAGCATCCATGTGAATTCAGTACTGCATCTTGAAATCTGGACATCACAGCGATGACTTTTAAGAATCTCCCCCAGGTCAAGCAGCTAAACAGATCCTGGGAAAGTTGGTTCTGTTTCTGAAAGCCGCTCTTCCTGAACGGAAGGCGAGGGTCACTTAAGATGAAGGCACTGAATTGTGAGCAAAGCCAAACTGCACAATAGCGTGGTCATGGTCCGCTGCACGCGGGCTGAAAGCATTTGCATATGGGGTGTTAAAAGGTGAACAGATGAGACCATGGAACACTGAACACTGGCACTGCAGTGCTGCCTAACCCATAGGGCATTGTGTGGGCCCATGCCATGCTGCAGTGTTTAACAGTCCAGAGACAAAAATAATCACAGATCATGAGCTAGATCTGGCTCCTTAATAAACTATAGCAGTCTCCTGATAAACTTATTCTTCTACCTGTGACCAGTCTCATGAGTAAAGCCCTTTGTCTTTTGGGGGAGGGGGGTTACCACACCATGTGGCATGCGGGATCTCAGTTCCCTGACCAGGAATGGAACCCACGCTCCCTGCAGTGGGAGGATAGAGTCTTAACCGGACCTCCAGGAAGTCCCAGACCTTTGTCTTTTTCTGTGAATGATATGTAAGTTGAACTGGATGCTTCTAATTCTAAATGACCTTGCTAGAGTTAATATGTTATGTAAAATAAAATACAAATTTACTTAGGAGCCTTGGTAATCCTATGTGGATAACTGACTTTTTTTGTAGATCATCTGCTGCTTTCATTTTAAAGGCTAGAAAGGAGGAGCATGCTCTAGCGGAAGCTTGCCGTAAAGCCCTGAGAAGTAGCCCAGGCTTGTAGAGTATGGCTGCATGTCACTTCGTCTCCTGCATTTTCCATACTGCCACATCCAGATTTTTTTTTTGTCTTAGTTTTGACACTTTTTAAACATAACATTATTATCCTCAATTTTCCCTTCTAGTTGGAAAAAATAGTAGAAACAGAAAGACATCCTCTATAGTAACAAACCTTCAACTGAATACTATAAAACACTGTGCTGGAAATCATGGGGCCTCAGTGATATGCCCTTCATTTTATTAAGATTTTGAGGCCTTATTCACTTTTATTAATAATTTTATTGTGTATATTATAAATATTTTTTGAAATATATATGTGGCCATTTGTGTTTCTGGATATTTTAGATGGAAAACAACTGTTTTCCCTTCTCTAAAAGAAAGAGTTGCCGCACATGGAGTGATTTCTATAGTGTAGGAAAACTGCCCTTAATGTTTTATTTCTCGACATGAGAAGTAGTTTAATAGTGGTTCACTTTATAATAATTTGTTAAACAGTTCACATATGTATGTTATATTCTTTTCTGGTGGTCTGTTATAATTTACAATGAAAAAAGAATGTTGAAAACCAATTTCTCCAGCCTCAAAATTTCTTCTGGAACAATGCCTAAAATTCCATTGTTATCAATTATTTTAGTTAATATTTGTCTTCTCCTTTTTGTCTTTAAAATGCAACCATTTGTGACCAGTTAATACATGAAGACATGAGCCCTTTAGCGTAGTTGGTTTGTCAGATCACCACTTCTCTGTGGTTCAAGAATCTGAGCTTATGTAGAAGGGCTGGTTCTGGAAGGTAGGATAATGAGGGGAGGAAGAGTTTTGAAAAGGAAAGCAGTTAGTGCATGTCAGCAAAATGGAAAATCGGTGAGCCTAAAGGATGCATAACCATCTCTCTCACCTTTGCAGATTTCAGTAAGCAATATTTAATTGCTTAGCTTTCTTCTTAAATGATAGCATGATTAAAAAAACCTCACTCATTTGACATAATTAGGACAATGGTTAAAATATAATACTTTTAAAGTATAGTTATTACTTTTAAGTGCATATTTACTAATGTAAAGCTAATAAGTATTGCCTACTTAGAGTTTTTAAAGAACTCTACATTCATGAATAAAAAGAGTAATTTATAATTAAGGTATGAATATTACACGAATGGATACTGCAGAAAATCTCCCAGTAAGTTAAGGCTTATAAGTAGCTTTTTTTCTTATAGTTAGTTTTCCTAGTAAGTCTTTTACACTTCAGGCTTGTCCAGTTCACATACTTACAGAGGAGGGAGATGCATATAAATAGATTTTTTTTGGTTAGTAGTATGCTGTTTTGAGGATAAAAAAATATAAATTGGATTACCCTGTCTAGTTACGATGTGTTTGAGTGTATTATATGACTGTTATGTTAGTAAAATACTCTTGTCAGTGAAGCAGTTTATTTTGAAGACATTTGCCTATTGTGTCTGAGATTGTCTGAGAGAGCTTGTACGTGATTTTTTCCCCTGAAATTCTTTGAGAAAACCATAGATCTAGTGTTTGACCTCAAAAATTATGACTTAGGTATTGTGAATAAACAAATGTTGGTTTCTTTAAGGAAGTACATATACATATAAAGTTTGAAAATTTTCTATTTGAAAATATTCCTCAGTTTTTGGCCTGTTTATTAAGCTTTTGCAAGCTTGGGAAAGAGACTCGGTGAAAGTGATCAAGCAGCAGAAAAGACTGCTCAGCAATATTACGGTTACCAGGGCTAGGGAGAGGAAGACTGGGATAAATTGGGAGGTTGGGATTGACACATACACACTACTTTGTGTAAAATAAATAATAAGGAACTACTGTGTAGCACAAGGAACTCTACCCAGTACTCTGTAATGACCTACATGAGAGAAGAATCTAAGAAAGAGTGGGTATATGTATGTATAACTGATTCACTTTGCTGTACAGCAGAAAGTAACACAACATTGTGAATCAACTATACTCTAATAAAAATTTTAAAATCAAACAAAGGACAAAAAACAAACAAACAACAACCCCCCCCCCAAAAAAAAAAGCCAAAAAGAGACCGACTGCTCAGTCAAACGGAGAAAGCAATGGCACCCCACTCCAGTACTCTTGCCTGGAAAATCCCATGGATGGAGGAGCCTGGTGGGCTACAGTCCATGGGGACTGAGTCGGACACGACTGATGAGACTTAGCAGCAGCAGCAGCTCAGTCAAAAGTGATAAGACTTGAAGCAAACCCAGGTTTATCCACCAGCTAGCTGCACAGGACTTCAGTTTAAGTGATGCTTGCTTTCACTTGGTGCTTCTTCCACTGCTGTTATTGCCACTGGGTGCTTGGGCTGGTTTCCCTGCTGTGCCCCCTTCTTCCCCCAGCCTGGGAAATAGCCCTGGGTATGTGAATTTCCCTTATATTATAAATTAGTAATACCAGCTTAGAACAATGCTGCATTTAAAAAACATGTATTTAAAACTATTAAAAATATTGATTATGGGGACACATCAGCTGTCTGGGGCACAAATGAATTAATCCCTCTTGTCACTGTCCCAGGGCCATATCACACAGAGTTCCCACTTTTGAGAAGCAGCTCCTTCTCACATCTACGCCTGCAATTTTGGGAATATGCCCTTGTGATTTTTATTAAGGGTTATGGCAAAGTAGACAGTGACTGGCCACTCCAGTGTCTGATTGCATTGGCGGTTGTTCAGAGGGAGTTGGTTGTGTCCCATTCATCCGACCGTACTCTTATAATGCCTGAATTCTGAATGTTGCTCCCATGTGAGCTTACGTTTGATGCCATCTTCAGGTTCACCTTTTCACTTCAGGATTCCAAAACTGGAACAAAATTCAGGTATTGAATCCATGTCAAATTGCTCATAATAATAGTTTATGGAGTGCTGATTTGAAACCCCTGTTTGCTTTCCGTGTCTAAGGTGTATTCATTAATGTTTATCATTCCTGATCAGTAGCCAAAGCTGCCTCCCAATGTCCTGGAGGGAATCGCCAACTTCAGGGTGCTCACATGTTTCTCTTGTTATCTCTCAAGGTTGGTTGCCCTTGGCAGAGAGTTCTTCTCTTTGTTGACAATTAAATGTCCTCCTCATTGGGTATTCTTTTCACTTATCTTCCAAAGAGTCTGTTTCTCCCAGTGTATCCTTAATTTAGACTGGCTCCTGAGGATGAGGCACAGGTGGCCATGGAAGGCTGTGCATTGTGGTGGTTTTGAGCTAATTCTCAGGAGCCAGATTGGTGGGTTTAAAAGCTGGGCCCTCGCTCATGAGCTGTGGGACCTTGGCAAAGTCCTGTTTTTCTTATCTATAAAATGGGGAAATAATTAGTATCCATATTAGAGAATTATTTTGAGGATTATATAAGTAAATAAACCAGAAGTACTTAGGACAGTTTGGTGGCTCAAATGGTAAAGAATCTGCCTGCAATGCAGGAGACCTGGGTTTGATCCCTGGAGAAGGGAATTGCAACCCACTCCAGTATTCTTGCCTGGAGAATCCCATAGACGGAGGGTCCATGGAGTCGCAAAGAATCGGACACAACTGAGCGACTTTTACTTGGTCAGCACCCACCACATAGTAAGTGCTCAACAGGTATCAGCTCTTACTAGTATTACAGACTTACCTTAGAATTTGGAAACTGTTAGCCGTGATTATATTGGAGAAGGAAATGGCAACCCACTCCAGTGTTCTTGCCTAGAGAATCCCAGGGACAGAGGAGCCTGGTAGGAGGCTGTCTCTGGGGTTGCACAGAGTCGGACACGACTGAAGTGACTTAGCAGCAGCAGCAACGATAATTATACTTTGGATTGAAGGACTTGACCCATGGACATACAAG
>NW_011494836.1:804834-809580 GCF_000754665.1 Bison bison bison | reverse complement strand
ACATACAAGATGGCTTTCTGAGGAGGACCCGCCTGCCTGCCACATGATTGAACCAGGACTGCAGGCGTCCATCCTCCTGGAGTGGGGGGCGTGCCACTAGAGAGGAGACTAGCCATCAGTGCCTGCACATCTCTCCCCTGCAGGCTTATCAGCCTCTCCCCCAAGAATGGGATCCAGATTTCCTGGATGGGCTTGGCTGCTGTGCTAGATTTGATCAGTTTCCATCGTTGTGTCTGCTGGGGGTGCCCTCTGCTGGTCCATCTAGCATGTGTGCAAATCTGGGGGATAGCAGCTTTTAAAAAGTTAGTTTTAGCCTTTTAGGGATGTTTACATTAAAAAGCACACTTGAAAATGTTTTTTTTTTTTAATGTGAGTGATACAAATCATATCTATATTAGTGTGTTTTTTCCATTTGCATTATGAGTTGGAGTATTTTCAGGTCTGAAATATTTGGGGTAGGTTTGAATGAGAATGAGGGTTGTCAACGGCATGCCAAGAAACAGTAATTTTTTTCACAACACAGTTGTCAAAAACCTATTGGAATGGCTTACATTCCAGTATAATAGTACTAAATATCTTAGATTCTTATTTAACGGTTTAAAGAATGTCCATGATGTGGGAACTTTGTAAACACTGAAGTCTCAAAACATCCTATTTTCAAATGGTGCCATAACCCAGACCCCTTGGACATTGTCATGTTCAGGGTTTAGTACATTTCAGAAAATATTATCTCAGATTTATTGAGCAATTCATTATGTATTTAGAATTATATTTTACCAGTACATTGTGCCATGATGTCCCTAAGTTTACATTAAAAATTTTTTTTCCATTTATTTTGTGTTTTTCTGACCACTGCCTCCTTTTTTTTTTCTTCTCCAATGTCTCTTTCTTTCCTCTGCTTTGCTACTAGGATCAAACAGCATAAATCGGGTGACTGCGAATATGGAAAATGGAGAAAATGAAGGAACAACTAAAATTATCGCACCTTCACCAATAAAAAGGTCAGTTAGTTAACTGAAAGGACACACTGCTATCTGCTGTCACAGAAATGCTATTTATCTTTTGTCAAGGTTAAGAAGCACGCTGGTAATTAATTAGTACTTTTAATGAAAATAGTCAATGGGCCAAAGAATACTTTAAGATGCCAGTAAAATGTAAAGAATCAGAACATGTCCCTCTCATTTGAAGGAAATGCTCCTGCCGTCATAGCATGATGAAGTTATAGATAGTCTGTGGTCTGCCTTCTCCACAACACAGTGAAAATCCCATGTGATTTTTTTAAATGGCATGATATAATGGACTAACTCCGAGGGCCCTGGAAAGTAAAGTAGATAGCATTCATGTTTAATGTACTGCGTTCATTATAGCAGTACACTGAACTGTGGCCCTGGAAGGAGGTTTTATAGCGTTTAGAGGTGCAGGGTTTCAGAAGGCAGTGATTGCATATGTATGAAGAGTTGTCATGGTCTTTTGCATCAATTTTCCCTGAAGCATCCCCCAGCGGAAGGACCTTCTCTTAATATATTATGTGGATTGTTTCCCTGAAAGATCAGCCTTGTTCTCTGTTCAGACACTGTTTCAGCGTCACTTTTTCCTATCTCCAATTATGTTCATGGAACAGAATGTTGCACATACAGTGAGCTCTCTATAGAGAGTACTCCATACGCATTGTAGAGAAGTCACATATTTCCGAGATATGTGACCTTGAGAAACTTCTTAGATCATCTACTCCATCTTTTGTTAATAAATAATACAATATTGTAAAGTAAAAAAAAAAAAAAAAATGCAGTATCTGCAAAGCACCCCCCACCAAAAAAAAATAATAATGGTGTTTTCATTCAATTGGATTGTTGCTACTTGGAGAAATATAGTGTATGATTTCTCAGCAAAATAATTCTAAGTTCTGAAATTTCTCAGAGTTGCAGTGTTTTCCCCAAGGTTTCGCCTTCATTTTCTTTGTTTACGTGCTGGGTGCTCCCTGTATAGATTCCCTTTTTGGAATGATAAGTTCTTTGCTTTCGTGTACACTTTCTTCCTCTTTTCTCTTTTTGCATTCTGGTTTTGATGGGTTGATAATTGCTTTACAATGTTGTGTTAGTTTCTGCGGTACAACAGCAAGAACCAGCCATAAGTATACCCCTCCCCGTGGGCCTTCCCCCCACTCCCCGCCATCCCACCCCTCTAGGTTGGCACCGAGCGCTGGACTGGGCTCCCTGTGTCCTGTAGCAGCTTCCCACTATCGATTTTATACCAGCATTGATGTACTTTCATGTGCTGTGCTTCTCGTAGCCTCGTAGTTGTGGCTAGAGGGTCAGCTGAATCTGTATGTACAGGGTATGCTTACGGTGAGTCTAACATAAGAATGGTCATGCATGAAATTCAGATCCCAAGGCTTTTTAGAGTGTATGGAAGGAGTGCAGTCCGCTCCACAACTGCATTCTTGCCCATAGGACTGATACCTGAAGGACTGCCAAATTTTCCCACTCAAGCTCCAGATGAGAACTAGCTCAGAGACTGCATTCAGTTAATTTGCCCCCTGAGATTTCATTATTCTGCTGCTGCTCTCTCAGTTCCTCTTTCATGTCCCTACTGCACTGCTCAATCTCCCTTTTCTCTTTTCTCTCTGATTTATTAAACACACCCAAACTTTCTACTGTATCTTTCTA
Organism: Bison bison bison; assembly: GCF_000754665.1. Lineage (NCBI taxonomy): Eukaryota > Metazoa > Chordata > Mammalia > Artiodactyla > Bovidae > Bison > Bison bison. Next base: position 806,914 of record NW_011494836.1, on the reverse strand, counting down.
CATACCATATTTATTACTTTTCCTCCTTTCAAAATTAAAGTTTTACTTTAGAAATTTGATCTTCCAAATGTTTTTTAATCTTTTTAAGAATAACATAAATAAAATATACCTACCGTCTACGAATACTAGTGCTCTTTAACATGCCTTTGTCAAATATCTAATTTTTTAGGCTTTATAACTCCCTAGATGAATATCATATACTAGGGTACAAGTATATTTTCATTTTTTGAAATTACCTTGTCATTTTTTCTCTCCTCTTTCTTTGCTGTTACAAAGAACTCTGCTATGACTATATTCCAGGACAATTAAATAGAGGATTCCTCAGAAAGCTGGGGTTAAACATGGATTAGGAGTTAAGTAGCTCTATCTTTTTCTGAAGTGGAGGCTCCCAGGGAAGTGAGAGGTGGCACACCTTCTGTCCTCCCCTGGTGACGGGAGGCTTTTGATGAGCCCCTGCCTTGTGTCTCCCAGTGTTTCTAAAATAATTGTTGAGGTTGAATAACAGCTCAGTTATATTTACATTCTTGGGACAGAAAGATGATACTAGGTCAGGAAATAAGATTTGAAAGTCATTCTGATTTGGAAGGATGAAGCCAAGATACGGCGGAAGCTAGGGGCAGAGAAGGTCAATTTGGGCGGCCTGAACCTGCCCAAAGCTGACCGGCCTGCACAAATTCAGACCCAGATCCAAAGCCAGCGGTCTCTGACCACTACTGAAAGAGGGAACCAGCCACATGAGCCAGAATACTCAACTTTCCTTTCTTGTCAGCCTTGTGTTTTTGGCTTGCTGGTCCCCCCTGTTTCTCATCCTGCCAGAATTCTCCAGGCCAGAATACCAGTGTGGGTAGCCTTTCCCTTCTCCAGGGGATCCTCCCAACCCAGGGTTTGAACCCAGGTCTCCCTCATTGCAGGTGGATTCTTTACCAGCTGAGCCACCAGGGAAGCCCAAGAATACTGGAGTGGGTAGCCTTTCCCTTCTCCAGCAGGTCTTCCCAACCCAGGAGTGGGACCGGGTGTCCTGCGCTGCAGGCGGGTTCTTTACCAGCTGAGCCATCGGGGAGGCCCCTTCCCATACTGCAGGTGGACCCTAGAAAATTTCTTTTAACAATTGATGACTTGGCATTTGGGTGGCTTACGGCAGTAAAACTAGAAAGAGAGAAGAGGCAAAGAGACCCCCAAGGTACAGCTGGAAAGTTTATTATTATTATTATTATTCTTTTTTAGGCAGCCACTTTACCTTTTTTTCTGGAATGAGTCATAGGTATGAATAAAAACACATTTTAAAACATTTGTTAAATAATTTTATTGAAGAAATAAGTATGTGAGTTAATTTTCTTTTATTTTCTAGTTAATTTATTTTCCACTCTTTTTTGTTTGTTTGTTTTTTTAAATTAAAGCTTTAAGAAAGCAAAGAATGAAAACAGCCCTGATACCCAGAGAAGCAAATCTCATGCACCGTGGGAAGAAAATGGCCCCCAGAGGTAAAGAGAATCCTTGTTTTTATAAAGGAGAACAGTATAAATGGGGTTGGCAATTGCAGCTTGTTAAACAATGGAATTTGCTTTGTGGCTGGTGATGACTAACTGTGGACAAGGCAGTCAGATTCCTAGATCAGCATGACTGAGAACTTCTGAAGTCGAAGTCAACAGCATGTGTCCTAACATGAAACTTTCTCCTGGAAAGACAGAAAGGAAAACGTGCGTATACTAAGAAACTGCCTGAAAGTTGGTGAGGATGGCTTAGGTGGTCATCTGGATGCTTGAAATGACATATTGATGATAATTTCCCCAACTGCATTGTTCTTGTTAAAACTTAAATTGAAAACTTAAAAATAAAATTAAATTAAAAAAAAAAGAAAACTACCGTTGATGAATAGTGCTTTTAGATGACCTTTATTCCTAGAAATAAATATTTAGTTAATTTTGTTCACAATTACCATACCAGGGACAGATCTGCTTCATAATTTATTGATAAGTTGAATGATGGTTCCAGGTCTGACCATGCCATGGTTCAGATTCTAACTCTGCCTCTTTCCTGGGTACTTGGCTGCTTAACTAAATATTCTGTATTTCTGTTTTCT
>NW_011494836.1:709323-804734 GCF_000754665.1 Bison bison bison | reverse complement strand
TTTCTTTACTGTTAAATGGGTCTAATACCTGTACTTCAGTGACTAGGGTTGACCTGGAGATAAACTGGGATAATGAGTATAAAGCCCTCAGCAAGCATGTGTAGATTCATCTTAAACGCGGATTGTTGTTACTGTTGCCATCATTTGTGTGCTCATTTCTTTTGAAGTCCAGTAAAACAAGCCCATTCCTGATTTATTTTACTAGATCTTACTCTTCTTTCAATAAATCTTGTCAGGAAAGAGAACCATATGCCCAAGACCCAGTATTCCCCGGAAAGTAGAGAATGGCAGTTATGAGCACTTCCCTAGGTCCAGCTTAGGGTATTGCTTCTCCCAGCCCTCTGCAGACATCCTTGACCATTCCTCTTCCACTTCAGCGGACTCTATAACTCCCCCAACGACCGCACGAAATCCCCCAAGTTCCCTTACACACGCCGCCGAAACCCCTCGTGTGGGAGCGACAATGACTCTGTGCAGCCCACCAGGAGGAGGTAAGCGGAACGGCCGTCGGTTTTAAATTTTCAGCAGCAGTTCCAGGCCCCAGCTGCAGTTTAACCAGGATATTCTCATAGTGCGTGACTGTTGGTCCCCTCACAATAACAGAGAGCTTCTGAGTTTTGTTGTTGTTGTTTTTTGTTTTTTTGAGATGAAATAAGCTAGAGGTCCTGAAGCATTTCTCTTAAAAAGCCAGAGTTTCAGAGGATGATTTCATAAAATATTGATGGGAACTTACTCTCTGTATTGTAGTTAAGACTAAATTTTTAAAAATAGGTATAATATTTTGAAAATATATATTATATAGTATGTATAATATGTATATATAATATGTATTGGATTAATGATATACATTAATATGTAAAAGATTTAAATGTTTTTATCTGAGAAGACAAGATCTTCATGACCCCAAAAAGATCTTCATGACCCAGATAGCCACAATGGTGTGATCACCCACCAAGAGCCAGACATCCTGAAATGCAAAGTCAAGTGGGCCTTAGGAAGCATCACTACAACAAAGCTAGTGGAGGTGATGGAATTCCAGTGGAGCTATTTCAAATCCTAAAAGATGATGCTGCGAAAGTTCTACACTCAATATGCCAGCAAATTTGGAAAACTCAACAGTGGCCACAGGACTGGAAAAGGTCAGTTTTCATTCCATCCCAAAAAAGGGCAATGCCAAAGAATGTTCAAACTACCGCACAATTGCAGTCATCTCACATGCTAGCAAAATAAAAAATCTCTCAAAATTCTCCAAGCCAGGCTTCAACAGTACATGAACTGTGAACTTCCAGATGTTCAAGCTGGATTTAGAAAAGGCAGAGGAACCAGAGACCAAATTGCCAACAACCATTGGATCATTGAAAAAGCAAAAGAGTTCCAGAAAAACATCTGTTTCTGCTTTATTGACTATACCAAAGCCTTTGACTGTGTGGATCACAACAAACTGTGGAAAATTCTTCAAGAGATAGGGATACCAGACCACCTGACCTGCCTCCTGAGAAATCTGTATGCGGGTCAAGAAGCTACAGTTAGAACTGGACATGGAATAACAGACTGGTTCAAAATCGGGAAAGGCGTACGTCAAGGTTGTATATTGTCACCCTGCTTTTTAACTTATATGCAGAGTACATCATGAGAAACGCTGGGCTGGATGAAGCACAAGCTGGAATCAAGATTGCTGGGATAAATATCAATAACCTCAGATACACAGATAATACCACCTTTATGGCATTACTTTGCCAACAAAGGTCCGTCTAGTCAAGGCTATGGTTTTTGAAGTGGTCATGTATGGATGTGAGAGTTGGACTGTGAAGAAGACTGAGAGACGAAGAATTGATGGTTTTGAACTGTGGTGTTGGAGAAGACTCTTGAGAGTCCCTTGGACTGCAAGGAGATCCAACCAGTCCATTCTAAAGGAGATCAGTCCTGGGTATTCTTTGGAAGGACTGATGCTAAAGCTGAAACTCCAATACTTTGGCCACCTCATGCGAAGAGTTGACTCATTGGAAAAGACTCTGATGCTGGGGGGGATTGGGCACAGGAGGAGAAGGGGACGACAGAGGATGAGATGGCTGGATGGCATCACCGACTCGCTGGACATGAGTTTGAGTGAACTCCAGGAGTTGGTGATGGACAGGGAGGCCTGGCGTGCTGCGATTCACGGGGTCGCAAAGAGTCGGACACGACTGAGCAACTGAACTGAACTGATGGCAGAAAGTGAAGAAGAACTGAAGAGCTTCTTGATGAAAGTGAAAGAGGAGAGTGAAAAAGTTGGCTTAAAGCTCAATATTCAGAGAACTAAGATCATGGCATCCAGTCCCATCACTTTGTGGCAAATAGATGGGGAAAAATGGAAACAGTGAGATACTTTATTTTTTTGAGCTCCAAAATCACTGCAGATGGTGACTGCAGCCATGAAATTAAAAGATGCTTGCTCTTTGGAAGAAAAGCTGTGACCAACCTAGACAGCATATTAAAAAGCATTTAATATTTAAGCATTTAATGTTGGAGACATTACTTTGCCAACAAAGGTCCGTCTAGTCAAAGCTATGGCTTTTCCAGTAATCAGATATGGATATGAGAGTTGGACTATAAAGGAAGCTGAGCACCAAAGAATTGATGCTTTTGAACTGTGGTGTTGGAGAAGACCTTTGAGAGTCCCTTGGACTGCAAGGATATCCAACCAGTCCATTCTAAAGGAAGTCAGGGTGAATATTCATTGGTAGGACTGATGTTGAAGCCGTAACGCCAATACTTTGGCCACCTGATGCGAAAACTGACTCCTTGGAAAGGACCCTGATGCTGGGAAGGATTGAAGGTGGGAGGAGAAGGGGACGACAGAGGATGGGATTGTTGGATGGTGTCACCAATTTGATGGACATGAGTTTGAGCAAGTTCTTGGAGTTGGCGATGGACAGGGAAGCCTGGCATGCTGCAGTCCATGGAATTGCAAAGAGTCGGACACATCTGAGCGACTGAACTGAACTGGGAAGACAGGATCATGGCTAGAGAGATATCTCTTAGGTGAGACTGAGTTATTGGCTCTCAAGACTGATATTGTTGCTTAAACTTGAGTAAAACCCCTTTCAAGAACAGAGAAAATGAGTCGTGTTACATTTTACCCAGCAGGTCAGATTGTTCATATGAATATACTTGTGTGTTTGTGCTTAATAAAAAAAATAAAAATTCCTAAATAGCGGTTTTGAACCCTCTCTGCAAAGTAGGCTGGGCAATATGATAGGTCTAAGAGAGGAAGACTTAGAAATCACTTACTAGTGAAATTCACTTTATTTCTATCTAATGGGGACTGTGTTTTACTTTGGGTGCCTACATGAGTGGTATTTTATGTGACTTATAATTATGAGATGAATAGATAGCATCACCAACTAAATGGACATGAATTCAAGCAAGCTCCAGGAGATAGTGGAGGACAGAGGAGCCTGGCATGTTGCAGTCCATGGGTCATGAAGAGTCGGACACAATTTAGCAACTGAACAACAACAACAATAACCACATTATGAGATGTTCCACATTATGTCATGTTTTCAGATAACCATCAAGATTCTTTTTGTATGCACTGTCGATTTAGAAAGCAGAGGTGCATCTCTTTTCTCTGCCCTTTTGCATACTCACTTGCTGGTCCATCCCTGCTTGATTCCTTCTGCTTCTGCCAGTTTCCCAGAGTCTTCATCCATAACTTTCTCAAACCAGGTCCACTTCACCAAAATCCTTTGAAAGTTAAGAAAAGAAAGGTCATCATCTTCACCTAACAGGACTGAGAAGGGGGAGCCAGATCATAACCCATGATGATTAGACAGAATAATGGAAAAATAGCTGGCATGTACCATGTTCCAAGTACTGAGCAGTTTACTAGCTATGTATTATCTCGTTTCAACCTTATGATACCCTACAGAAGCTGATGTAATGTATCTCTCAGTCACTAGGCCTTTCCAGCAGAGAGGGATTAAGGCAGAAATCAGTGCACAGGTATGAGCAGGACTGAAGGAACAAAAAGACCAAGAGTCTGTGGCCTGGATGCTGTGCTGCCCCTGGGCTGCAGGAGTAGCGGGGGAGATGGGGAAGTCACCCAAAGATTCAAAGCTGCTTCTGCCTTAGAGCTGGCCCCCCGGGAGCCTGTGCTTGGCGCTGACACTGCCGGGGCCACCACCACTGTAGGAATGACTCTTGCTGCAACTGCTGGAGAAGGTACCACCACGTCTAAGGCTGTGGAATCCTCACTTTTAGGGAATGCAACAGTAAGTGCTGCAGGTGCTGCCAGAAGCAAAATCGCCTCCTTTTTTCTCCTGCCTTCAAGTCTCAGCTGAGCACCTAAGTGGTGAAGAAGCCTAGGAAGGTGTAATTTTCAGGTCTCTCGTCTTGGCAATACATGGGAGACTGCAGCTAGGTCTGGATGGGACTGAGTACCAAAGGAGAAATACCTGGCCCAGCATTATTATCTCACTTTTATAGATGAGAAAACAGGCTTGAGGAGGAAAGAGTAACTATTCCTTGCACACATCCAGAATTTGGGTCCACATCTGTATGTCTGAAAAAGGCAGGGATAATGAGTCATCATTTAAAACAGGCAGGGGAATAGATTTTCTGCTCTCCTTTCTCTTCCGACAATTGGTTCAACTTGGAGAACACTTAAAAAACAAGTCAACATCACTGGGAAACACTATAAAGTGCATTTGTCTGTACATGTGTATTGAGGAGTTCTGGGGAGTGGGAATTACTAAATCTTTTAAGAATCTGTGATGGTATGATTATTGTTAATAGATAGGTTTTTATAGGTTCTCACCCTAAATTATTAGTGTATTTTTTCACCATTCCCTAAATAAAATACACACACTGAGCAGATGATCATTTCAATTTTAATGTTTAGAAGTGAATTTATCAAGTTTTTACATTACATATCAAAATTTATAGAAATTTTTTTTCCTAAACTAATTGCTTGAAATAGTTGGGAGCACACACATTCCCAAGTCGAGACTTAATAATGTTCATATTGAATACAGTTTCTGCTGGCTTCCTGTGCAACACAGAGACATAATTGTGGTGAGTGGACACAGGATCCTCTCATGGGTACCATCCAGGGGAAAGACAGTTTTGATTTTATAGAGTAGTGAATCTTTTTGTCTGAGCATCAGGGCCTCTGTCTGGTTCTGTGTGGTACTTGAAAGGTGTCTTATTGGGCATGTGTGTTTTGAGGAGACTAGACATTGCTGACTGTTGGCATCAAGAGCTGGAGCTCATTCTTCGTTTCTTTCCACTCTAAATACTCTGTAATTGTCCCTGTCCTTCTCAGTCTTGTTTTATCTTCACATGTATTTACCTTGCTCTTGAGCACAAATCCCTGCATAGTTGAATCAACTCTGACATTTAAAACTGAGATTTGTCATCAGCATGGAGGAATATCATGTACTTAAATTTAATAATGGAAAATTCTACTTTGCAATGCATGGCCAGAATAACATGTTTTGCCAAACATATCAAAATTTCCTGTTTTGCTAGTTGTCTGTCATTAAATGGATAAATCTATCAAATTCTGGTGGAGTCTAGAACCCTGGTCCTTAACCTTTTGGGATGATGAAACTCTCTGAGAGACTGATGAAATGTTGGATTCATTCCGGGGGCGGGGGGGGGGGAGGGACTTAATTAAATACATGTATAAATTTTCCTTTGCAGCTCAATTGCTAAAGAATCTGCCTGCAATGCAGGAGACCTGGGTTCGATTCCTGGGTCGGGAAGATCCCTTGGAGAAGGAAATGGCAAACTACTCCAGTATTCTTGCCTGGAGAATCCCATGGACAGAGGAGCCTGCAGGCTACAGTCCATGGGGTCACAAGAATCGGACATAATTTAGTGACTAAACCACCACTACATAAATTTTCATAGAATTTTTCAACGTTCATGGAGATCCTGAAGCCTGCTTGTTTAAGCAGTCCTGTTTTAGAACAGAACAGCTACTATAGTTCTGGGCAGTACAAGTTTATTTTTACCCCAGTCCATTTTCACACTCAAAAATGCTTATTGAGGGCGTCTCTATGCAAGGCATGTGTTAACCAGCACTAGAGACAGTCCCTGTAGGGGCCTTGGGATGGAATGGAGATGGGGAGTATTCATAGAAAGGCTGAAAGGTCAGTGTCGTCAAGCACTGAGAGGACAGAAATGTGTTAGAGACGAGCCCGGAGAGAAAGAGAGAACGGAAGAGAGAAAGAGAAGTCAGACCTCACAGGACACCTGGCCTTTGTTGAGGATTTCAGTCATTTTTCCGGTAGTTTTTCTAAGGGGGTGGTAACACGGTTGCATTTGTACTGGGTGAAGATGGTCTTTACTGCCTCTGGGGGAAAGGTGGTGGTGGACGTAGGCCAGACAGCACACAGGTCCTAGAGAAAGAGGATGGGAACTTGTGCCAAGGTGGCGATGTGGAGATAGGAGGAAGTGGATGGTTTTAAAACCCTTCAAGAGGTAAAAGTGTGGGATGAGAAGGATCAAAATGAGGGGCGAAGGAGTGACAGGCGTCAGGATGAAAGCCAGACTTGTATAATTTCATGGATGGAGGTGTGATGCACTGAAATAAGAATCACCTGGATATCACAGGCTTAAAAAGGAAAACTGAGTTTGGTTGTTGATAAGTTGAATTTGTTGTACCATTGAGAAGTCCAAGTGAGGGATTTACGTGGATTGTTTGATATAAGTCAGGAGCTAGATGGCTATCTGGACTGAAATACAGATTTCTTACAGATGTTAGTTGAAATATGAAACAGAGTTGAGGTTGTCTAGATAGATACATACTATAGATAGAATGCAAAGACAAGCCAATGACAGAGCTGTGAGAAACTTCAGCATTTATTTGCCTTAGTTGAAGAGGATTAACTTGTAAAAGAGACAGAGATATTATATCTATATGAAAAATCATGGAACAACAGACTGGTGTGAAATTGGGAAAGGAGTACTTCAAGGCTGTGTATTATCACCCTGCTTATTTAATTTCTATGCAGAGTACATCTTGCGAGATGCTAGATGAAGCACAATCTGGAATCAAGATTGCTGGGAGAAATATCAGTAACCTCAGATACACAGATGACACCACCTTTATGGCAGAAAGTGAAGAGGAATTAAAGAGCCTCTTGATGAAAGAAAGAGGAGAGTGAAAAAGTTGGCTTAAAGCTCAACATTCAGAAAACTAAGATCATGGCATCCAGTCCCATCACTCCATGGCAAATAGATGGGGAAACAATGGAAACAGTGACAGACTTTATTTTCTTGGGCTCCAAAATCAGTGCAGATGGTGACTGCAACCATGAAATTAAAGGATGCTTGCTCCTTGGAGGAAAGGCTATGACCAACCTAGATAGCATATTAAAAAGCAGAGACATTACTTTGCCAACAAAGATCCGTCTAGTCAAAGCTATGGCTTTTCCAGTAGTCATGTATGGATGTGAGAGTTGGACTATAAAGAAAGCTGAGTGCCAAAGAATTGATGCTTTTTAACTGTGGTGTTGAAGAAGAGTCTTGAGAGTCCCTTGGACTTCAAGGAGATCCAACCAGTCCATCCTAAAGGAAATCAGTCCTGAATGTTCATTAGAAGGACTGATGCTGAAGCTGAAACTCCAATATGTTGGCCACCTAATAGGAAGAACTGACTCATTGGAAAAGGCCCTGATGCTGGGAAAGATTGAAGGCAGGAGGAGAAGGGGATGACAGAGGATGAGATGGTTGGATGGCATCACCGACTCGATGGACATGAGTTTGAGCAGGCTCCAGGAGTTGGTGAGGTGGATAGGGAAGCCTGGTGTGCTACAATCCATGGGATCGCAAAGAGTCAGACACTACTGCGTGACTGAACTGAACTGAAGTCCTCATTCCCAGAATGCTAGAAGCCAGACTTCTATTTCCTAGGCATGAGAGTAGAGACTCTCCCTATAAAATATGGAAAGATACTAGGGAAAAGGTCCACAGATAGGAACTTTCAAAAGATTCTCCAGTGAAATGGCGAGACTTCCCATATTAGCTCTGCAATGCAGTGAGGCTGTCTGTTACCATGCACTGCACCATTCAGAGGGTTCCAGTCTTTTCAGTGTCTAAAATATCAAAACAGCCATAATCACCCAGCATTTGGGGATAGCTTCTCTTTGGAAAGACAGAGACTGAGCCAAGACTTAGGAGTATGTGCGGGGGGAATTCACAGGAAATAGAGACAGTATAAGAAACAAAATTTTCTAAAAAATATATACTTATTACCTTTAGAAAAGTGAAAACTGTGGTATTGAAAGAGTGAATAAGAGTTTTTAGATCTTAAATTCGTGGGGTATAATTTTAAATAATTAAATTGGAAGATAAGGAAATCTTCCCCAAAGTAGAACCAAAACAAATCCATGGAAATAAGGATTATTATGATCAAACCTGAATATCAGTCATTTGACTAATGAAATTTCTGAGGGGAAAAAACCCAAAAAATTACAAGTAAGGAAACTATGAAGTAAATAATATAAGAAAATACCCCAGATTGGAATGGTTTAACTTTATAGATAGACAGAACGCACTGAGCACTTGGCATAGTGTATTGAAAAGTAAGATCTGTACCAAGATCATTAAAACATTATAGGCCAAGAGAGAATTTTAAAAAATTGGCATCAGGGAGGAAAATGTGAAAGGAAAAAAACACAGATCATGACAAATAAATATCATGGACTTGGACTGCTTCACAGCAAAAGCAGGGAAAGAAGATAATGAGGCATTGCCTCCAAATGCTGAAGGAAGGTTAATTTCAATTTAGGATTCTATGCCAAGATAAACCAGATTATATGTGTATAAAGAAGACATTGTCAGAAATTTCATTCTCAAAAATATATATACATATAGTGTGCATATATATATAATGTATTTTGTATATTTAGTGTATACACACGCATACCCGCATATATATGTATATGTATATACATAGGTCAAACTATTGCACAATTGTACTCATCTCACACGCTAGTAAAGTAATGCTTAAAATTCTCCAAGCCAGACTTCAACAATACGTGAACCATGACTTCCAGGTGTTCAAACTGGTTTTAGAAAAGGCAGAGGAACAAGAGATCAAAGTACCAGCATCCGCTGGATCATTGAAAAAGCAAGAGAGTTCCAGAAAAACATCTACTTCTGCTTTATTGACTATGCCAAAGCCTTTGACTGTGTGGATCACAATACACTGTGGAAAATTCTTCAAGAGATGGGAATACCAGACCACCTGGTATTCTGACCTGCCTCTTGAGAAATCTGTATGCAGGTCAGGAAGCAACAGTTAGAACTGAATGTGGAACAACAGACTGGTTCCAAATTGGGAAAGGAGTACGTCAAGGGTGAGTATTGTTACCCTACTTATTTAACCTCTATGCAGAGTACATCATGAGAAACGCTGGGCTGCATGAAGCACAAGCTGGAATCAAGATTACTGGGAGAAATATCAATAACCTCAGATACACAGAAGACACCACGGTTATGGCAGAAAGCGAAGAAAAACTAAAGTGCCTCTTGATGAAAGTGAAAGAGGAGAGTGAAAAAATTGGCTTAAAGCTCAACATTCAGAAAACTAAGATGATGGCATCTGGTCCCATCACTTAATGGCAAATATATGGGGAAACAGTGGAAACAGTGAGAGACTTTATTTTTTGAGCTCCATAATCACTGCAGAATGGTGACTGCAGCCATGAAATTTTTTTTTTTTTTTTGCAGCAATGAAATTAAAAGACACTTACTCCTTGGAAGAAAAGTTATGACCAACCTAGACAGCATATTAAAAAGCAGAGACATTACTTTGCCAACAAAGGTCTGTCTAGCCAAGGCTATGGTTTTTCTAGTAGTCATGTATGGATGTGAGAGTTGGACTATAAAGAAAGCTTAGCACCAAAGAATTGATGATTTTGAACTGTAGTGTTGGAGAACACTCTTGAGAGTCCCTTGGACTGTAAGGAGATCCAACCAGTCCATCCTAAAGGAGATCAGTCCTGGCTGTTCATTGGAAGGACTGATGCTGAAGGTGAAACTCCAATACTTTGGCTACTTGATGCGAAGAGCTGACTCATTTGAAAAGACCCTGATGCTGGGAAAGATTGAAGGCAGGAGGAGAAGGGAATGCTAGAGGATGAGATGGTTGGATGGCATCACTGACCCAATGGAGATGAGTTTGAATAAACTCTGGGAGTTGGTGATGCACAGGGAGGCCTGGTGTGCTGTAGTTCATGTGGTTGCGAAGCATTGGACACGACTGAGCGACTGGACTGAACTGATATATAGTGTGTATGGGCCTCCCGGGTGGCGCTAGTGATAAAGAACTCACCTGCCAATGCAAGAGACATAAGAGACACGGGTTCAGTCCCTAGGTCAGGAAGGTCCCCTGGAGGAGGGCGTGGTTACCCACTTCGGTATTCTCGCCTAGAGAATCCCATGGACAGAGGAGCCTGGCGGGCTACAGTACATAGTGTTGCAAAGAGTCAGACAGCCTGGCGGGCTACAGTACATAGTGTTGCAAAGAGTCAGACATGGCTGAAGTGACTTAAATATGAGTATATATATGTGTGTGTGTGTGTGTGTATATATATGAATATATAGCTGCCATGACAAGAGGCCATCAGACCTAAGACTATGGAATTCATCAAAGGTGCAAAAGAAATTCCGTGGTCAGGGTGAAGGGACATCTATGCAGCAGTGCTAGACAGCAAACTGTCCAATGTGAGTAGGAGGGCAGAGTGCTCCAGAAGGGATTTACATGGAACTTGCTATTTGTGTATTTATCTATCTCAGGAGGAGTTGTGCAGCTCTCTCAGAGATGGCATAAAGTATTAGTGAGAAGTACGAGGAAAACTCAGAGAAGGCAATGACACCCCACTCCAGTACTCTTGCCTGGAAAATCCCATGGGTGGAGGAGCCTGGTGGGCTGCAGTCCATGGGGTCTCTAAGAGTCGGATACGACTGAGCAACTTCACTTTCACTTTTCACTTTCATGCATTGGAGAGGGAAATGGCAACCCACTCCAGTGTTCTTGCCTGGAGAATCCCAGGGATGGGGGAGCCTGGTGGGCTGCCATCTATGGGGTTGCACAGAGTCAGACACGTCTGAAGCGACTTAGCAGCAGCAGCACGAGGAAAACTAAGCAAGCAACTTAAGTAGAAAACTAGCCAGTTATCATCTCTAAGAAAAATTTAAACCTATACAAGAAATTGTGTTCCTAAAACACTGTTTAGATCAGTCATCTGTGAACAATAGTTACGTAATTGTGTTTACAGTTAACAATTCTATCAACATAATGTTGTTTGATATATTTGATATAATTATGTTGGGAAAGTGGGAAAATGAAAGTTGTGAATGTGGCATTAAAAGATTCATGTCTGCCCTGGCTAGATCGGAAAGGCACGTATAACAAAGGATAAGGACATGGAGCCCAAAAGCAAGAAAGAGACCTTGCTCAAGAAGTATGGCTTTGCAGGAGAGGAGAGAGACTGGGCAGAAAGTCGTGGGAGATGTGGAGTCAAAGTAGGTGTGTGTATGTTTGAACAGGAGAGACTTGAGAATGTGAAAGGCTGGTAAAGAAACTTGGCTCTGAGGACAAGGTGAATATATGTGAGAAACAAGACGTGGTTAATGACAGTCACCGAGGAGGTAAAAGGCGATGGGATCTGCACAGCACAGGTGAGCGGATTGACCTTAATTATAAGGACACTTCCGTAAAAGAGAGGGTGATGTGGGTGAGTTTTATTTTGGGTAACAGGAAAAGGAAAGAGTTCCCATCTAATGGCTGGCTCCCTTTTGCTTTGGAAGGAGAACACAAAGTCATTTGCTGCAGCAGTGGTACAGTGAGTCAGAGGGCTGCAAGGCGAAAGGAGTTTGAAAGCACTTTGAAGAAACTGAGAGTTCTTGGATCAGAGAAAGGTGGTAGGATTGCTGGGCCATGTTGTAGATCTGAGATTATGCACATGGATTTGTAGTGTAGTTAGCATGCCCTTTTATGTAACCTCATCTAGCACTGCTTGACAGCTTTTGAGGGCTGGCCCAAAGAATCTGGAGAGTTGAATTCACCCACCTCTGGAGTTTTGTCATAGAGACTGAACAAAAAACACAATCAGAGGAAGTTTCAAGTACTGGCATACATGTTATTGTGATGATGAAAATCCAAACTGAGTCAGGGAGGAAATAAAAGTTAGCTGACAGAAAGTTGCAAGGTTGATAGACAGACAGTACTACTGAGGTCGAAGAAAGGTAGATGGAAGTCATTGAACAAGCAGCAATGGTAATAGTCAACATTTATTGAGTGCTTAGAGTGGGCCAGGTCCTACTGTGTGCATTTTAAATATATTAATTCATTTTATCCTCATAACAACTCTGTGTGGGAAGTACTGTTCAAACTGAGGCTCAGTAGAGAAGTCTTGTGTTTAAATCACACTACTTATCATCAGACGGGACGGGATTCACATTCAGGACTACAAAACTCACACATTTAACAGGATGCCCCACTGAAGCTGTTTGAAGGTAAATAGGAAGTGGTATTCAGGAAGGAGAGGAGATTCAGGTTAGAGAACAAGGTTTTTGCAGGTGGTTACAGATAATAAAGTCCAAAGTGTGACCCTGATGGGGTTGCTGAGTTGCAATAAAGAGGTCCTTAGGGAAGATGACAAGGGCCATGGAGGCTGGGATGTTGGAAAGGGCATTCAGGTGAGAGCTGACATCAGATTATAGCAGAACTTGGCTTGGTGGATTGTGTTACGGAATTGGGTTTGTTTGCTTAACTTGCAGCAAGTCAGACATTGAGACGCCAAGGTTTGCAGCAGAGAAATCGTTAATTCACAAGATAGCCAAACAAGTTGATGGGAGAACAAATCCAAAACTTGTCTCCCTGAAGGTCAGACTTAGGGATGTTTATAGGATAGAGAGGCAGGGTGTATCAGGCGTGGGGAGAGGTGATTGAGGTAAGAAAAGGGAGGTAATCAGTGGTTTCTGCAAGAGTGGTCAAGCTTCATGGTTCTCCATGGCAACTGTTCAGAAGATGGCAGAGTTAGTGTGTTCTGAGGGTAGAGGTTTTGGCCTTCTAGCATCAAAAGATCATCCGTCTGACACTCACGCATGGCCAGTTGAATGGTCAGTGGTTTCAACCAGTTTGAACTGGGTAAGGACTAACTCCACATTCCTGAAAAACAATTTAAGCAACCATTACTATAGTGACCCATACATCGGAGGTGTTATCCATAAGGAAGCTAGGGAGTGGTTAGTTTAAAATCAACTAAAAGCAAGTGAGGCAGGTTGGATTTGGTGCGCCTAATCAGGTTAGTGCTCTGTTTCAGTTGCAGATCTGGACACTACAATTGAACTCTGTTATTGGATGAATGGAACTTAACAGATAATTAGTTATATCTGTTAATTACTTAATGGATAATTACAGACACAGATAATTGTGCATAATTACTTATGGACTGTTTGTAGCCCCTGCTAGCCTGTTGGCTTCTTGAGGCCATTTGATATCGTTTCTGGGATCTGTTGTAGAGCTGGGCATGTATGTGTGACTCATGTGTTTGGTGACTGACGTGAGTGGATGACTGTGTAATGTGCATTAACTGAAGTAAAACTCATTCTGGTATGCTTTCCTTAGCCAGTTGATAATTTTCTATTCTCCTGAATGAATTATTATTCTTTCCCCCCCATAGGAAAGCCCATAACAGTGGTGAAGATTCAGATCTAAAGCAAAGGAGGAGGTAAAAAGCCAAAATGGAAGGAGGGTCAAGGGAGAGGGAAAGGGCTTAGCAGGTCAGCACAGCTCAGACCTGAGGCAAGAGTGTGGGAAATGTTTGGTTTTATTAGTGACTGCTTTAAGGATATTGTAATTTTTTAAACTTTGAAATAACAATTTTGGCTGCAACTGGTTCTCCGTCTTCCATTCCTTAACATCTTTAGGAGTTTCTCTCTCTCTCTCTTTTTTTTTTACCCTGCTCCTTTTTGTCTTAGAGGAGCTATCTCCATTATCTCTCTTTTTCTTTTTTTCTTTTCTAGTCTCTTTCTTTCTGTTTTTCTTTTTGGCCACACCACACCGTGGCATTTGGGATCTTAGTTCCCTGACCAGGGATCAAACCCATGCCCCCTGCAATGGACGTGTGGAGTCTTAACCACTGGGCTGTCAGGGAAGTCCCTCGCTTATCTCTTGCTACAGTAAAACCATCTGGAACGGGGTGGTTGAATATAACAACAACCATATATATCTTATATGATTCTATTGATTGAACAGCAGTTTGTTAGCTAGTTTAACTGGTCCCTGGCAGAATGGCTGTCTGCCTGGGAACTCACTCTGTCTGTGATCTCTGCGCCTGGTTAACCTAGGTGGCTGGGAAGAAGCAGAAGCTACCAGCCCTGTTAAGAGATAGTCCTAGAACTGGCAGAGTATCCCTTCTACCTCCTTCTGTTGGAAAAATCACTCGTAGGACCAGCACAAATTCAAGGGGAGTGGAAATAAACTCTCCCTCTCTTCATGGGGGTAGGGGTTTGACAGGACTTTGAGTCCATATTTAGTCCACCCCAGGGACTTACAGCTTTTCCACATCAGAGTTCTGTTGAAAGCACTTGATTCTGTGGTCCTTTCTAGGAGCATGGTGACATTTACTTTAGTCTGCTTCCACATTTCTTATAGACGTTCAGATGGCTAGCTGAATTGAGGAACTGATTGGGAGAGGGTTATGACAACTACTTATGTTTGAATTGGTAATTTTATTGCAAAATTAATTCTAAAGAACCTACATGAACCGTTCTGAAATTTGTCATTTGTCATAAATATGGTTTTTTTCCTCTTATTTTCTTTTCAGGTCACGCTCACGCTGTAACACAAGCAGTGGTAGTGAATCAGAAAATTCTAACAGAGAGCACCGGAAAAAGAGAAACAGGTAATGTTGGAATATGATAGTTAACAGAAACTCTGACATCAGCGGCTACCACTGATTGTAGAAGCTGTGTGTCCTATGAATTTTTTTACCTGATTTTTCTCAGCTGTATTTAAGAAGAAATCTGGAATGATTCTGAAGTACTATTTTAGGAAACCTCAGCTCTTTGAACTGAGTTTCTTATCTTTGTAATAAGATGATTAAACAGTTTGACAGTGATGTCCCTTCTTGTTAATTAAAAAAAATAAAAAGCAATAATCTATATTTAGGTACAACATGTAGTGAATTTGCCTAAGAGTGGTAAGAAATTGTATCATTTGTAGAGAGATTTCTCCCTGAAGTGTCTTTTAACTTGACATCATTATTCTTTGCCCAACCAAAAACCAAGACACTCATAGTTGCATACTTTTAGTCTTATGTATATTTAATGCAAATGTGTTTATACTTGTGCTAGGCACACGCAATTAGATGGGTAAATGCAATTAGTTCATATTTTTAGGACTTAGTCTTAAGAGCTTGTTAGTAACATGATTTGACATGTAATCAATATTAGTGATGGCAATGCATTGATTTAATCAGTTCTTCCTAATTCTGAAATATTTATTTGAAAACAAGTGATCCATGATGAAAGAACACCAAGTTGGGGAGCTGAGGGATATAGTTATCGGTTATGCCAGTTTCTAATCCAGTGGTTCTCAGCTGGGGACAGTTTTGTTTTCCCTCTCTTCCCTGGCAGTGTTTTGGGATACTTTTGGCTGTCACAGCTGGGGGTTGCTACTGACTAGGGATGCTGCTGGACGTCCGACAGTGCAGAAGGCAGCACTCCACAGCCGGAACACCTAGCCCCAGATGGCAGTGGTGACCGTGGGGAAGCCCGTCCCCTGACGTAGACTCCGGCGTGGTTGCTTCTTCTGGGTTGCCTCTTGCTGAGGAGGTTGCATGAGATGCTGTCTGGGGTCCTTGTTTTGTGTTCAGAGCCCTTGTGCGTGGCATGCACTGAACTGGCCTCCCTCTCTGACTGCAGCACCTATGTCATAACCGCCCAGACAGCACTGTGAGAGTGGACCACTCTCTTAGGAAAACTTTCTGTGTTGAGCCTTCCTGATAGAGGTGAGATCTCAATGTGTTAGGACAGTTTTCTCAAGGAAATGATCCCAATGTCTTCATCTATAAAAACCCAAGTGTGGACGGTAGCTTTCCCTCAGGTATGCTCTTCCCACTCTAAAATCCAGTATTTCTGCACAGACAACACAAAACAAATGGAAAAACACCTCCTGCATCTTCATGGACCTAGTTATCAAGCCAGTGTCTTGACAAATATATTTCTGTTTTGCTTGGTGTATTCTGAGTTTGTGCATGCTAGGTTGCTTTAGCCCCTCTCTTTGTGACCCTATGGACCAGGGCCTGGTGCGCTATTCTCAACTTCTCAGAGCCAGCCTATTTAAAAACTGTCTTTTTGAGCCAGAAGTGCTAACTTGACATTTGCTGTTAAAATGAAACACTATTCAAAGGTTGCCAGCAAATTCCTAAATAGCTCATTACTGATCTAGAAGCATTGGCTTTAATATTCCTAATAGGTGTTTTCTGCCTCTACCCTCGTTTCATCAACAATTTTTCAGATTGGCTTTTTTGTACTGTATAAATAGTATATTTTAGAATGATGGTGGTTCTGAATGTTTAAATGCTAAAGTACTTTATAAGGCTATTAATGAGAAATTGCTTTCAATGCACACTGACACAAAGACTTGCAAAAATAATTTCTTTTACCTGTGGAGATACTGCCCTGGGCTTACACAGGGTGGCTGTGTCTGTAGAAGATGAGGTCTGGAGTCTGGCTTTCAGAGGCATAGCAGAAAGTGGGCGAAGGAAGGAGCAGGTCTTGCAGTGCTAATCCCATGGCTGAGACTCCTGGTGGAGGCACAGCGTGCGGCGCGGTGCCACGCAGGACTCTGCCCCGGGGGCCACGTACCCGTGATGCAGTGCTGCCACTACCCACTCCACCCCATTATCAGCCTTTAAAATCGTGCCAGAACCCACTCACTCTACCTTGGGATACGTGGGTCTGAATATTTATACTGTGGCCCTGCTAATGGTCCCAACATGTCTTATGTCTGTAATGAAGGGTTGTCTAACGATGTCTGACTTTCAACTTTGGGGAGAGAATGAATCTCTTCAACCTCAGTTGCCTTTCCTTATTTCCATTGGCAGGGTGACCCAGCCAAGCTCTCACCAACGTCCTTTGTGCTTTTATTAAAGGACTCTGGTAACCCTAGAATGAGGCAAAGTGAGTCTTGAACGTGCTGATTTTCTGCTTCCTGCCAGGAAGGTCTCTAAATTCAGCTCCGGATACTTTCTCACTTTGAAAGTCAGAGCCTGCGCCCGAGACACTCATTTTCCTATCTCCCCATGGGAACTGTAGCCTGGGGCAGAAGGACAAAGACTGTGTACATTAGCTTTTCAAGCACTGTTTTGAAGCCCATGATGTGTCCAGTGGAGCTCTGGACAGACTCTCTCCAGAGAGACGTTCTGGAGACTGTGTGTGGTCTTCAGGATGATATTTCCTCTGCCACTGCTTCTTGCTGTTGTTGCAATTTTTGTCGTTGTTGTTGGTTTCTTTGTTTGCTTTTTTAACATGAGGAAGGTCTCTCATATTAGGTTTGAGACCATCCTGTGTCAGTACTGTTTGTTCAGTGCCTGCCTGTTGGAGTTCACGCTGCTTTGCTGCTCCCGTAGATAACAGTTTCAGTGTCTCTCATTTGCGTGAAGAGAAGCACAAGTCAACAAGACAGTCTTACAAATCAGCTTTATTCAAAGCAGTGGTTGTGGCTTTGAACAGACATGGAAAAACTCATAATCCACACTGACCCTGGAAGGCTAGTATTAGAAACAGGATGTTGTTTAGATTCAATTTTAGAAAAATATGACTGTAGATAAGCAACCTCCTCCGTTAGCTTTGGGTCGAGAGCTAGTGAGGCCAGATGGGTGAGGAATAACTGCAGGGTGTCATTCCACAGAATTTCCAACAGCAGAGACTTAAGCCTCCTTTGTTTGGGAAATTGTTTATGTATTTCTTAATCCTCTTTCACTTTAGTTGTCTCTTTATTGTTTTCATAATCTGCATGCGTACCTACAGTTTTCCAGATTTTGAGGTTTGAGAAAGTAGTTTTTTTTTTCCTCTGTATAATTAACTGGAAGTTGGAGCAATTTCTTGTTATAACATCTTTAAGATGACAGAGTCCTTATTTTCCCCCCAGTGTCTCTACTATGTGAAGTCGCTCAGTCGTGTCTGACTCTTTGCGACCTCATGGACTGTAGCCTACCAGGCTCCTCCGTCCATGGGATTTTCCAGGCAAGGGTACTGGAGTGGGTCGCCATTTCCTTCTCCAGGTAATCTTCCCGACCCAGAGATTGAACCCGGGTCTCCCGCATTGTAGGCAGATGCTTTACTGTCTGAACCACCAGGGAAGCCTGGTGGTGTCTCTACGTACACCTTTCTCTTCATCTCTCTTCTCTTCTCTCCCTTTTTTACTCTATCACATTTTTTTCCCTCACCAGGTCCCTCCTATTCTTTTCTTTTCTTAGCTTCTTTCTCACTCTTTCTTTCCTGTTCTCTTTGACATCTGTCTTTGTTTAGGAACCAGTGATAAAATGTCAAAAAAAAAAAAAAAGCAAAGATAAAACCCTAAGGGAGTGGGTCAGGGTTTTGGTTCTGCCATGTCCTGCTGTTTGACCTTGGGCAACTCATTTAATCAACTTAAACTTAGCTTTGTCATCCTTAAAATGGTGTGTGTACTGCCTGGTCTGTTTTCTTGAGTTCCTGCAAAGACTAACTGAGCTATAAGAGGTGATGGCGCTGTGGCGGACAGAGCTGGATATCTAATTTTGGTGTCATTGCCTCTTCTTTGGCTGTCCCGACCTCTCCTACACCCTCTTTCTAGCCTTTTCCACTTTTCTTTTAACTTTGTCCTCCATTTCCCCATCTTCCCTATCTACACATTTGTATTTTCAGACCAGGCTTTTTTATCCTTTGATTGATGGGTAGGTTTTAGGGGTATCATAATCTCAAGCAATTTTATGTAAAATTCTCTGTTTCCAAGCATACAATTTTCTGGTGATAAGAGTCTGTAGATTTAATCAGATTCTTAAGAGGGTATCTGATCTCTAAAAAGTTATAAAGTGGTCATTATGATCTAAATAATGAAAGATAGATTGATATTGGGAAATGGAGTTGATATCTTAGTTCACTGGTAGGGTTGAAATCTAAAAGGCTGCAAATTTCTTTTGAGATTACTTACTTTTCTATACCGATTTGTGAAAAAATTGGTTCAATTAAATTAATCAAATTAGAAACCTACCAAGTACAGAGAAGCATTAAATTAATGATCTTTGTGAGTATTAGATTGCATTAGTTTTTACTAGTTAGAATTTTGAATCTTGCACGTAAAATCAGAAGTGTCCGTTGGCTCCTCTTTGTGGATTTGAACCCCTGGGCCATTCTTGGGACTTGCCCACAGAGCATGTTGGAGGAGGACCTAAGAAGTAGATCTATCACGGTGAAGCCTTTCATAAGCCAGCTTTCCCTGAAAATACCTTGAGCTTAATAAAATATCCTTCACATTCAAAGGAACTGGTCTGCAAAATATCCTTTGTGCTGCTGATGAAAATCAGCTCTCCTTTAGGCATTCACTGGGATCTGTGGATTACTCAGTCATTAGCTTTGATGTGTTGCTAGGCTTTTAGGATTTGAAGTGGGAGATTTGGAGGAGGTAGGGGGCAGTGAGGCAGAGAACCCGTCTGGTGTTTTTTGCATAAGCATAAAAGTGGAAGTAACTCTGGAGCCTGGCAAAAATTAAAAGAGTAAGAAAAATGAGAGAAGCTGGGGGTAAGAACAGGACTAGAATAAATTGGCAACAGGGGACCATTTGGACCTTTCCCAAATTTCATTCTGAGCCGTTTGCATCATAATCACATGAATTATGTACATGAGGCGATATGTATGCACATGTGTGCATGCGTGTGGGTGAAATAGAGCACAGAACAAAGAATGAGGGACCGTGCATTATGAATCTGCCCCTGCTTTGAAGAGCTCCGTGCCTAGAAGCTGGTTCCTTTACCCTCTGAGTTTTAATTTTCTTACATGCTAAATGGGATCATACCTGCCTGGCCTACCTCATGAGGTTTGTGAAGATCTGAGATAACGGATGTGCTTTGAAAAGCAGAAAGAGCCCTGCATTCGACTGATGAGAATGTTCAGTGCTGCTCAGTGTTACCTGAAGTCCCCATTGTATCTACAGAGTGGGGGCAGCTCCCTTTAACAACAAAGAGACCAGTGTTTCTAACATGTGAGTTTATCCTGCCACAAATGTTAGAGTTTCCTCCTGCTTTTTAGGTGTCTCTTAGAATCTGTATCTGAATAATGGATTAAGATGGTTTGAAGTATTTTAAATGCATTCCACAAAGTCTTTTATATTATTTTTCTGAGAAAAGTAAGAAACCATCCTCTGTGGCACTGCAGGTAACAGGGACGATACGGCTGAGGCAGGCAAATCTAGATCACAGCCTTGGTAGGGTTTTGTTGTTGTTAGAATCATAAAACAAAACATTACTGTCCCTGTGCCTTAAGGGAAAGATGTGTTTTGGATGATGGCAAAGTTAAACCCAAGGGTGTTTATTCCACATGGCCTGAAAATAGATAACTGTTTCCTCGCAAGCATGCCCTCCTGCCTGGTTCCTGTCCCTGACAGAAATGTCTGGGCTGCAAACCAGGTACAAATTGCGGGGCTGGAGTGGGTAGTCTGTTCAGAGCCACTGGAAGTGACGTTTACTGTGCTCCACACATGGCACAGCATTCTGATTTCTACTTTACTAAGTTGTATTAAGATTTAAACATTTGATAATGGATAATTTAGGAATTCCAGAGCATAATCCAAATTGATAGAGACGACTATGGAAGCCCAAAGCTACAGCAACAGAGAAATGTTCTCAGAGGACTAAACTCGAGGCAGGTTGAATGATTACGAAAACAGAAGCAGAGTTGGGGAGAGGAAATTATGCTGCACGTAGCCCATTTTAGGAGGGAGAGCATAAGGTGTAAGTGGAAGACATTGAAGTACCTTTAAGAGCAAATAAGATTAATTTATCGATGGTGGGGGGAGATGGGAAAAGCAAGTGAATTTTTTGCTTGCTGGTCTTCAGGGAGTATGTCGACAGATGCCTGGAACTGATATAAATTTCCCTAGGGAAGAAAAACTACTGAAAAAAAAAGAAGGTTGGTTTATAGCAGGTGATCCCAGAATGAGAGCTGTTGTTGAGAAGCACAAGTCCACAATCGGTTGGGAACTGCAGAGTTACTGTTAGCGATTGAGTGGCCATATGAAGCAATTGTCTGGAGAGTCATGCTGTAGCTGAAGAGTGGAGGTTTGTTTCAAAGAACAATGAACAAATGAAGCACAAAGAGAAAAACATGGAGTTTTAAATCTGGAAAGGATCTTCACAGTAATTCAGTAGATGAAGAAACAGACTTACCAAAGAAGGTTAAACGTTTTGCCCAGAGATCTCTGAGTCAGATAACAACAGAGCTGGAACTAGGCTGAACTCAGGAGCAACAGGGATTGCTCCTTATCATCCAAAGCGTCATTCTACATTTGCTCTGTAAGATTGCTCAGGTTTGTATTAAACATGGCCTTTTATCTCAGTGAAGGAGAAATGAATTAAGAACTGGTCTAAAGGAATGTCCTGTTAGGAAGGAAACTGCCCTGGTAAATCTGGAGGACCAAGTAAAATCCACAAGGATTTGTATAAGACTTCATGTGGTAACGTGAAGAATTTTGCAGAAGCAGCAGAACTATAACGGGGAAGATGGAAAGAAGAGACTAAGAATAGTCATTATCTTCATTATTGTTATCAAATGATTATATGGCATTTCATCTTCACAATCTTTTACAAACTTTAATTAAGTGTCAAATGCAGTTAAAATCTAAATTGCATGGATAGCCTGGAAAAGTAGGGTGTTGAAGTTTGGTGAGATATGAAGGAAGTATATCAGAACCCTCTTATTCTGAAATATTACTGGAAAATGCTCTGATCTAGAGCAACTCTCTTCCTTATACATTAACTGAAACACAAAAGCCGAGACTTCCTTGGTGCTCCAGTGGTTGAGACTCTGCACTCCCACTGCAGGAGCTGTGGGTTCCATCCCTGTTGTGGAACTAAGATCCCGCATGCTATGTGGCGTAGCCAAAAAAACATAAAATGATGGAGAATTTAAAAAAAAAAAGCCTTCTTATGGTTAGGCTTCTTAGTCTAGCTGTTAAGTCTTCTTAGTTGTACCGAGGAAATAGACAAAATATGATATGTAGAGTTATTGCCTTAGTGGATACAGGAAAGAAATGTTTAGCATTTTTGAGGTTCAACTTTAAATATAACATTTGAAAATGAATATATTCCCAGTAAAAAATGCAACGGACTCTTTCTCCCCTTAACACTTTCATGACTGTAAAAAGTCAAAATAGAAAACATTTTGACTTTTCAAAAGGCCCTGTATCAATATAATGCTTACAGTATTTTTATTCTTCATAATTTAAATTCCTGCATTAAAATTAAAATCTATCAGGAAAGAAGCAAAACCCAATACTCTGTGTGTCCCACGTCTCAGGAGAAATGAGACTCACAAAATAGAAGCGTTATAGGATATGTGTTGTAAAGATTTCTTTAGTTACTTATGCATAAAGAAAACAGTTAACCTCTGCCTCCTAAGGACTGAGTATTACAGTATTCTTGCCTCTAAGGGTAAGATTTTCCCTGTCCAAGTAGCATCTGTATTTTCCGGAGCAGGTCAGTGATGGAAGAAATGACACTTTCACTCTTGTAATGAGGTACCATTAACCAGAGGCCTTTTGTAAGGGTGTAATTTCAAACTTCATTACAGACTAAGGCAGCCACACCACCCATTACTCAGGAAAATGTGCTTCTGTTGTGACTCTGCAATGAGCCTTACATTTTTAATGCACCTTGTTAGAATATTTATGAAGCTGCATCACCGGTAGAGGGCATCTGTCTCTGGAACATGTGGGTCCCAAGGATATTAACTGACAGGGTTTCATTGCCCTCACTTTCAACTATTTGATTAGGAAGATAGAAGTTAAAGGTACAGGCCACGGTCTGAAATTCTTTCTGATATGGTTCTTATTACTAGTAAGGTACTGGAAGTAGGAGTTTTCATTTCTGTTACCAGAGAAAAGCCTCAGCATGAAGGTAGCTAGCTAAAGTCCACAGCAGAAGAAGGAGCATATACTCCTTGTGCTTCCTTTGAAATGTCTAGGGAATGTTCTTCTCGCAAAAGTATGTTTGCCTCAGTCAGGTTTCACCCTTGCTGGCACACCTGACCCCTCAAAAATATTTAAAGGTTCTGACTTAACTGATAAAAACAAAATTAGTGAAATGTAGTCCTGTCCGTGAACTATACAGTGATTTAGCTCAGCGTGGAAGCTGCATCTAGAAGACTCCAGGCTTGGGAGCCGCACGGACCTGGTTCTACATCTATCCCCGGGCAACGCAAGGTGTGGGTTCCTGTGAGAAGGGAGCTATCTCCTTGCCAGCCTGACACCTTCCCACTGACCACCTCTTCCTAACTTTGGACTCCTCAGTCCTGGGGGTGTACAGGACAGTGCTCCCCCAGCAGGTCTGGTTGGTCCCTGGCTGTCATGTGATACAGCGAGTGGCTCGGAGGTGTAGGTTTTGGCTATGAAAATCCATATACGTATGTGTTTGTATATGTAGTCAAAATATAAAAAATAACAGTGTTTCAAATAATTATTAATAATCATATGACTTTGAATCGTATATCTTCTCCTATTTTTCTTTAGCTATGTCTAAAATTCATATATCTTCTCATATTTTTCTTTAGCTATTTCTAATGTTCAAATTCATAACCACATATGTTCAATTTTAATTTCCTTTGGATATACCATGAGAGAGGGAACTATGTTCTTGAATTTGTAAAAAATACCATGATTGTATCCTGTTAATAATATTCAAATAATAGAAATGAAAGCTTTAGTGAGGAAATAGATACAGTTCAAAGACTTGAAGTGTGTTACAGATAAGTTTTTACTTAACACAATTCCTCTTTAATATAGAGAGATTTAAATAGCTTTTTCCTTTTAAGCTACTTTTAGTTTTTT
Organism: Bison bison bison; assembly: GCF_000754665.1. Taxonomy (NCBI): domain Eukaryota; kingdom Metazoa; phylum Chordata; class Mammalia; order Artiodactyla; family Bovidae; genus Bison; species Bison bison. The sequence goes on along the minus strand of NW_011494836.1, from coordinate 780,649 downwards.
TTTAAACTTGAATTTGCTTTCCTTTGTCTCTGTTTAAGTGAGATGAATATTTGTCACTGTCTACTGATCTGCATTATAAGCAAATCCAGATAACCATCCCACAGTGCTGTAAGAGGGCAACCAAAAGACATCTGTTCAGTGAAAGAAATGACTCCAGACTTGCCTATTCTTTTCATTTCTCTTTTGAGACAGTTATGCTCATGCAGTCCGAGTACTGGATGATTACTGTGTGATGCTGCTCTCCCATGTCCTGGGAGCAGCAGTGTGAAAGAAACAGCCTGGAGTGGCTTCCTCAAGAAATTACATAAAGTCAGAGTTAAAGATTCAGATAACAGTTGTCTGATTTTTGCAAGAAATACTCATGGCTTTACAGCATCAGTGCATTCTAGACATTATTTACACATTAAGTATGCACTTGCTTTGATTTAATACTTGTTTCCCTCTTTCCCCTGTAACTCCTCACCCTTGTTTTTAGAAAGACTTGATGTATCTGCAGACTGGGTGTGGTCCATGATGGTTTTTGCTAGGTCCGTTCAGTATCTTCACACTCATAATTGATTGCCATTACTTAAAAAATTAAAGAGTTCATTAAAAAAAGATCCAGATTTGTAGATTATCTTTTGAAAACTGACAGGATTGATAATATTGTCCCCTGACCTCACATGACAAGTGCCTGTACCCCCAGCCCCTTCTCCCCCCAGCTTCACTTTCTCTTGGTTTGTTCTCCCTGCCAGGACCCTGGCCACACTGAGTGCTCAGCCCTCATTCTCTCTTAAACACGCTAGCAGCGTAACCAGAACGTTCTGTGCCTACCCCACTGCCGAGGCATTATGCCACCATATTTAACTGTTTGAATTTCTAGCTTTCATACGTGACCACTGGAAAGACCATAGCCTTGACTAGATGGACCTTTGTTGACAAAGTAATGTCTCTGCTTTTTAATATGCTGTCTAGGTTGGTCATGGAGAAGGCAATGGCACCCCATTCCAGTACTCTTGCCTGGAAAATCCCATGGATGGAGGAGCCTGGTGGGCTGCCTTCCATGGGGTCGCTAAGAGTCAGACACGACTGAGCGACTTCACTTTCACTTTTCACTTTCATGCATCGGAGAAGAAAATGGCAACCCACTCCAGTGTTCTTGCCTGGAGAATCCCAGGGACGAGGGAGCCTGGTGGGCTGCCGTCTGTGGGGTCCCACAGAGTCGGACACGACTGAAGTGACTTAGCAGCAGCAGTAGCATGTTGGTCATAACTTTCCTTCCAAGGAGTAAGCGTCTTTTAATTTCTTGGCTGCAATCATCATCTGCAGTGATTTTGGAGCCCTCCAAAATAAAGTCTTCCACTGTTTCCCCATCTATTTGCCATGAAGTGACGGGACCGGATGCCATGATCTTAGTTTTCTGAATGTTGAGCTTTAAGCCAACTTTTTCACTCTCCTCTCTTACTTTAATCAAGAGGCTCTTTAGTTCCTCTTCACTTTCTGCCATAAGGGTGGTGTCATCTGCATTTCATTTCTTAATAACTTATAAATAGCTTACTTAATAACTTTTTGATACCTTTGACACCTTTGACCTTTTTGATAACTTTGATACTTTTTGACAGCACATTTAGGATGAACTGATAAAGGTAACACATGTATGGGTGTTAACTTTAGGTGAACGTTGTTTCTTTTCAGAATACGGCAGGAGAATGATATGGTTGATTCGGCGCCACAGTGGGAAGCTGTATTAAGGAGACAAAAGGAGAAAAACCAAGCGGACCCGAACAATAGACGATCCAGACACAGATCTCGCTCGTATGTGCTCCCTCTTTATGCCTGAATTAAAAAGCTCAGAAGTTTTGGTAGCATGTGGATTCTGGGGCGCATTGGACTGTCTCTTTTGAGGTCTTCTAAAGTGGTTCAGGTTTATCACAATTATCCTATATCTGTCATATTTACTTTGTTTTATTGTGACACTCATCAACTATCTCTGAAGGGGTAGAAGTTGGAGCACAGCCAAAGCAAAATATCTTAAACACAAGGCTATCAAAATCATGTTTTGTTTTGTTTTTAAACAAAAGTGTATATTCAGCTGAGTAAGTAGGAAGTCTCCTTTGTTCTGGAGCCAGACTGTTGGTGAAATACCTGCTGCTTCTCTCGTCTGAAGCCTTGGTCCAGGTTGAACTAGCTATGACTAACTTCCCATCAAATTACCATTTGTGAGCAGTTGTCAGTGAGTGATTCATTATGTCCCAGCTAGGCAGTGCCAAGTGTGAGCTCAATTATCCCATGATGATGAGATTGCCAGTCCCCCAGATCAATTTTTTTTTGAACTGATAATGTTTATACTTAAAAAAAAATATGCATCATCCAGATTTAGACTCCCCACTCCCACCTCTTGTTCCAAAGCATCTCATTCTTTTTTTGATGAGCAAGAAGTAGATTTATTAATATAGGGCACTTACGAGAGATATAAGTGGGCAGACAAGGGGACTGTGCTCCAAGAACTAAGAGGGAAAGCAGCTTTATGTATTCTGTCTATGGATATGCACTTCATAGACTTGAGTATGGGCCACCCCAGAAGGTGAGAGGCCCCGGGAGTGGGCATATTCCATAGAGAGAATGTGACCCATTTTAAAAGGTGAGAGTGGCCCCCAATGATGCCTTTTTAAAAAATGCATACTTTTAAAATTTATTGTTTATTTGGCTGTACTGGGTCTTTGTCGCTGCGCAGGCTGTTCTCTGGCTGCGCCGAGTGGGGGCTACACTCCAGTTGCAGTCGGCTGGCTTCTCATTGCTACTGGGTCTTTGTCGCTGCGCAGGCTGTTCTCTGGCTGCGCCGAGTGGGGGCTACACTCCAGTTGCAGTCGGCTGGCTTCTCATTGCTACTGGGTCTTTGTCGCTGCGCAGGCTGTTCTCTGGCTGCGGCGAGTGGGGGCTACACTCCAGTTGCAGTCGGCTGGCTTCTCATTGCAGTAGTGTCTCTTCTTGTGGAGTGTGGCCTGTAGGGCATGTCGGCTTCCGTGCTTGCGGCTCCTGCACTCTGGAGCACAGGCTCGGGAGTTGTGGTGCACAGGCCTGATTGCTCTACCGCATGCGGGACCTTCCTGGACCAGGGATCGAACTCATGTCTCCCGCATGGGCAGATGGATTCTTTACAGCTGAACCATCCCAGGGAAGCCCCAAAGCATACATTTTTAAAATGAAAAGTGAGCTGGGACTAACTACCTATATCCCTTTATGATCCTGGGTAGTTAGATGTCTCGTGTTGCCTACACGTGGAAGGAGAGATAGTGTCTCGGGTATGGGTTTTCTTTATTCTGTCAGTGGAGGAATTACATTGACTGAGCTTTGAGTGATACATCCTTGCATTCCTGGGTTAAATGCCCAATAAACCTACTATCCTTTCCATATATTGCCACTTTCTATCTAATATTTTGTTAAGATTTTTTCCCACATGTTCATGAGAGATTCTGGTTTACAATTCTTGTAGCATTTGTGTCAGTTTTTTTTTTTTTAAACAGGGATATGCTGGTCATTTAAAATAGTTTAGGAATTTTCCCTTGTTTTCTCTATTTTCTGAGAGTATAAAATTAACAGTGTTCTTTCCATAAATATTGATATAACTTACCCAGGAAACCAACTCTTCCATGAACTTTCTTTGTGGTAAGTCTTAAAGTACAAACTGAAATTCTTTAACAGATACTGGGCTGTTAAGATTGTGTCCGCTTGTTATGTGTAGGTTTCAGTAGTATGTGTTTTTAAAAGAATTTGTTCCTTTTATCTAAGTTGTTATCTTTTAATAAAAAATTTGTTTATGAGAATTCTATTAGTGTCCTTTGAACATCTGTTGTGATATTACCTCTTTCATTCCTGATGTGGATAAATTGTTTCTTCTTTTAATTTTCTCCTTAATTATGTTTTCTAGTTTTTCAAAGAACTAATTCTGGGTTTTGTTGATTTTCTTTGTCTGTTAACCACTCATTGATTTCTACTCTTTATTACTTTCTTCTATGTATTTTGTCTTTTATTTGCTCTTTTTTTAATCTTCTTAATGTGACACTGAAATCTGTGATTTCTTTGACCTTGTTTTTTTTTTAGTAGTGTGTTATTTAATTTCCAAGTATTTGGAGATTTTCTACATATCAAATTACTATTAATTTCTAATTTACTTGTATTTTGGTTAAGATCTGTAAGATTTCAATCATTTCAAATTTATTGAGATCTATCTTAAGAGCTAGCGTATAGTCTTTAACGATGAATGATCTGATGGACTTGAAGAGAGTCATTCTCAGTTGTTGGGTATAGTCTACAAATGTCAGGTGAATCTAGTTAACTGAGAATGTTGTCTAGATGCTCTGTGACTTTGCTGATTTCTTTGTCTACTTTTCAATCAGTCATGGAAAGAGATGTTAAAATTTCCAATAATTGTGGATTTTTCTGTTTTACCCTTTAGTTCTGTCAGTTCTTGTTTCAGATTAGTGTGAAGCTCTGGCATTGGGTACACACATATTTGTGGGGGAAAAAAGTGTGGTTTTTTTTGGTCTACCTGATAAACTTTTTATCATTGTGACATGTCTTTTATTCTGGTACTGTTCCTTTCTCTGTATCCATTTTACCCACAGACTTTTGTGTGTATATGTATATCTGTACTTATATGTAGCCGTTATACTTTGTTCATGCTCACTTTTTACATGTTGTAGGAAAGTGAAAGTCACTCAGTTGTGTCCAACTCTTTGTGACCCTATGGACTGTAACCTCTGTCCATGGAATTCTCCAGGCAAGAATACTGGAGTCAGTAACCATTCCCTAACCAGGGGATCCTCCTGACCAGGGATCAAACCCAGGTATCCCACATTGCAGGCAGATTCTTTACCAGCTGAGCTACTGCTTTCCAGGTGGCGCTAGTGGTAAAGAACCCGCCGGCCAATGCAGGAGACATAACAGATGCAGGGTCAGTCCCTGGGTCAGGAAGATCCCCTGGAGGAGGAAATAGCAACCGCTCCTTACTCTTGCCTGAGAAGCCCATAGACAGAGAAGCCTGGTGGGCTGTATAGTCCATAGGGTCACAAAGAGTCGGACATGACTGAAGTGACTTTTATTTTAGGCCTAAGTATATCTTTATGATTAAAGCCCATCTCTTGATCTCTTGTAGATTGCAGTAATTTGTCTTAAAATTTTTTTAAAAAATATAGTCTGACCATCTATAACTTAAATTGAGTGTTTAGGATACTTATGGGTCATATAATTATTAATATTTGGGGTTTAAACTTTCTTTTAAATCTTACATGATAAAAATATCAGACCAGAGAGAGGGTTATCTCAGAACAATGCAATTGTGTGATAGAATCATGTAAATAGTATGATATGTACCTTTCTGGAATTTAGTTTTTAAAACAAACCATAAAAAGACTTATCAAATGTTTGTGGTATGACTTTCTAATTGAACTTGATTATAGCTGATATGGCCAAAGTACAGTTAACAAAAAAATATAAATTTGAAGAGTAATTCTTTCAGAAGTTGCTCTGGCTGCTGAGTTAAAAGCAGATTGAGAAAGGAAAGGAAGCAGGAAGAGCAATTTAAAAAACTTTTCAGTGGTCCAAGTGTGAGGTGGTTTTAACTCAGAGAAGATTGTGGTGGTGGTGGAAGTGAAGTGGATGAATACACATTTTGGAAGGAAAGCTAATGGGTTCATAGTGTGCAGGATAGTGTGGATGAACTTTGGAGTTGACAGATTGAGTGAGTAGCCATGCCTTTTTACATACTTCATCCATGAGATGCAGAGAGATGGTCTGGTGTCTGTGGGAAGTGTTAAGGTTTCTGTTTCATTAGGTTTGAAAAACCAAGTTGGCGCTCAAACGGAAATGTCAGGTAGGCTGTTAGACAGAAGTGTTAAAATTCTGCAAGATTGTTCATTACTTTATTTAGGACAAACTGGACTCTGCCTTCTATTTGAGTCATGACATCAAAAACCCAAGGTTTGTTGACAGTTAAGAAAATATCTGATTGGTGCTGTTGTTAAGAACAGACCTATGTCTGCATTCTGGGCCTCTGAATGTTAGCTTATTACCTCATCTCCATGAACTTCTTAGTGTCATGTATGATGATACCATCCTGAAGAGATTTTGCTGAACATTAAGTCAAATCATATATGTCAAGTGACAGCATAAATACTCACAATTGCAATTACTATAATTAGTAAGTTCTCCAGGTCTCAGTGTATCCGTATAAATAAGTTACTTGATTTTTTTCCCCTTGAAATGGGGAAGAGCTGAGAAAAGAGAGCAGGTTGAGGTCACTCACATTAGAACTAGAATTTGAGAATTTAGGAATCTCTAGGAACCACCACAGCTTTTCTTTCTTTTAAGTGAAAACGTAGAGCAGCAATCTGAAGAAAGTAATTAAAATTGTTCTTTAGATGTATCAATATTTGTAAGTCTATGTAGCATTTAAGATACTTAGTAAGCCACATATCTGTCAGTTACTCCCCTATTCTTGAATTGCTATGGTCATGTGTGCCAATTGCCCATAGAGAGGTATCCACTGAGGATTTAGAATGTTATGATACATCATTCACACATGATTCACTCATTGTTTTTTTAAATCTCCAGTGAAAAACTAGAAAATCATGTTCATTATTAAATACCAGAGATACACAGTTGTAGAAAATACAAAATCCTCTTTCCTAAAACACATAAACTGAAATATGATTGGATATAATTTACTTGAATGTGGGAATGGTTCTATCTAGTTTATTTTTCAGCTTCATTGCCAAGACATTGATATTACATATCATTGGGAAACTTAAATGAAACTTCTTTTCTACATGGCTGAATTTTTTTATTTACTGGGATATTTGGAAAAGACATGGAAGTTGAAACAGTAAGTTCTTACAGGTTCAACTTGTATGTGCACGAAGGCTCAGGCTCCCTCTGGTGGCAATAATGTCTTACTACTTCTATGAAAAACAGTGAAAGATGAGGTTGTCAGAGTGGAATGATGTTCCCAGTTACACACAAAACAGAAGTCTGATGCCTTAGATAAAGATTTAGCATGAAGTTCCTGGAAGTGACTCCTGAGTGATCTTCAGCAACTAGGTTTCTGGGCTCTGTGGCTTTCTAATCTTTCTTTAATTCTTAGAGGGGGAGAGGGAAGGAGGAGAAGATTTAAGACATTGCATAATCATACCTATTCTGACCACTCAGGAATTTGATAAGCAATTACTGAGTTAAGTGTTCTGAATGTTTTAAATAAAGGTGTTTTATAAAATTGATTGTTTTAGTAACACATTTTCAACTCTAAATTTCCTTCTATTGGCAGTGATCCCAAAAATAAGTCAAATACTGTCATATGTATTTTTTTCAGCATAATATAGTATACAAAATATAGTATACTATGTACTATAATATGGGCTTCCTTGGTGGTTCAGATGGTAGAGAATTTACCTGCAATGTGGGAGAGCCAGGTTCAATCTCTGGCTCCCTGGAGAAGGGAATGGCAACTCTAGTATTCTTGCCTGGAGAATTCCATGGACAGAGGAGCCTGGTGGGTTATAATGCGGTCACAGAGAGTCGGACACAGCTGAGTGAATAACACTCTACTATAATATATAGCACATATTATATGTTACGGAGAAGGCAATGGCTCCCCACTCTAGTACTCTTGCCTAGAAAATCCCGTGGATGGAGGAGCCTGGTCGGCTACAGTCCATGGGGTCGCTAAGAGTCGGACATGACTGAGTGACTTCACTTTCACTTTTCACTTTCATGCATTGGAGAAGGAAATGGCAAACCACTCCAGTGTTCCTGCCTGGAGAATCCCAGAGACGGGGGAGCCTGGTGGGCTGCCGCCTATGGGGTCGCACAGAGTTGGACACGACTGAAGCGACTTAGCAGCAGCAGCAGCAGCATATGTTATACTATTTTCTAGATAGTGTTTGGGGATGTAGAAAAAGACTGTATGGAAAAAAGAAAAATTATTTCTATGATGTCTTATCAAAGAAATCTTTCTGAAAGGTAATATTAATTTGAGTTATTGGTATAAGGTGTGTATGAAGGATGTTTTTTGAAAAATATTGGGCTAATATTGGACTGCATGTATGTGTTTTATATACATTGTACCTGTGGAAACTCATGGTTCTATTTTCTTAGAAATTTATTTGGTGAATTCAAGTAAAACACCTGCATAATTAAGGGCCTTTAAGTTAAGAAAAACGGCAGTTAAAATCCCACAGCTTTCAGAATCCACAAATCAATGTTGAGTTGCACATCATGAGATCATCCTAAATTATTGATGAAATGCATGCAGATGTCAGCATAAAAATTATACAGTTCTCATTAGCATGTAACCTGTGTTTACATTTATTAAATCGCAGGTTGTCTAGCAATTGGAGGAAATTAGCATTTTTTTTTCTTTTAGCTTTGGGACTTTTCCCTGACTTAATGTTTTTTGAAACTGCTGGCATTTCAGAATTTAGTTTGGTTAAATACATGACTGTTATGGTACCATAGCATTTAAACATGTAGACTAAATTTCTGAATCTTTTAGGACCAATATTTATGTCTGGAAGGACTAATGTTCTTTTAAGATAAGTGCTCAGTAGCTCAGTTGTGTCTGACTCTTTATGACCCTATGGACGGACTGCAGCCCACCAGGCTCCTCTATTCATATGATTTCCAGGCAAGAATACTGGAATAGGTTGTCATATCCTCCTCTAGGGGATCTTCCCAACTCAGGAATAGAGCCTGAGACTCCTGCATTACAAGTGGATTCTTTACCACTGAGCCACCGGGGAAGCCCTCTTTTCAGATAACATTTTCCCAATTTTTCTGAGATGTGAATGAAAGACGTTTCTTGTGGAATTGCAGCATTAATAACTTTTTTAAAAATTGAAGTGTCACTGATTTGCAGTGTTGTGTTGGTTTCGGGTGAACAGCAGAGTGATTCAGTAACACGTGTGTGCTTTTTCAGATTCTTTTCCCTTATAGGTTCTTACAAGATACTGAATATAGTTCCCTGTGCTGTACAATAAGTCCTTGTTTATTTTATATATAGCAGTATGTATATATTAATCTCAAGCTCTTAATTTATTCCTCCCCCCAATTGTAATTTAAAAAAATTTTTAATTGGAGGATAATTGCTTTATAATTTTTGGGTTGGTTTCTGCTGTACAACAATGTGAATCATCCATAAGTATAAAACATGAAAATAACCTTATTTTTTTTCTTTTCTGATAATTAAGGTAAGAAATTCTCTTGGCTAAAAGAAAAAAAAATCAGACTCTAGGAAAATGTAAATAAGAAAATAAAATTAGGTGCAATTCCAACACTCAGAAATATCTGTTGTTATCAGCTTTTTGTATTTTGCTCACATTTACCATTTTCTACCAGTAGGCCTGGGGTTGGCAGCCTTGGGGAACGTGTCCTCCTTGCCCCTCATTTTGTCATTCTCCTCCCCTCCTCCCTCCTGCTATCAAATTATGACATTTCCTTCATTCTTTTAAGATTTAATTAGTTCCTGTTTCAGTGTCATTCTATCCAGCCCTATTCAGTACCCACATAAAATGGAGCTTTATGATCATTTGGCCTCTTCCTTTCCTCACCAGACTTTGGCTGTTGTACTACCGTATCATACCATTGACCAGTGGTTTTTACCCTGGGATAGTCTTTCCTCCCAGAGGACACTTGGTGAAGTCTGGAGACGTTTTTGGTTGCCTCACTGGAGGGTGTTACTGGCATCTAGGTGTCAAGGCTGTTCAGTTCAGTCGCTCAGTCATGTCTGACTCTTGCGACCCCACGAACCGCAGCGCGCCAGGCCTCCCTGTCCATAGGCACTACTAATCATCCTATGGTGGTCAAGACAGCCCCCAACACCCATGGATGACATCTGACCCCAGTGTCAGCAGTGGGGTGTCAACATACCCTGCCCTTAAGACAGCCTCAGCACTGCACCGTCCTGAAACAAGCGTGGTTCCCAGCAGAATCGCTTCCTAACCTAGATGCTATGTAATACTGAGGATTGTTGGGTGACTTCCTGTGAAAATCAGATGCTGGTGTATAATTACAATGGAACCATCTTTCATCTTTCTGTATATAAACAGAACTTTTCAATATTAGTACCTTCTCTCCGGCAGTATAGTTGACTGGGCTAATGTATCGTCTAGTGAACAAGATCAGCCGTGTAGGAAAGGCAGATCCCATATAGGAGATTTTTCCAAAGAAGCATTTTAAGTTTTTTAAGCCTACAATTTTATTTTTGATAACAAACTCTACCTTTAACAATACCATATTTTATATGTCTGAGACCAAGGCTTCGTTCCCTTTCCCTTATCTTCTGTGTTTTGACTCCTTTTGAGTGGATTAAAAGGTCTGCAGAATTTTTTTTCTTTCTCTACAAAGGGAAAAAACTACTTAGTCAGTTCAGTTGTGAGAAAGTAGTTTATTGTATTCTGTGGACTCAGAAAGACCTACCAGAATGTCTCAGTGATGCCCTTATTAACCAAGAAAAGTGAAAGCAATGATAATTTCATATGCTGAAAGTGATATTGAGCCCAGAAATGCTGATACAGATTATAAATTTAAAATTCCACAGGAGAGCGTATCGGTGGCTTTGTTTGCTGTGGACATTTTAATTGTTGGAGTTTAGGTCTTTTCTTTGGGCCTTTGTTAGAAGTTAGTTCTCTTGAAAGGACTGATCTTATCATTTTCTCACTAGGGGAAAAAAAAAAAAAAACATTCTGTGGCAACAGTTGCTGTGATCATAGATTTCTAGCTCTCACTGCTATGGGGACCTTGAACACCTGAATGCTGGCTTTGAATTTCTCATTCTAGAAAGTTAAACATAGTTTTGCGGTTTCTATTCAAGTAGTTCCTAGAGGAGAAATTTGTACAGTCTATAGACGGGGTGGAGAAGGGCATATGGGAAGACGGCAGCATGGGCCACGGACATGCTCCCGTCCTTGTGAACCCACATCTTCACCCAGAAATGCAGTGTCAGATGCAGCGAAAAAGGACAGTGAGTCAGCGGCACACGGTCTGCCAGCCTGGCTGTCCCACCATTTTCCTTTCCCTTGTGGTGTTGCTTCTACTACGTAATCACAGATCACATTGGGACTTCTCCATGTTAATACAGTCAAGGTTAGTTCTTTTGATTTAACTGAGAAGTAGTTAGGACCAGAAACAGAAGCCTCAAATCAGTCTTCATTGTAAAACCACCACTGGAGAGTGTGTAGATTTGCCCCGCTACTGCTAAGCTCTTCATTAAATGGAGCCCTGGTCGTGGCTGATTTTTATGTCTTTTCTTTTTTTTTTAGTGAACTAGCAGATAAATTATCTGGTATCTTTGTGCTAACCATCCCACATTAGCTCTTCCTGTTCAGCCTTTCCTTGTCTGGTATCAGCTGGCAGATAAGAACATCACAGTCTGGAAACTGGTAATATTGTGGCTCTGCTGAAGTTAGAGATTAGATCATTGGATGAAGCATGTGTGCCGAGATGAGTGTTGTTCTTTCTATTTATAGGAGGAGTCCCGATATCCAAGCGAAAGAAGAGCTATGGAAGCATATCCAGTGAGTACTGTTTTTAAAACTCACGTGGTTTGAAGGCACTTATAAGGACACAGAGAGGCAGCTCGGGCTGAAGCCTGCGAGGTGGTCTTCACTGCCATCACTGTGTGGAGCCCGGCACTCAGCGGTAGTGCCTCAGCGGCCAGCAGACCTCAGCAGGCAGCCCGCCATCTCTCCTGAGGCCAGTCAGCCTTGCCTGTAAATGAGCCTCAGACAGGCCAACACTGTGTAAATAAATACCAAGGAAAAGACACCTGCTACAGGAGAGAGAAGCAGATCTTTTTAGGGAGATAGGAGATACTGGCGAGTCATCTATATCCTGAATAAAGAAAAACTGCAAGAGGGTAGAAGAGCTACTGAAAAGGTTTTCCTTCCATTTTTCCCTTAAATACATACTAGTGTTTTTTTTTATTTTTTTTAAGTTTTATTTATGTCTATGTTTTAGTTTTTGGCTGCAGCATGTGGAATCTTAGTTCCCTGGCCAGGGATTGAACCCATACCCCCTTCATTAGAAGGCAGAGTCCCTTCCCAAGACTGTCAAGGATGTCCCAAATGGACCCTAGTTTTCTTAATCTTCATTCCTGGCTTATATCTCTATTAGTTTTATTAACACTGTGTTATAAGACAAGATTCAGTTCAGCTCAGTCGCTCGGTTGTGTCTGACTCTTTGCTACTCCATGAACCGCAGCACTCCAGGCCTCACTGTTCATCACCAACTCCCGGAGCTTACTCAAACTCATGTCCATCAAGTCGGTGATGCCATCCAGCCATCTCATCCTCTGTCGTCCCCTTCTCCTCCCACCTCCAGTCTTTCCCAGCATCAGGGTCTTTTCCAATGAGTCAGTTCTTTGCATCAGGTGACCAAAGTATTGGAGTTTCAGCTTCAACATCAATCCTTCCAATGAACACTCAGGACTGATTTCCTTTAGGATGGACTGGTTGGATCTCCTTGCAGTCCAAGGGACTCTCAAGAGTCTTCCCCAACACCAGTTGAAAAGCATCAATTCTTTGGCACTCAGCTTTCTTTAGAAAAGAAAGCTTTTCTTTTTCTTAAAGAAAGCTGAGACAAGATTAGAGAGGTGAAAACTCACCTGCCAGTTGTAAATGGTGTTAGTATTTATGTCAAAACTTTCATTCTCTTGCTCATTCCCTTCTAGAAAAGAGCTTGTGGATCCATCTGGACTGTCAGAAGAACAATTAAAAGAGATTCCATACACTAAAATAGAGTATGTCTTTGAAAATCTTTCTTAAAAAGTTTTATTAATATTTGTAAATGAGTAATCTATTCTTATTCTTCAGAGGTATTCCTTTCAGTGCTTTGTCTTTACATTTTAACTAAAAGTAAAAATAACTATAGAAGAAGAAGTAGAAAGGGGTATATTAAAACTAATTATTGTCATTCTATACTGAGGTCACTCTCTCTCCTATAGACTGCCTATTTGTAGGTGGTCCACTTGTACTGGGTGTTTTCCACTAAATAAGTACAGCAGTACTGTACGATCTTCACTGGCTGAATCCATGGATTCAGACTGTAACGGGGTATGGGGATTTTCAACTTCGCTCAGGGTTGGTATCCCTAAGCAAGCATTATTCAAGGGCCAACTGTATGATGAAGTTTTATTTGCATGTTCTGATGGAGGTAGTTTTCTTTTGTTAACTTGTGAAATGAAAGCCATTTAGGCTTTCCAAGCTCAGAGAGATCAAGTTTTTAAAACTCTCAGTTATATTCCTTCACAGTTACAATATTAAGGAAAACCCCAACTTGGTCCCATTCTGACTTCTGGTGTGTTTGTCTCCATGGTTTGTCTTTGCTTGTTCAGGACTCAAGGTGACCCAGTCCGCATCCGGCATTCTCATTCACCGAGAAGCCACCGCCAGCATCGCAGGTCCCAGTGCTCAGATGGAGAGCGGTCCGTCCTCTCAGAAGTGAAGTAAGTGGGCAGGCGTGAGTACGCCATCACCTTCACAGCTCCAGACAGCAGAGCACAAGAGAACTGTCTGCAGTGATAGAAATGTTCTGTATCTGTGGACATAGAGTATTTGGAATGTGGCTGGTGTGACCTAGAAACTAAAAACCTATTATTTATAATTTTAATTAATTTAAACTTAAGCAGCAATGTGTGGCTGGTGGCAACCATATTGGATAGCACAGACCTAGACTATGATTATACTGAATTATGGCCTTTCTAAGGGCTTCCCAGCTGGCGCTAGTGGTAAAAAAAAAAAAAAAAAACACCTGCCTGCCAGTGCAGGGGATATAAGAAACACAGGTTTCATCCCTGGGTTGGGAAGATTCCCTGGAGGAGGGCATAGGAACCCACTCCAGTATTCTTGCCTGGAGAACCTCATGGACAGAGGAGCCTGGTGGGCTACAGTCCATAGGGTCGCATAAAGTTGGACACAAATGAAGTGACTTAGCATGCATGCATTGCCCTTCCAAGCTATGCACTGAAGCTTTTAGAAGACAGAAAAAATGCATGACTATTCTATTTTGAATAATAAATGCATCCATATTAGAGAGAAATTGGCATAACAGTTTCTTTTTGAATCGATGGCATTTTATATTTTCTTTTACTATAGCAAATACTATGTTACAGTAGTTTGTTTCTTTGTGTTGTTTAGTTTTTCTTTTGAGAAAAGTAGCTGTATTTCAGCTTAACACAATAAGTGCTATATTTTAAATGAATGTGTTAACAAAATAATTATGCATCCATTTATGAAAGTACTGTCTGTGTGTTAGTCACAGAGTCATGTCTGACTCTATGATATCATGTTCTGTGGCCCATCAGGCTCCTCTGTCCATGGAATTGTCCAGGCAAGAATAATGGAGTGTGTTGTCATTCCTCCTCCAGGGGATCTTCCCAACCCAGGGATCGAATCTGGGTCTCCTGCACTGCAGGCAGATTCTTTACCACTGAGCCACCAGGGAGCCCCATGGAAATTCATGTACTTGATATTGCAGGGTAGGAATATTAACCATTAAACTCAGCATTAAGGCTTAAAACTAAAATAAACATTAATAAATTGGGAGATAGACTAGCCCATCAGAGAGAGATATAGGTCAGGGTTTTGTTTTTTAAATTTTTTGTTTGCTTGTAAAATGTAGAACATTGCTGTCCATAGCTCCACAGCTGTTTGTTTTTTTTTTTTTAATAAAAAAAAATACATGGCCAATAAGTATTTCTTTACAAACAAATCAAAAAGCCATTTATACACATATCACAGTAAGAAAAGCACATACTTACAATTTATTCTTGGTTCTTCTATTTATTTGCTGTGATTTGAGGTAAGTTACTTAACCCATTGAACTTAATTCAGAAACATTTATTAAATACCTCTCTGTGTAAAGCACTGTACTAGTAACTATAAGGAATGCAAGATATGTAAAACCTGTTTATTTTGCTGTAGCCTTTTACCAACTCAAATTGTGCTTCTAGGTACTATCTCAGTCATTAATTCTAAAACTCACTCTCTGCAGTTCAAAAACCGATCTTGTACCTCCACTTCCTGTGACCCGTTCTTCAGATGCTCAGGGTTCTGGTGGTTCCACAGTTCATCAGGTAGGAAATAATCAGGTTTTAAGAGGGTATTGTATTGATGATGAGGTTCCATGTTTAAAAAAATAGCATGTATAAAACGTTGAAGGAGAAGGAAGGAAGGAAGGGTGTGTGGTCAAGACAAGGCACAACCTGGCAAGTTCAAAGTGACAGCTAGAGGTAGTGTAAACTCTAAAGTGAGAATTGGGGCAAAGCCAATGAAAACAAAGATTGTAAGTTTTTTTTTGAGTCAGAGAAATAAGGATAAGGGGACCCGTGTTCTGTTGTTAACTGATAGCAGGCAGAATTACTGAAGTCCCGTTTTATTCCCATTTTATTTCTGTCTTCTCAGTCAAAGAGAGTTACACTTGTTCTGGAGATGTATTAAAAATGTGGTCAAAGAGGAATTCAAGGACATTGCAGAGCATCTAGCTTCCTTAACAAAATCAGTTTAATACTCAGCTGAATTAGATAGCTATACCAGAGGAACACTGGAGCAAACAAAGCGTTTGACATCATCTCTCACTGTATATTTAACAAGACAGAAAAAGATGGAGGCTATATAAGCTTACTGGATAGATTTGTATCAGTGATGTTTATAATGGATCAGTATCAGCTTGTTGTTCGCAGTGGATTGTTCAGATCATGGATCCCTTTGAGAGGAAATTATAACTACTGTCTTTTTCCCATGAAAATGTGTGTAAGCGTATATTTCAAGCACATGAGCATACGATTCAAGAAGTTCACGGACAACCTAAGAACCCTGACTTCAGCGTATCTGTCATTCACTGTGCTTAACTTGAGTCATTTTTGTTAATGACTTGAGCAAGGACCAATTTTCTGTTGATGCTGACGAAGCTGTTAAAGTGTTGCACTCAAATATGCCAGCACATTTGGAAAACTCAGCAGTGGCCACAGGACTGGAAAAGGTCAGTTTTCATTCCACCTCCAAAGAAAGGCAAGGCCAAAGAATGCTCAGAGTACCGCACAACTGCACTCGTCTCACACACAAGCAAAGTGATGCTCAAAATTATCCAGACCAGGCTTCAGCAGTATGTGAGCCGTGAACTTCCAGATGTTCAAGATGAATTTAGAAAAGGCAGAGGAACCAGAGATCAAATTGCCAACATTTGTTGTATCATAGATAAAGCAAGAGAGTTCCAGAAAAACATCTTCTATGCCAAAGTCTTTGACTGTGTGGATCACAACAAACTATGGAAAACTCTTAAAGAGATGGGAATACTAGACCACCTGACCTGCCTCCTAAAAATCTGTTGTCAAGAAGCAACAGTTAGAACTGGACATGGAACAACAGACTGGTTCCAAATAGGAAAAGGAGTATATCAAGGCTGTATATTGTCACCCTGCTTATGTAACTTATATGCAGAGTACATCATGAGAAGCGCTGGGCTGGAGGAAGCACAAGCTGGAATCAAGATTGCCAGAAGTATCAATAACCTCAGGTATGTAGATGACACCACCCTTATGGCAGAAAGTGAAGAACTAAAGAGCCTCTTGATGAAAGTGAAAGAAGACAGTGAAAAAGTTGGCTTAAAGCTTAACATTCAGAAAACTAAGATCATGGCATCTGGTCCCATCACTTCACGGCAAATAGATGGGGAAACGATGGAAACAGTGAGAGACTTTATTTTTGGGGGCTCCAAAATCACTGTAGATGGTGACTGCAATCATGAAATTTAAAGACGCTTGCTCCTTGGAAGAAAAGCTACGACCAACCTAGACAGCATGTTAAAAAGCAGAGACGTTACTTTGCCAGTAAAGGTCTGTCTAGTCAAAGGTATGGTTTTTCCAGTAGTCACGTATGGATGTGAGAGTTGGACTATAAAGAAAGCTGAGTGCCGAAGAATTGATGCTTTTGAACTGTGGTGTTGGAGTAGGAAAGATTGAAGGCGGGAGGAGAAGGGGACAACAGAGGATGAGATGGTTGGATGGCATCACCGACTCGATGGACATGAGTTTGGGTAAACTCCGGGAGTTGTGGTGATGGACAGAAGAGCCTGGCGTGCTGCAGTCCATGGGGTCGCAAAGAGTCAGAGATGACTGAGCGATTGAATTGAACTGAACTGAACTGAGCAAGGACAGAAAAAGCCTGTGCCAATTTAGGTTAGGTTCCCTAGGAAGAGATTCTGTAATGGATGTTTGCATGGGGGAAGTTTATTGGAAAGTGCTTTTAGGATCAATACTTTTTGGGGTGTAAAAGATAGGCAAGAGTTGAATTGAATGATACAAGCCCCAGTAAAGGCATCAGATGGTCCCATGGGGAGTTCTGGAGCCAAGATGGCCCTTCTGATTCCTCCCACCTGCATATGAGGGGGCTGGACCTTAAACACTCACCATGTAGCAAGTGACTGGATAAAGGGTGCCCTGGGAGGGGGTCCTGACCATGGATGAGGTGGCCTCCTCAGCCCAGGGTGGGGCTCAGTTTTGAGCTGTATGGCAGCTGTCTCTTCAAGCTGCTGGCGAATGACTGCCTCAGTCTGGAATAGAGATCTGCGTGGTTAACCACAGCTTCCACTAAAATCTGCATAATTTTTGATTAATCTGGGAGAGCTAATAGGTTGTCCAAACAATTTAAGTCAATAGCAATTTAAAAAAACTACATTCATGACTAGTAGTTTAGACTTTGCCTTCAGACAGGACGTGCACTGGCGTCTCTCTGTCTCTCTCCACACACCACATGTATGGCTTTGAAGGTTGTTAAACTTCTAAACTAAATTTCTTTGGAATGTGGATAATAATTACTTCTTGAGGTTGCTTGGAGGATTAATAAGCATTATTATTTTTCAGAGCTCTTTTTTTTTTTTTTGGTCTTAAATTTAAGTTGGCTTCAATACAAATGAGAATTTCATTGTATTTCTGCTTTTCCAACTAGGCTCTCTAAGTCACTCATTCGTGTCTGACTCTTTGCAACCCCATGGCCTATACAGTCCATGGAATTCTCCAGGCCAGAATACTGGAGTGGGTAGCCTTTCCCTTCTCCAGGGGATCTTCCCAACCCAGGGATCAAACCCAGGTCTCCCACATTGCAGGCAGATTCTTTACCAGCTGAGCCACAAGGGAAGCCCAAGAATACTGAAATGGATAACTAATCCCTTCTCTAGCGGATCTTCCTGACCCAGGAATCAAACCGGGGTCTCCTGCATTACAGGTGGATTCTTCACCAACTGAACTATAAGGGAAGCCCCCAATCACCACTTAGGAATCTCAAAAAACTTACATGAAATGTTGAAAGAATAGCTATCACTTTGCTGCACACAGGAACAACTCACATGCATCTTCTGATCAATGGCACTGAATCTAAGCTTGTCTCTGGGACACCTTTGATTCTGAATTCAATAACTATCTAGTGAGCACCTCTAAGGAATGACAAGGCACTCACTGGAGCAGTCAGCAAACTACAGCCCATAGGATAAATTTAGTTTGCAGCCTGCTTCTGTACAGTCCAGGAGCTAACTGCTTTTGCTTTTAAAGGGTTGCTTGCAGGCAGGGAAAAACAGTATGCACTAGAGACGGGCGGAGTCTATGACTCGCCCTTGACAGAAGATGGTGACTCTTGCCTTGACACATAACAGTAGACAGGTGAAACAAAACCAGAAACTAGGTAAGCATTATGAAGAAACAAAGGCCTGAGTTAGAAAATAGGTGACTTCACTTTAGATATGGCAAAGGCCATCTCAGAAAGTAACCTGGAAAACTGAAACTCGCAGGTGAGAAGGAGCCAACCATGTGAGTACTCGTGGAAGGCTGATGGAAGCAGAAGGAAGAGCATGGTAAAAAAAATGCTGAGGCTGGCAAGGCCTGGGTGTTTGAGGTCTGAGCACAGTGAAGGGGAAGGAGGGCAGATAATGCAGAGCCTTAGATGCCGTGGGAAAAGAGTTTGTTTGGATTTTGTTCTGTATTATTCTTTGTGCCAAAAGGAAACTGCTGATCTGGTTGCCATGTGGAAAAAGGATGCAAGTGACATGGGCAAGTGGGAAAGTTGCATTTCCTAAGTTCCACGGTGATGCCAGAGTTCTGCCAGTGGCCTGGCCCGCCTACATCTCATCTCACTTTTTTATGCAGAAGGCTGGTTAAAGTGGGATGGATTTGGGACTTGGATTCATTTCCCTTAAGGTTTGCAGGCAGAAGAGAGAGGTTCAACGCTTAACAAACTTAAACGGTAGTGATTCTTCTGCTGTCTTAACGCTGTATTCCCTTGCCCTGACTCTCATGCTCTGGTGTCCTCCTCCTACGCCTCTGGTTAACTAAAAATCTTCTATCCCAAACAGGTGTTTGACTCCAAAATTAGCTTGATTTGTACTCCCTATGCTCAGCAAAATCGTTCCATCAGTGCTTCTTTGAATATGAGTAAAATTAAGCCAGTCTCACAACAGATAAAAGACAACTTTTTTAGAGGGTGGCTTCAGTCCAGAGAAATCCCAGAATAATAGAATTCTGGAGTGTAACTCATTATGTGTGGGGAGATACTTTTGGGGAAGTAAATATGCTTCTTTAGCCCAGATCTACTGACAGGTTAGGCCATCTGTAGTGGAGAAGGCAATGGCAACCCACTGCAGTACTCTTGCCTGGAGAATCCCAGGGACGGGGGAGCCTGGTGGGCTGCTGTCTATGGGGTTGCACAAGTCGGACACGACTGCGCGACTTAGCAGCAGCAGCAAAGGCACGAGCAGGCAGGCTTGTTAGGCAGGGGGCGCTGTGGCAGCACCTCTCCTGTTTCCCAGGGCCTCCGCAGCGGCTGTGGGAGGCGCACGAGAGCCTCGAGCGGCAGCCCTGGGTGTGGCGCTCAGGCCCTGGGTCTTCACTCCCGCTTCTCCGTGAGGGGCCCCCGCTTCGAGGGCCCCCCACCCCAGCCGCCAGGGAGCTCCAGCCCTCAGGGAGGACACCCAGAGCATTGTGTTGGAGGGGTTTCTTCAGTGACTACTGAAAATATAATCAGGGAAGATTAAAAATTATCCCAAACTCCTTTCTCTTCATCTCTCTGCCCCTCCTCTGAAGAGAGGCCCGAGAGGCTGGGTTAGCCTCTCAGTAGAAATGACACTTAATTGGGGAAATGGATTGAGATACTTTCTTAAAATTTGTTATGCACATATAACTTTTTAAGATTTAAACACGTTTATCATAATTACTTAAATAAAGGGAGTATTTGTACAGCCTGGTATCACACACTTTTCCTAAATATAACTTGATGTCTTAGTTATTTCTAATGTGTTAATAAAATTTACTTGGCTGTAGTTTCTTCTCTGAATCTTAGGTTCTCTTTTTTCAAATATTGTTTTCCAGAGAAGAAACGGGTCTAAAGATAGCCTGATTGAAGAAAAATCTCAGACATCTACAAGCAACATGGCTGGAAAACACACAGCAAAAACAATAAAAACTATCCAAGCTTCACGCCTCAAGATAGAGACTTAATCCCAGTGAAGGGCTTGGGATGGGGGTGGGAAGGGTATGTGTGCCACCTTTACTTTGAAACTGTGAATTATAATTATTGAAATATCTTGGACCTGCAGAAGTGTTTCTTCAGAAGAAAATAATGGAGTCTATTGCATCTTTTAAAAGTTTAATTACAGTATATTTGTGCCTAAGGGCCTTTTTATTTGGTAACTGGAAAGATGGTAGTCTTATAAAACCTTTTTCATTTGATGCCATGTTTACCTTCCTGGGAACTCCCAAGTGTCTTGTCTGCCACCATCAAGACCAGAGGCTTCAGATCAAAGTTCTGGAATCCTGGACTGTGGCCAGGTAGCTATGCAGCAGTGCACTAAGGGAGATGAAAAGGTTCTTCCTGACTCTGGGTAGATCTCTGGCCTGTGTAGAAATGCATGGCTGAGGGATCACTTTCACACTGCAGATATTTTTATTCACATTAATGTTCTTTGTAATACTGTATTTTGTGGCATTAAGTTTCACTGGTTATTTGCAAATGTTAAAAAAAGTGCTGCTTTTAATTCCTAGTGTCCTTGTCTTGTGCTGTCAGAAGTTATGTGCGGATTTCACTTGACCTCAGCTTATAAATTCATGACCTTCAACCTGAAAGGTCTGCCTGGCTAACTCTTCCAAAACACTACTTCAGACCTTTCCTCTTGGCAGATGACTGCAGTCTACAGGGAAGACATAGTCCTATAGGATCTTTCATCTTCCCCTGATACAAACCTCCTCATGGCTGCCATCAACCCACGTCCTTCCTTTTTTCCTGTCTCTCTACCTATGCTCTGGAGCCCAGCTCCCTCAGCCTTCTCATCCCTGCTGCCTCATGTATTCAGCCTCTTCCTGTCAGCTAGACTGCCATCTAAAGACAGCCAGATCTCACCACCAGACCCTTCTCCAGTGACCAGTGTGCTCAACTAATCTCCTAATGTGCTATCTCAACCCATCTCAAATATGGATTCTTCCCCACTGTTCCACAAAAGCAGACATTACCCTCATGTCACCACATCCCAAGGTTAACTTTCCAGCTATACTGCAGTATTTTTACTTTAATGCATTTCCCATTGCTCCTGCCATTCTGTCCTTGCCAGCTCCCCCTATTCTACATCATCAGTAATTGAGTCTCTTAAATCTAGACCCTCATGGATCACACTTATTCCTGTGGCCAAGTTTTATTCACATAGCTTAGACTACAGACTTCCCTGGTGGCTCAGACAGTCTGCCTACAATGTGGGAGACCCAAGTTTGATTCCTGGGTTGGGAAGATCTGCTGGAGGAGGGAAAGGCTACTCACTCGAATATTCTGGCCTGGAGAATTTCATGAACTGTATACGCCATGGGGTCACAAAGAGTTGGGACAAGAGTGAGCGACTTTCATTTTCCTTCAGACTACAGACCAGTGTAGTATCAAGGAGTCACTTAGATGTCTAAGGCAATTCAAATAGACTAGCTCAAAAAGCTGCTCCCCCAGGTCATCTGTGAATGTAGAAGACCACACACCTAGCAATCATTACGGACATATCCTTCATTACTAACTCCTGGCTGCTATAGTTTTAACTATCTCTTCCCTAACTTTACCACCACCCTTGTCCAAGGTGGTCAGCTGTGGCATAGACAGAATATGGCATACAGGAGAAGCCTCCAGCTGGCCCACAGCACTGCTTTTCTTGCAAATGTACATTTCCATCATGGCTTTCCCTTGCTTTAAACAGAGCCTTAAGTGATCTGCCCCCTTTTGATCTTTCAGTGAAAGAATGCTGTGTTCTAGCAGTTAAATTATAACACACAAACAAACCTCCAAGAAGCACATTATTTTATTTACAGTCCCACTGTTTTATATGTACATTTATGGGCTGTCCAAAAGCACTTCTTTTTTTAAGCAATCCTGGAAATTTTAAATACTCTAGGCAGCTCCTGAAGATCAAGTTGTCAAATTCCTCACCAAGGACAGCCTAAAAGAAAAAATAAGACGCTCAATTTGACAAGTGAACATTTACTTCAAGACTTATAAACTCAGTACATTCGTCTTTCCTGGATTAAGTCATGCACTTCTGGACTTCATACATCAACATAAAACATGCTTGAGATCTGGCCAAGTGGTTTTTAAAATTTTAGCTACTACGCATAAAATCATGTGAATATTTCATGATAAATGGGATGAGGGTATCCCATTTGCAGTTAACAATCCGTTTACAGCAGTACTAATATTAATGAACTATTAACAATTATAAACTAATACCCACCAGAGAAGGACCCCCGATCTAGAAAGATAAAATTCACGTTACTGATAACTGCTGTTATGACAACTATCAATAATTCAAAACTATCACCCTACCTTAGGTCATCTTCACGCTTCCAGATAGTTAAGTATTCAGTTGGCAGCAGTCTATGCTTCCAGCGTCCATCTTTCACCTGAACAAAAATTAAAACCGGTTAAGAGAAAGGTACACTTGACTTTGCAGAATCAAAACTACATGTGTAAATAATGAGTGTATGTTACTTACGCAGCTCCTACACCAAAGACATCAAATACAAGGGCAGGAAAAAAAGCTGCGAAAGTGTTTTGTGTTCGCCTTTTTTGACACCACATCCACTAGTTTCCAAAAGTGAATGGGCAACACAAAGGCGGTAAGAACACCGCTTAAGGAATGGGCAACACAAAGGCGGTAACACCGCGTAAGGAATGGGCAACACAAAGGCGGTAAGAACACAGCGTAAGGAATGGGCAACACAAAGGCGGTAAGAACACAGCGTAAGCAATTCTGCGTGGCGCCGAGGTGCTAACCCTGACAACGGGCGGAGATTCACTGTTCTGAGGATAACTAAGCCCAGTTCTACATTTTCTTCTACAACTCAGAATCCAACTGGGTAAAGAACGCTTAATTACTCTACTAGATGGCTAAAATATTAAAATCTCGAGGCAACTGGTCCTTTCTGTAAGAACACGAAAACTCACCTGCACGGATGGTGATACTCATTTCCGCCATATTCCGCACCACGACATAGTTATCAACATCTACACCTGAAATGGCACTCTCGCGTTGACCTGATTTCATACCACGACATGGTCGGCATACGTACTGTTACACGGTGAAGCCTTTCCCTTTCACACGCACAAAATTCCCTCATTAGAAATTCCCTGACACACAGTCGATGAAGTCAAAAGCCCCCGCCCCCATCGCCGCGTCTCCTGGCATGGAAAAACGGACTCGGGGCCGCTTGGGGCCTCCTGAGGTCTCAACAACGTGGCGGAGGCCAAAGCAGGCCGCTGCCCTCCACGTGTTCAGGTGCTGGGAGCATCTTGCCCGGCCCGGTTGCGGCAGCAGCCTCCCAAGACTCAGGCAGGCCGCAGGGTCCTGCCCGGCGCCCGGGCCCTCAGAGGGCTGGCTCCGGGGCGACCCGAGCCATCCGAACCTCTAGCAAACGAGCATCCCCCACCGAGAGCCGAGGCCAGAAAGGACGCGCTGTCTTCCCACAATGCTTTTCTACGACTGGAACGACCCATTGCTAGAGGGGTGCGGGGAGGACGGACTGCACCATCGACATTCGCGCGCCCTCGCCAGACGCCGCCGTGTGGCCGGAGGGCGAATTGCCCAGTGATTGGCAGAGGGGCGGGGCGGCACGGGCAGAGTTGTGAGGGCGCGGCTTCTCACTCCCAGCGCCGGCCGGTGGAGCCCAGCGAGCAGTTCTTTATGCGGGAGGGGAGGTTTTTTCCCAGTGTGGGTACTCAACCACCCCTCCTCCCAGTGTCAAGAGCACACGGTCAGCGCTGAGCTGCGGGTGTAGTCCAGAGGACCGGAGACCTCGTGTTCTGAGGAGGAGAGACAGAGCTCACCGTCTCCAGCTGAGGAAGAGTAAGGTCATTAATCCAGAAATATTTATTGAGTATATACTGTGCTTCATGCTCTATTCTAAATGCCTGAGAACCAGGTGTGAATGAGACAGAGTTCCTGTCTTACATTCTGTTTCTGTGAGAAAGATACGAAACAGGTAACGTGCACCCCGTAAGTTCATCAGTGTAAGTGCCAAGACGGAAACAAAGGAGGCGAAAATGTGATAGGGCCGCGCAGTCCGGTAGGAATCGAGTGCGAACCACGAATGTCTTAAGTTTTCGAAATGCACGTTAAAAGGAACAAGTTAGGAGAAGGAAACGGCAACCCACTCCAGTGTTCTTGCCTGGAGAATCCCAGGGACAGAGGAGCCTGGTGGGCTTCCGTCTACAGGGTCGCACAGAGTCGGGCACGACTGATGCCACTTAGCAGCAGCAGCAGCATAGAACTGGGGGAGTGGGAATGGATGGCTAGGGAGGTGACAGCTTAAAGATATGGGGTTTCTTTTGAGATGAAAATGTTCTAAATGGTGACGGTTGCATATATCTGTGAATATGTCTAAAAACCATTGAATCATATACTTTAAATGGGTGCATTGTATGATGTCAATTATATCTCAATAAAACCTTTTTTAAGTTAAAAAAAAGGAACAAGTTAAATTCCGAGTTGCAACCTGTGCTAAGTATTATCATTTAAACATGTAGTTACTATACAATTATTAATAATATACATTGCATTCTTTTATTCCTACGAAGTCTTCGAAATTCAGTGTATTTATTTCTAGTACATTTCAATTCAGATGAGTCACGTTTCTGGTGCTCAGAAGTAGGCCCTGGTCAGCGTGGCTGGAGCCGCCAGAGGAGTGCAGGCTGGCATCAGATGCGGCGGGAGAGACAGGCGGGAACAAATCATATAGGGATTTTACCTGTGGTAAGGGGTTGGGATTTTATGCTGAAATTTTAAAATTGATTTTTAGCACTGAAAGAAAGTAGAGGTGGTTCATTGGTTTCTTGAGGATCACCATAACTTATGGGAGGGATGGAAACTGTAGTGATTTGGACTGTGTGGTTTCCTTGCACCCCCAAGTCCTAGTAGAGAAGCACCAGAGACTTCAGCCCAGCACCTTTCTTTGTTTCTTTGAAGCTTCTGCATGAAGAAAGAGAGAAGGGAGGGAGGGAAGGAAGGAAGGAATGAAAGGGAAAGAGGGAAGATAGAAGAAGTGAGAAAAGAAAAAAAAAAAAGAAACAGAGAAAGAGGAAAGAGAAGAAGGAAAGGAAGGAAGAAGAAAAGAAAAGGTAATTTAATGCCTGTAGTCCAGTGGTCATCCCACAAGGACTGGCCTGAATGATAACATCACCATTGGGACAAAGGGGCAGGGACCATACAGAAGTAAATGTGTAATGACCATGAAAAGGTAAATAAATCTAAGACCTTCATTAGGAAGTCTCTGTAACATCTGGGGAGAGAAAGTTTGGAGAAGGAGAAGGTCTCCTCAAAGAGTGTTATTTGAAGACTCTGAAGGGTACAGTTTGGGGATTATGGCAACTTTCAATCTTGCCTTCTTGCTCGGGAGAGTCAGTGAGAGGATATTTCTTTTGGCTGGAGGAGCCAGCTGACCCAAGTTCCTATCCAGCTCTTTGACTTTTGGCTTCCCTGGTGGGCAGACGTTGAAGAGTCTACCTGCAGTAGAGGGAGACCCAGGTTCAATCCCTGCGTCAGGAAGATTCCCCTGGAGGAAGAAATGGGAACCCACTGCAGTGTTCTTGCTTGGAAAATCCCATGGACGGAGGAGTCTGGCGGGCTACAGTCCATGGGCTTGCAAAGAGTCAGACACAACTAAGCGACTTGACTTTCTTTCTTTCTCTGACTTTTGTGCTTTTGGGTAAGTGACCCCGTCTCTAAGCCCAGGGTTCTGTCTTATAGGATAATACCTTTACCTGTGTACCACATGGGCGCATGTGTGCCTGCTCCGTTGCTCAGTCATGTCCGACTCTTTGTGATCCTACGGACTGTAGCTCACCAGGCTCCTCTGTCTATGAAATTGTCCAGGCAAGAATTCTCGAGCGGGTTGCCATTTCCTCCTCAAGGGGGTCTTCCTGACTCAGGGATTGAACCCGCGTCTCTTGTGTCTCCTGCACTGGCAGGCAGACGCTTGGCTGCTGCACCACCTGGGAATTCCACGTGCCACATTGTTGTCGTTCAGCCGCTAAGTTGTGTCCGACTCTGCGGCCCCAGGGGCTGCAGCATGCCAGGCGTCCCTGTCCTTCACTGTGTCCCAGAGGTTGCCATGGACCACATAGATTAAAGATTTAAGCAAGGTTTGTTGCATCAGTTAACACTGTACAGTACATAGTGACACCCAATTAAGGACTCTGATGAGCTATACTCTCCTTGTTTACTGCCATCCCAAGTATGGAAACTTCTTGGGTTGACGTCTTAAGGAAGGGGGGTACTATGCTGCTATTTTTCTTTTAACGTCTTGACATTTTGTTTCCACCTCATTCTTTCTCATCCGCCCCTTGTAAATCATCCCTAAACTCTGGATGGTTCAAGAATAGAAGGCATTTGTTTCAATTATTGGATTAATGTTAAGTGTCAGGAAATTCATTTGAAATTCTTCATCTTCCCATCTGCTTCGACCTCACATAGCCTAGGAAGGAAGGCTTGATAATTCAGCCAACGCAAGCAGAAAGGACGTGAGAAAAAGTTAGGGGGTAGTTCCTATGCTGTTGGAGTGGAGGCATTATGGAAAGATGTACAAGCTACCTACAGTGTTAGTGCAAGCATGGAACAAACCCAGTTTCCTTGTTCTGATTGGTAGGCAGAATAATGGTCCCTCAAAGGTGTCCACATCCTAATTCCCAGAACCCGTGAATATGTTCCATTATGTAGTAAAAAGGGGGCTTTGCAGATGTGATTAATATGAGGGATCGCGCAATGAGGAGATAAAAAACGCAGAGAAAAAAAGTCAGAGAGATGTGGCAGAAGAGAAGGCAGGAGAAGGACTCAACCTTCCGTTGCTAGCTTTGAAGATGGACGGGGAAGATCTTTGGATGGACAGCATCTAGAATCTGGGAATGGCCCTCCTCTGACAGCCAGCAAGCA
This sequence comes from Bison bison bison, assembly GCF_000754665.1. Lineage (NCBI taxonomy): Eukaryota > Metazoa > Chordata > Mammalia > Artiodactyla > Bovidae > Bison > Bison bison. Next base: position 753,190 of record NW_011494836.1, on the reverse strand, counting down.
AACACGGACGTCCTGTCTACAGCTGTGTGCACCGAATCTGCCAACCACCTGAGTGTGCACGAAAGCAGATTCTCCCCTGGAGTCTCCAGAAAAGAACACAGCCATGCTGATGCCTTGACTTTAGTCCACTGAAACTCATGCCAGACTTCCTACCTACAGAGCTGTGATCATAGATTTGTGTTGTTTGAAGCTGCTAAATTTGTGTTAATTTGTTATGGTGGCAAGAGAAAACTAATAAACCCTGTAAGGGTGGAGAGGGAGAAGTGGGCTGCTTTTCTTCCCCTGCTCCTCGTCCTGCTTCAATTTTCTCATCAGGGACACAGTAAAATTTTGCAGATAAGCTATGCACATTTCATTGTGAAGTGCTTAATCCATAGGACTGACATTTTCTTTATGTTGGGAGTTAGGGATCTGATATAAAATCCAATAGATATTAAATAATTTGAATACTCAATTTAAAATCATTTGTGATTTTCTTGGATTTTCTCTTTAAACAATCATGTTATCTATGAAAGTGTTTTTCCTTTCTACTTACACTGTGTGTGTGTGCATGCCCAAACTGGGACATGTAGGATATTGTTGAATAGAATGATAATAGACATCCTTGTCTTGTTCCCAGCTTTAAGAGAATGCCCGTAAAGTTTCAACATGTATGTACAACATGTATGACATTTTAATGCATTTTATCGTTGATTGGGTTAGAGAAGTGTCCTATTTTTAGTTTGCTAATAGTTTTTTTTAATATATCATGAGTGGATGTTAAATTTTATTAAATGGTTTTTTTTCTGCCTCTATTGAGATGAACACAAGGTTTTTTCTTATAGTGTGTTAATGAGGTGAATTGCGTGAATACATTTGCTAATGTTGAACCAGCCTTACATTTCTGGGAGAAATCAAACTTGTCATTTCAAAAACTGTTCTGTTTAGAATTACTGCATTTATATTTATGGACAAGAGGGGATTGTGTTTATCTTTCTCATACTGTCTTCGATAGTTTTTTTTATCTATGTGTTTAGACGTTTGTGCATTTATTTTTGGCTGTGCCGGGTCTTGGCTGCTGTGAGCGGGCATTTCTCTAGTAGCGACAAGCAGGGGCTGCCCTGGAGCTGTGGTGCTCGGGCTTCTTACTGCGGTGGCTTCTGTTGCAGAGCACAGGCTCTAGGTTTACAGGCTTCAGTGGTTGTGGCACCGGGGGTTTAGTTGCTCTGTGTCATGTGGGATCTTCCCAGACCAGGGGCTGAACTAGTGTTTCCTGTAATGCAAGGCAGATTCTTAACCACTGGACCACCAGGAAAGCCCCTTTGATAGTTTTGGCTAGAATTATACAGATAGTTTGGGGCTTCCCTGGTGGCTCAGACAGTAAAGCGTCTGCCTGCAATGTGGGAGTCCCGGGTTCAATCCCTGGGTCGGGAAGATTCCTTGGAGGAGGAAATGGCAACCCACTGCAGTACTCTTGCCTGGAAAATTCCATGGACTGAGGGGCCTGGTAGGCTACAGTCTGTGGGGTCGCCAAGAGTCGGGCACGACTGAACGGCTTCACTCACTCACACAATAGTTCTTCTTGTCCTTGTGCTCGGTGGCTCAGCCGTGTCCGAGTCTCCCGGTCCCATGGGCTATAGCCCACCAGTCTCCTTTGTCCATAGAATTTCCCAGGCAAGACTGCTGGGGCAGGTTGCCCTTTCCTACGCCAGGGGATTTTCCCAAGCCAGGGATCGAATCCTTGACTCTTGCCTTGGCTGGTGGATTCTTTACCATTGCTCTATCTGGGAAGCTCCTAGATATCTACTTAATATTAGTAACTTGTCTCTGAACAAATTACAGATATTCTATGCAAAAACATTTACTGGGAGCCTATTTCCTTTGTTTTAAATGGTAAAATTATAATGAGTTAGTCCTTAACCCAAACTAGTTTCATAAAATGTAACTAAAATATATTAAACAAAGCTCTATTAAATGAAAAACTGTAACAATAGGCTATAACATCCATAACTTCCCTTCCTGATCACCCAATCATATAGTTATGAACAAATAGTTGCTTTGTCAGCAGTAACATAATCTCTTTTATTGTTACTACTTTTCTGCTTGGTTTGCTTCTTTCTCCATTAATCTTTAACATTTCCTCAGCTTTCTTGGTTCTCAGAATACAAAACTGGGGTCGGGGGGAAGGCAATATGAAATATGAAAGGCAGTGTGGAAATGTGGCAGGAAATGACTCACACTGGGGATGGTATGGTGCTTTAGTGCTTCTTCCATCCCCAATGGCGTCTATATGGAATATCCCTTTCACTGAAATTCAGTATGCTTTGTGATTTGCTGACAGATGATGCTGGGAACATTTTTCCAGTTGCGTTTGTAATGCAACTCAGGGCATTCCCTATACCTTTGTTGTTATTGGTAAAAATGTGTTTTGGGGTCCTAAATATAATATTTCTATATAAATAGTCGGTTTTTTCAGTTTTTAGGATTTACTTTTAACTGGAGGGTAATTGCTTTACAATGTTGTTGTGATGTTGGTTTCTGCCATTCACCATGAACCAGCCATAAGCGCACCTGTGGCCCCTCCCTCTTGAGCCCCTCATAGCACCCTGGTCCCACCCCTCTAGGTTGTCGCAGAGCACAGGATTGAGCACCTTGTGTTTCGCCCTTCCCGATGCTACCTGGGCTGCATCCGGTGCTGCTTGTGTTTCCACACTCCTCTCGCAGGTTGGCCCTCCCGCTCCTTCCCCTGCTTCCCCTGCTGTGTCCGCAAGTCTGTTCTCTGTTCCTGCCCTGTGAACAGGCTGGTCAGTACCTAGCTTCCATCTATATGCGTTAATATACAGTATTTATTTGTTTCTCTTTCTGACTTCACTCTGTTGTTGTTTTGAATGATGTATGTGTTATATGATGTTGGAGTATTAAATACAAGAATTAATTTATTGGGAAAACATTAATCAGGAAAATGTTCTGTGGAGTATGCCTATACAGTTGCTGCTGCTGCTGCTAAGTCGCTTCAGTCGTGTCTGACTCTGTGCGACCCCATAGACGGCAGCACACCAGGCTCCCCGTCCCTGGGATTCTCCAGGCAAGAACACTGGAGTGGGTTGCCATTTCCTTCTCCAAGGCATGAAAGTGAAAAGTGAAAATGAAGTCGCTCAGTCGTGTCCAACTCTTAGCGACCCCATGGACTGCAGCCCACCAGGCTCTTCTGTCCATGGGATTTTCCAGGCAAGAGTACTGGAGTAGGGTGCCATTGCCTTCTCTGTGCCTATATAGTACTGGCTTTATAAAATTACTTGGAGACTTTTTCCTCTTTTTGTCTACTCTGAAGAATTTAATATAAAGTCAGAAATTTTTTTTAAGTAAAAAATAAACCTCACTTTAAGAATTATCTGGATCTAGAATTTTCTTTGTAGGAATATATTTCAAACTACTGAATCAGTTTCTTTAATGATTGAACCATTCACGTTTTTTCTTTAGTCAGTTTTGTTAAGTCATCCTTCTGAGGAATGTATCCATTTCGCCTCCATTCTGCTGCCTTTTGAAATTCGTTGATCCAGGAAACATGGAGAGTCCCAAACAAAATCAAACTAAAGATGATTACACCAGGACACATTTTTTATTAAAATGGCAATAAGTAATGATAAAGAGAAGATATTAAAAGCAGCAAGGGAAAAGCAACAAGTTACATACAAGGGAACTCACCTAAAGCTCTAGATGACTTTTCAGCAGAGACTCTGCAGGCCAGAAGGGAGTGCCACAATATATTTTAAAGTGATGAAAGGGAAAAATCTACAACCAAGAGTACTCTACCCAGCAAAGCTTACATTCACATTTGATGGAGACATGAAAAATTGCAAGGATAAGCAGACGCTTACAGAGTTCACCACCACCAAACCAGCTTTACAAGACATGATGAAGGGGTTTCTCTAAGGGAAAAACAGAAGTCCACAACTAGAAACACAATTATTGCAATAGGAAAAATAGGTAAAGGCAAATGTACCATAAACGTAGTAAACCAACTGTGTGAAAAACTCATAGGGAAGTTAAAATACAAGTAGTAAAATCATCTAATCCACAATGAGTAGTTAAGGGATACACAACCGAAAAGATGTGAGATATGATGTCAAAAACAGTAATTATAGGGCAAGGGGGGTAAAAATGAAGTCAGCCCTTGGATATCTGTTAAATTAGAAGTTACCCCTCAGATCACTGTTACCAAAATACGCAAATAGGCCTCTTTTATGGAAAGACTGGGCAGGTTTCAGCCTGCTGCTTCTGTGCTGGGCCTGAGGGGTTAGCCATGCTGTCTGTGTGAGCCCTTTAGGGACTGTCTTTTAGAGCCCTGTGGCCTTGTGTAGCTCATGGATGCAAGTCCTACTGGTTTTCAAAGCTAGATGTTTTAGGTACTCGTCTCTCAGGTGGAGGTCTTAAAAGTTAGCATCAGATTGGAGGTCTCAATCCTTCACTCCTTAGGGAGAAGCTGGAAGGTGTTGAGCTCCCTCCTAGTTAGGTGTTGCTGCACCAGGGCTGGGGGTTATGGCAAGATTGTTTCTCAGCTTCTCTTTGGTTTTATGTGGGTTTTTTTCTCATTTTCCCAGTAAGTAGGAGTCTAGTGTTTTCTGGATTTTCTTCAGAGGAAATTGTCTTGTGTCCAGCTGTTGATTCAGTGTGTCTCTGGGAGGGTGAGGTCAGAGAGCCTCTTACGTTGCCATTTTGAGCCAGATGCTGAGACTGAGTTTCTGATGTCAATGCTTAGAAATTATTTTTCTAGCATTTCTCTTTGGTTCTTTTTCAGAGATGTAGGTTACTTATGATATCTTTTGTTCCTTTGTTATGTACCCCCTTTTATTTCTCAAAAATATATGTGAGATTTATATTTAAATATAAACACACTCATTCAATATTCTCAAGGTCAGAAATTAAAGTTGTCTGTTTCAACTCACTGATATATGTTATATGTTTTCTTATAGGTTGGTTTTTTTTTTTTAAACTGTAAGAATATGTTCTCTGGAAACTAAGCTGTGGTAATCTTTTGGGTGTGTTCCTCTAGAAAAGGTTTATGTGTGGTGTTGCTGGGCATTTGGGGTGCTTTTATCAGGTCTTCCCCGCTGGCCCCGTTGGTAAAGGACCCACCTACAATGCAGGAGACCTGGGTTGGGAAGATCTCTTGGAGGAGGAAGTGGCCGCCCACTCTGGTATTCTTGCCTGGGAAATCCCATGGGCAGAGGAGCCTGGCGGGCCCCAGTGCACAGGGTCGCGAGGGGTGGACGTGACTTAGCGACTAAACCGCTGCCACCACTACTGCCTCGAGGCGCTGTCAGGCCGCCCCACCCGCTCCGCAGAGCGCTAGCTGTGCGCCCTCCTGCGTGAGGGAGAGCTGGTGCTAGCCATTCTCTAGAGAGACATTCCCCCCGTTTTATCCTTCCTAATAAAAAGTGGGATAACTGTCTGCACTATTTCTCTCCGTAGGGTGATTCACTCGCTACCGCCCTGCCTCATCCACTTAACATATGGATGGGCAGTTCTGCTTCCCGCTGGCTCAGGCCTTATGTCCTATCTCCTAACTTCCAACTGACCCTGGGAAGCTTAAGCTGTAAGCCACCAGGGATAGGTCGATAGATGTCCCAGGCACATACCAGCTCCAGAACTTACTTTGGATTCATGCTGTCTTTTATATGTGGCCTCTGAGGACTTCCCTTATTTTTTAGCCAACTCAGCCATGCATTTAGAAAGATATTTTAAAATATTTTATCCAGCATTTTTAATTTTTGGAATTAGGGGACTTCTCTGCATATCTCCTGCCACATTGCAGGTACAGAAGAATTTGCGTTTCTTCATCAATTTGATCCTTGAAAAGCCATCCAGCTTAAGAGTGTCAGAAGGCTTATCACTAATCCTGCTTTTTCTACTAACAACCTATCTGTAAAGGTAATAACTCTTCTCAAAATAATTTATAATTTAGAGCAATTCTCACAGAGTCTCTATTAAATTAACTTGGTTAAATTTTTTTGCAACTTCACAAAATTATTCTGAAGGTCATTTAAAGCAAGAAACTAATGAAAATAGCCAGAAAAATTTAGAAAAAGAAGAGTAATGATGGAGGGCTAACTCCTTACCTAACTCTAAATATTAATATATATTCCAATATTAAATATTACAACATTCTCAACTTCATAAGATAATTAAGGGTTTGGCACAGGCACTCACCTATCAATGAAATGGAAGGTATAACTCATAAGCATATGTTCTGTATGTTAAATTTTAATATATCTTAAAGCAGACACCACAAATCAGCAGAGATGGGAGGGCTTCAACCCACGCCTGTCACTGATAGGAGTGATTTGTCATTTTGGAAATAAAAAGAATATTACCTGATATAAATCAAAATAAGTCCTGTATAGTTTAAAGAATTAAATGGGAAAAAAACAAATAATAGAAAGGCTAAGTGAAAATATTTGACTGAAGAAAGGACTTACTAAACTTAATGGCTAATGGCTGTTTCTGGAAGAAACTGATTACAACGAATAGCAACATAATATACTTTCCTTACTTTTTGGCCATGAGGAAGTATTACCTTTTAAAATAATAATCTTTATTTAAAAAATAAATAAATGGAAAGAGTAAGAAAATAATTTGATTTGGCAAAATTTAAAACTCTTTATCTTACATAATTAAGGGCTTCCCCAATGGCTCAGCGGATAAAGAACCCACCTGCCAATGCGGGAGACATAAGGGATGTGAGTTTGATCCCTGGGTTGGGCAGATCCCCTGGAGGAGGGCATGAAAACCCACTCCAGTATTTTTGCCTGGAGAATCCCATTGACTAAGGAATCTAGCGGGCTACAGTCCAAAGGGTCGCAAAGAGTCAGACACGACTGAGCAACTAAGCATGCACACACATCTTAAATATTACAAGGAAAATTCCTTGTATCTACAGGCCAAATTCTTACAATAGATATACCTTAACAGATATAATACTTAATAAAGTATTCCTGTTAATCCATAGAAATGCTGATAACCCAGTAGGACCAAAACCAAGAAAAGATGTTTCACAAAGGAGAAGCATGGACTCTGAAACATATCGAGAAGTGTTAATACCTTAAGGGATTTTTTTTGAAAAATATTTTTGTAACCCTATTCATTTGTATAAATGTAAACTAAATTTCCAGTTTTATTTTCATATATTCATTTTTTTAACTAAAAGCTAGGTATGTCTATGTTTAGAGAAGCTTTGTCTCTTTCATTTTGTTCTTATTTTAGGGTGTGATTAGGCCTAACTTTTTTTCCTGACAGATCTTTTATTATTAATTTACTAATCATTTTGCTTATTGTGTTCAGATGATGTGGTTTATCTTAACTTGGTTAGCAGAGCCTTTATGTGAAATCTCTTCTGCATCCCCATGTTAGAGGTCTTACAGAAATATTTTGTTTGTCAATGCCAGTGATGCTGCAAGTAGTAGTGTTCCATCGCTCAAAACTGTCCAATTCTTTGTGGCCCTATCGCCTGTAGTCCATCCAGCCTCTTCTGCCCATGGAATTGTGCAGGCAAGAGTATTGGAGTGGGTTGGTATTTCCTACTCCAGGGGCTCTTCCCCACTCCATGATCGAATCCGCGACTCTTGCATCTCCTGCATCCGCAGGTGGATTCTTTAGGACCAGCACCACCTGGGAAGTACCGTGATACTTGCAAAGAGACTGTTAAATGAATGCTGCTTCAAGAAATTCCTTAAACAAGTCTGACAGTACAGGCAGTAAACCGCCAGGTGGCAGTACAAGCCAAGCACAAAACTTCCCTGTGCTTTACAGACGCGTTCTCAGTTGTTACACTTTAATTGGAATGAAATTAGCAATCAAATATCCACATTGGAGTAGAATCACCCTCTTCTCCAGGTGTTTAAAACCTGGGTTTTTATACAAGTTTTTCAGAGGTGATACTTCGATTTTTTTTTTTTTAATATCTGGTCAAGTTGCATAGAAAAACCTGTTTTAATATGCTGCTGCTGAGTCACTTCAGTCGTGTCCGACTCTGTGCGACCCCATAGACGGCAGCCCACGAGGCTCCCCTGTCCCTGGGATTCTCCAGGCAAGAACACTGGAGTGGGTTGCCATTTCCTTCTCCAATGCATGAAAGTGAAAAGTGAAAGTGAAGTTGCTCAGTCGTGTCTAACCCTCAGCGACCCCGTGGACTGCAGCCTACCAGGCTCCTCCGTCCATGGGATTTTCCAGGCAAGAGTACTGGATTGGGGTGCCAGTGCCTTCTCCATTTAATATGCTACCTTGAGTAATTCAAAAGAACATCTTATGTATTCCAGTCTGGACACAAATGAAACATCTTTCAGTGGTAAAATTCCCTGTGCCACAGAAGTGTATGTCCTAAGCCAACTAGGAAAATAAAGCTGGTGCTTTTAGTCAGGATCTAGACTGCCAGGAAATATACATAGCAATTGGAGTTGAATTATTAATAGATACTTCTTTTGTGGGTTAGAGAGCTCAGTCTGTCTTAATTTTTTTAAGTCAGGTATGACTTGATTGCAGTGCTTAGTTACTTTCTGGAAATAAATAGTTGCTAGATAAAAATAGGATTTTTAATTTTTGTAACTAAATATATGTGGCATGTGTTTCATATCCATACATTTCCAAGGGTATTCTTAGGAACATCTGTTTCCATATTAGTAACTTTCCTCTTTGGTGGTGCTAGAGTCTTTCTTTGGTGTAGACAGCACTGGAAGGTCTTCTGTGAGACGAGTGCTCCTGTGAGGCACAGAACAGTTCCAACAGCACAAACCCCCAAACCTGGGTTTCTAATGAGTGGCTTTAGTTGCATTAATGTTAATGTTTGTTTTAGCCACTGAAAGAGAATTCCTAGCTGCTTGATTAGAGATTTGAAGTCTCACAGCTGAATAAATTAAATCCCTGAGTACTGAGGCTCAGCTTGAAATTGATCACACAGAATCTCAGTCAGGAATCTGTGAAACATCATGGTGAGCCCAGGAGGAGCTGAAGGATGGGAGGAGTTTGAGGGTTCTGATCCTTCAAACTTTCAAAAAATTAAGTAATTTCAGTAAACTCCGGTCTATAATAACTAGTGTGGTTATAATTCCGTAATGTACTAATAAGTGACTGATGTGAGTCCTTAAAAGCTGCATCACTTACTTATGAGAAGCCAGAATGAGTTTAACACCCATCACAGTGAAATTTCTTTTTTTAGTAAGGTATCCAGACCTCGAGAGCTGAGTAGAAGAACCTAGCAACCTGAATCTAAATAAGACACAACTAAGTCCCTTATTATGTACCCCTGTCATTGTGTATGTTGATAAGTACTTTAATAGCTACCAAGGGGATGTTGTTTAATAGGTTGATGTTCAATAGAGAGATGTTTCTAGGAATGCCCTTGGCCTTTTCCTTTAATCTTTTTTATTGTTGGTCTGTATGAAGATGTTGAAGGCACCCTTATAAAATTTGAGATGATATGAAGTTAAAGAGGATAAATTAGACAGAATCCTAAAACCTTAGGTTTGTTGAATTTGGTGAGTGTTAAAAGAATGATTTTGAAGAGAATATATGTAAAGTCCACTACGTGTGCCCTAAAATCAACAGCGTGTATATAGGATAAGTTGTAACTTAGCTGTAGCATGCCTAGAAAAGACTTAAGGGAATTTGTTGGCAGTGAATATAATATAAATCCATTTGTACCATGGCAATCAGCAGTGTAAGTGTAAACTTAGGTTTTATTAATCAAAAAGTGTGCCATGGCAAAGGAGAGATGTTCCTTCTTCCCCAGGCTGCACCATCCTGTCTTCAGTTCTAGGTGCTGTCCCTCAGGTGCGTCATAGGCAGGCTCGGGACTATTTAGGAAAAAGACCACCCAGGTAACAAGAACACTAGAGGCTGTGTTATAAAGGAAGTGACTGAAGGAACTGGGGACTAGAAGGTGCAGTATCAGAAGACAGAGTGACGTTGGCTTCACATGTTTGGAAGTCTGCCCTGTGAGAGGGGGGTTAGACTTGTTCTGAGTCATCCCAAGGGATCAAATTAAAATCAAGGGGTGGAAACCTTAAACAGGCAGTTTTGAGTTTCATATAATGACTTTCTAATGGTTGAAAGCAAGCCCAGATGGGAACAAACTGTTGAAGAGATGGTGATTTCTTCATCATGAGGCTGTCCAAGCATGGATGGGTAAGAACTTAGAAATATCTTAGCAACTGATAGACAGTTAAATACATTTAAAAATCCCTTCCAAGGTGGTCCAATGGTTGAGACTCCACGTTCCCAATGTAGAGGACACGGGTTTGATCCCTGGTCAAGGAACTAAGATCCTGTTTGGCCTTAAAAAAAATTCCTTTCAATTCTGAGAGTTTATGGTTATTTTCTTAATCCATATTTTCTTAAGCTAACAAGACTCCTTAAGAAAAGGCATCTTTAAAGATTGAGCAATATTAATTTACCTCAATAATCCTAATATGTGTTATTTTTTCTTTTTAATGTCTTTAGTCAGCAGAGACAGTATTAGGATTTTAAATGTGACTTTTATTCCTGTTATCTCAGAAAGAAAGAAAGAAAAAAAGTGAAGTTGCTCAGTCGTGTCCGACTCTTTGCAACCCCATGGACACCAGGTTCCTCCGTCCATGGGACGTTCTAGGCAAGAGTACCGGAGTGGGTTGCCATTTCCTTCTCCAGGGAACTTCCTGACCCAGGGATCGAACCCAGGTCTCCCACATTGTAGATAGATGCTTTACTGGTCTGAGCCACCAGGAGATAAGGTCAAAACTCCAATGGCAAGATAAACACAGTAGATGCCAAGTACTTCCAAATCCTAAAGAGATCACCTGAGCAGATTGTATTATATGGTTGGGCAACCAGTTCGGCCTGTATTGGCCCATTGCTAACCTCTAGGGTTGGAGCTTAAGCACTGGTGATAAAAACTGTTAGAGTCATTGGCATGCTGTATAATACCCGTCCCCACCCCGGGGAACTCTGGGAGAACCTGGTGTGTATGGAAGTTTGGGAGACTCAAGGACTGTGACGCTAAGAGAGACCGTGGCTGGAGCTGCCCCTGCCTGCAGTGGCTCAGACGAGAGCAATTTGGTGGAAGTAGCTCCACCATCATGCAGTGGGTGTGGCAAAGGTGCCTGTTCATTTTAAAAGGTTGCCTGGAGGGTGGACTACCATAAAGGGCTGGTGGAGGAGACTGACAAGAAGTCAGTGAGAGGAGATTCACTGCCTAGAGAGCCAGGCCACTAGGTTCAAAGCCGGGCTCTGCTACTTATTTGCTGTGTGATCATGGGCAGAGGTGGAGCAAGAAAGGTAGAAGAACCTAACCCCGTGCACCTGCCTGCCCGAGGCTTAGGAAGATGGGAGCCGATTTACATCAGAGACGATTTTGGAATTTGGACAGTAAATGAAAGAGGCTTTTAAAATACTCAAGTAAGACCATTCTTGCAACTTAGATAAGAGAACTGTGGGACCTTCCTAAGTTCCCATTCAAAGGGAGCGAAGGAGTCCAGAAAGCAGGTGTGAAGAGAGTGGAAAAAAGGATAAAGCTGTTCTCTGTGTGCATCTTGAGCAGAGCAGCTTAATAAGTAGATGAGCTGGCTACAGCAGTGACTGGAAATGCCAGCTAGATTCTTGGTGTGGTTTTGTCACCAAAGAGCAGTGTCAATAACAGGTCACCCTATGTCTCTGGGTCCTAAATTTCTTCACCTGTAGAAGATCTCCAGTTCCTTTTAGCTTTGTAGTGCTCTTTCCATTTTACGTCACAACCAAGGTTTGGTATCTGTGTGTCTGTCTATCTAATTTAGTATTTATAAATGTTTATATCCAGAAGTTTTTCCAGAAAAGATTTAATTAACTGAACTTTGATATTTTTTCCCCATTGGTATGCGACTGTGTTTTGTGCCTAAATGTAGCGGTAAGACTATCTTCTGTGTTTCTGGTTTGTCCAGTAGTTTTCCTCTCTGTTAAACTTAATATAGATAAGCTTTAGTAAGATACGGCATTGTGAGCACATGCATTTTCAGTGTCTTACCCATATTAATTCTGCTGATGCCGTCTACCTGTGATTTTTACATTTTGTCGATGAAAAGGCACAGGCAAACTACATTCAAGGAAGTAAAAGGAATGGGAAACTAAATATGAAAGAATCCCTCAGATCTCTTGGAATTGATGAGATAGTTCTGCATTTTCTTGCTCATGTGTGCAGAACAACTAGGCTTCGTTTGCCCTTGGATTTTAAGTCTCTTCAGAGCACAGCTGCTGTCTAAGGTGATGGAATTATCTGTAAATTCCTGTCAGAGTCTCTGACAGGCCCCAAAAAGGGTTGGCACAAACAAATCATTTCTCTAACTAGTTGGGCTATTTAAAATTATACAGTAAGGTGTACATTTCAGTTCAGATGAAAATGAGACACTGATTAGAACATCATAAAGCAGTCAGAATGAGTGGGCAACATACCTGTTAATCTACTCAGTTCTTTACTGGAATCCCTAATGCCAACGATTGCCCCATTTATGGCGCTAAAGCCTGTAACCTGAAATGTCTTTGCTGTTTGTGTCCAGTTTAGATTTAAGTGATTGCTGAGTTTTCTTCTGTATCCAGAGTCTTTTGATTCAGCTCAAGAGACATCATCTTTAAATCCTAGGTATAAATTCAGCCATGGCAGCTTAAGCCTCTAAAATCTCAGTATTTAGCGCATCAAAAACCCTGTAAGAATGCCATGAGAATATTTGTATGTTGCTGAGAGAGAATGGAAAGTTAAGTATAATAAAGTACCTTTCTTTAAAAAATACATGTATGTTCATTTAATTTCTTTTTTGTTCCCTCATGGTCAGCAAGAGTCCGAAATGCACTATTTGGGTGCAGTCTCAAAAATGACAGAATGATCTCTATTCATTTCCAAAGCAAACCATTCAATTATCACAGTAATCCAAGTCTTTGCCCCAGCCACTAATGCAGAAGAAGCTGAAGTTGAACGGTTCTAAACCTACAAGACCTTCTAGAACTAACACTCAAAAAAGATGTCCTTTTCATTATAGGGGACTGGAATACAAAACTAGGAAGTCAAGAGATACTGAACCTGGAATAACAGGCAAATATGGCCTTGGAGTACAAAATGAAGCAGAACAAAGGCTAACCGAGTTTTCCCAAGAGAATGCACTGGTCATAGCAACCACTCTCTTCCCGCAACAAAAGCAACAACTCTACACATGGGCATCAGTAGACAGTCAATACCAAAATCAGATTGATTATATTCTTTGCAGCCAAAGATGGAGAAGCTCTATACAGTCAGTAAAAACAAGACCAGGAGCTGATTCTGGCTCAGATCATGGACTCGTTATTGCCAAATTCAGACTTAAATTGAAGAAAGTAGGGAAAAACACTAGACCATTCAGGTATGACCTAAATCAAATCCCTTGCAATTATACAGTGAAAGTGACAAATAGATTCAAGGGATTAGACCTGATAGATAGGGTGTCTGAAGAACTATGGACAGAGGTTCGTGATATTGTACAGGAGGCAGTGATCAAAACCATCCCCAAGAAGAAGAAACACAAAAGGCAAAATGGTTATCTGAGGAGGCCTTACAAATAGTGGAGAAAAGACTAGAAGTGAAAGGCAAAGGAGAAAAGGAAAGATATACCCATTTGAATGCAGAGTTCCAAAGAATAGCAAGGAGAGATAAAAAGCCTTCCTCAGTGATCAATGCAAAGAAATAGAAGAAAACAATAAAATGGGAAAGATTAAAGATCCCTCAAGAAAATGAGAGATACCAAGGGAACATTTCATGCAAAGATGGGCACGATAAAGGACCAAAATGGTAGGGACTTAACAGAAGCAGAAAATATTAAGAAGAGGTGACATGAATACACAGAAGAACTATACAAAAAAGATCTTCATGACCCAGATAACCACAATGGTGTGATTACTCACCTCGAGCCAGACATCCTGGAGTGAGAAGTCAAGTGGGCTTTAGGAAACATCACTATGAACAAAGCTAGTGGAGGTGATGGAATTCCAGCTGAGCTAGTTCACATCCTAAAAGATGATGCTGTGAAAGTGCTGCACTCAATGTGCCAGCAAATTTGGAAAACTCAACAGTGGCCACAGGACTGGAAAAGGTCAGTTTTCATTACGATCCTAAAGAAGTGCAATGCCAAAGAATGCTCAAACTACTGCACAATTGCATTCATCTCACACGCTAGCAAAGTAATGCTCAAAATTCTCCAAGCCAGACCTCAACAGTATGTGAACCATGAACTTCCAGATGTTCAAGCTGGATTTAGAAAAGGCAGAGGAAACAGAGATCAAATTGCCAACATCTGTTGTATCATCAAAAAAGCAAGAGAGTTCCAGAAAAACATCTACTTATGCTTCATTGGCTATGCTAAAGCCTTTGACTGTGTGGATTACAACAAACTGTGGAAAATTCCTCAAGAGATGGGAATACCAGACCACCTTACCTGCTTGTTAAGAAATCTGTATGCAGGTGAAGAAGAAACAATAGGACCCAGACATTGAACAACAGACTCGTTCCAAATTGGGAAAGGAGTATGTTAAAGTTGTATATTGTCACCTTGCTTATTTAATATGCAGAGTGCATCATGAGAAATGCCGGACTGTATGAAGCACAAGCCGGAATCAGGATTTCAGGGAGAAATATCAGTAACCTCAGATATGCAGATGACACCACCCTTATTGCAGAAAGCAAAGAGGAACTAAAGAGCCTGTTGATGAAAGTGAAAGAGGGGAGTGAAAAAGGGCAGTGAAAAAGTTGGCTTAAAACTCAACATTCAAAAAACTAAGATCATGGCGTCCAGTACCATCACTTCTTGGCAAATAGATGGAGAAACAATGGAAACAGTTGATAGACTATTTTCTTGGGCTCCAGAATCACTGCAGATGGTGACTGCAGTCATGAAATTAGAAGACGCTTCCTTCTTGGAAGGAAAGCTGTGACCAACTTAGAATATTAAAAAGCAGAGACATTAATTTGCTGACAAAGGTCCATCTAGTCAAAGGTATGATTTTTCCAGTAGTCATGTATGTATGTCAGAGTTGGACTGTAAAGTAATCTGGGCACTAAAGAATTGATGCTTTTGAACTGTGGTGTTGGAAAAGACTCTTGAGAGTCCCTGGGACTGTAAGGAGGTGAAATCAGTCCTAAAAATTCATTGGAAGAACTGATGCTGAAGCTGAAACTCCAATACTTTGGCCACCAGATGCGAAGAACTGACTCACTGGAAAAGACCCTGATGTTGGGAAAGGTTGAAGCAAGTAGGAGAAGGGGATGACAGAGGATGAGATGGTTGGGTGGCATCACTGACTTGATGGACGTGAATTTGCACAAGGTCCAGGAGTTGGTGATAGACAGGAAAGCCTGGTGTGCTACAATCCATGGGGTCACAAAGAGTCGAACACAACTGAGCGACTGAACTGATCTGAGCTGATGTTCCCAGAACTGCTCCATATTTGTGGTGGTTAAAGGATTGTAAAGAGTGATTATATAGAGAGAAATAAGAGCACTGAATTCTATTTCTGAGGTCAGATTATCTTCTTTCTGCCTTATTAGACTGTGGCCTCCAAGTCTAAAGATGTAGTTCAGTGATAATGTGGGACAATTGTATATGTAATAAATTGTAGGGTAGCAGTACTATTCCAGGCTTCTGGCACTATTATTTGCACCCAGCATATTTCCTCTCCTTTCCTATTCCTTTAGTGCAGATTCTACTTCCTGTCTTCATATAGGGATCAGCACAAGAACTAATAGAGTCTTAGAGCTTCATTCACCTGTCTATGTGGTTGGTTCAGATACGACACATGACCTGAACAAGGCCAGTAAGAGCCCTTGTCTAGGAGACTGTCCTATAGTGCAGTCAATAAGGAAAATTGCTTTTACTTCTGTGTTCCTGAAACTGGAAGGGTATCTGTGTCTACATGGGGCAGGCTCATTCACATGGACGTAATAGGTTTTCCAGAGAGTGGGTGGTGCGTGAAGTCCTCTCGAGGCCCAGACCAGGCACTGGCACTTCTCTACTTCTGCTGCATCCTACTGGCCAAAGTACAGGGCCAGCCCTGACTCAGACAATGAGGAAATAGTCTCTACTTTTAATGGGAGGAGTTGGAAGCCAAAGGACATGAGCATAGGCAGGCATGGAAAAATGGGAGCACAGCTAATCTACTAAAAAATTGTTATGTGCTCTGTATAATAGGCTCCAGTTTCATCCACCTCATTAGAACTGATTCAAATGTATTCTTTTTAATGGCTGAGTAATACTCCATTGTGTATATGTACCACAGCTTTCTTATCCATTCATCTGCTGATGGGCATCTAGGTTGCTTACATGTCCTGGCTATTATAAACAGTGCTGTGATGAACATTGGGGTACACGTGTCTCTTTCCATTCTGGTTTCCTCAGTGTGTATGCCCAGCAGTGGGATTGCTGGATCATAAGGCAGTTCTATTTCCAGTTTTTTAAGGAATCTCCACACTGTTCTCCATGCTGTACTAGTTTGCATTCCCACCAACAGTGTAAGAGGGTTCCCTTTTCTCCACACCCTCTCCAGCGTTTATTGCTTGTAGACTTTTGGATCGCAGCCATTCTGATTGGTGTGAAATGGTACCTCCTAGTGGTTTTGATTTGCATTTCTCTGATAATGAGTGATGTTGAGCATTTTTTCATGTGTTTGTTAGCCATCTGTATGTTTTCTTTGGAGAAATGTCTAGTTCTTTGGCCCATTTTTTGATTTATTTTTCTGGAATTGAGCTGTAGGTGTTGCTTCTATATTTTTGAGATTAGTTGTTTGTCTGTTGCTTCATTTGCTATTATTTTCTCCCATTCTGAAGGCTGTCTTTTCACCTTGCTAGTAGTTTCCTTTGTTATGCAGAAGCTTTTAAGTTTAATTAGGTCCCATTTGTTTATTTTTGCTTTTATTTCCAATATTCTGGGAGGTAGGTCATAGAGGATCCTGCTGTGATGTATGTCGGAGAGTGTTTTGCCATGTTCTCCTCTAGGAGTTTTATAGTTTCTGGTCTTATGTTTAGATCTTTAATCCATTTTAAGTTTATTTTTGTGTATGGTGTTAGAAAGTGCTCTAGTTTCATTCTTTTACAAGTGGTTGACCAGTTTTCCCTGCACCACTTGTTAAAGAGATTGTCTTTAATCCATTGTATATTCTTGCCTCCTTTGTCAAAGAAAAACACCAATACAGTATACTAACGCATATATATGGAATTTAGAAAGATGGTAACAATAACCCTGTATACGAGACAGCAAAAGAGACACTGATGTATAGAACAGTCTTTTGGAGTCTGTGGGAGAGGGCAAGGGTGGGATGATTTGGGAGAATGGCATTGAAATATGTATAATATCATATATGAAACGAGTCGCCAGTCCAGGTTTGATGCATGATACTAGATGCTTGGGGCTGGTGCACTGGGACGACCCAGAGGGATGGTATGAGGAGAGAAGAGGGAGGAGGGTTCAGGATGGGAAACACATGTATACCTGTGGCAGATTCATTTTGATATATGGCAAAACCAATACAATATTGTAAAGTTAAATAAAATTTAAAAAAAAATTGTTATGTGCGTTTCAAAAGTTTAGAAATTTCCTCACAGTCCTGGCTAATAAGCATTAGAGACAGGAATTGAGCCTTAATCTTATGACTGAAAATCTTGCTCTTTCAGTGTTTCTCTTTAGTCTTGCTGATTGATCCATGCAGTCCAGATGTCACAACTTAATTACTAATAGTTTCTAGAGTCCTGTTCTTAGATCACTTTTGAATGACTTGAAACTTATTATGACAAGTTCCTTATTATAATAAAGGTATTAACTTTCTATGAATAGGTCTTCTTGAGCTATACCTACAAGCATTTTTATCCATATTTGTATCCACAAGAAAAGGAAGTTCATATTTTCAATTTGCATCACACTATGATTTGAAATACCAACTGTTATTTTTGGAGAATAGATAAAATAACTTGTAGTGTATAGGAAGTTTGACCTTGGAGTACAAAATGAAGCAAGGCAAAGCCTAACTGTTTGTCAAAAGAACATGCCAATCATAGCAAACACCCTCTTCCTGCAACCCAAGAGACCACTCTACACATGGACATCACCAGATGGTCAGTACCAAAATCAGATTGATTATGTTCTTTGCAGTCAAAAATGGAAAAGCTCTATACAGTCAGTGAAAACAAGACCTGGAGCTGACTGTGGCACAGATCATGGACTCCTTATTGCAAAATTCAGGCTTATATTGGAAAAAAAAATGGGGGAAACCACTAGGCCATTCAGGTATGACCTAAATAAAATCCCTAATGCTTATACAATGGAGGTGATGAATAGATTCACGGAATTAGATCTGGTAGACCGAGTGTCTGAACAACTATGGGTGGAGGTTTGTAACACTGTACAGGAGACAGTGACCAAAACCATTCTAAAGAAAACAAAATGCAAGAAGGGAAAGTGGTTGTCTGAGGAGGCTTTACAAATAGCTGAGGAAAGAAGAGAAGCTAAAGACAGGGGAGAAAGGGAAAGATACCCAACTGAATGCAGAGTTCCAGAGAATGGCTAGGAGAGATAAGAAGGCCTTCTTAAATAAACAGTGCAAAGAAAGAGAGGAAAAGAATGAAATGGGAAAGACCAGAGATCTCCTCAAGAAAATTGGAGATTCCAAGGGGACATCTCATGCAAGGATGAGTATGGTAAAGGACAGAAATTCAAAGGATCTAACAGAAACAGAAGAGATTAGGAAGAGGTGGCAAGAGGATACAGAAGAACTATACAAAAAAAGTCCTAATGACCTGGATAACTATGATGGTGTGATCACTCATCTAGAGCCAGACATCCTGGAGTGTGAAGTCAAGTGGGCCTTCGGAAGCATTACTATGAACAAAGCTAGTGAAGGTGACGGAATTCCAGCTGAGCTATTTCACATCCTAAAAGATGATGCTGTTAAAGTACTGCACTCGATATGTCAGCAAATTTGGAAAACTCAGCGGTGCCCCCTGACTGGAGAAAATCAGTTTTCATTCCAATGCCAGAGTGTTCAAACTACCATACAATTGCGCTCATTTCACATGTTAGCAAGATTATGTTCAAAATCCTTCGAGCTAGGCTTCAGCAATATGTGAACTGAGAACTTCCAGATGTACAATTTGGGTTTAGAAAAGGCAGCAGAACCAGAGATCAAATTGCCGACATTCACTGGATTATGAAAAAAGCAGAGGAATTCCAGAAAAACAGATACATACTTCTGCTTCATTGACTATGCTACAGCCATTGACTGTGTGGATTACCTCAAACTGGAAAATTCTTAAACAGATAGGAGTACCAGATCATCTTACCTATCTCCTGAGAAACCGTATGCAGGACAGGAAGCAACAGTTAGAACCAGACACAGAAAAAAAAAAAAAAAAATTCAGACACAGAACAACTGACTGGTTCCAAATTGGGAAAGGACTATGACAAGGCTGTATATTGTCACCCTGCTTATTTAACTTATATGCAGAGTACATCATACAAAATGCCAGACTGGATGAATCACAAGCAGGAATCAAAAGATTGCCAGGAGAAATAACAGCCTCAGATATGCAGATGATACCACCCTTATGGCAGAAAGCGAAGAGGAACTAAAGGTCCTCTTGATGAGTGTAAAAGAGGAGAGTGAAAACGCTGGCTTGAAACCCAACATTCAGAAAACTAAGATCATGGCATCTGGTCCCATCACCTCATGGAAAATAGATGAGAAAAAAATGGAAGCAGTGGCAGACTTTATTTTCTTGGGCTCCAAAATCACTGCAAATGATGACTGCAGCCGTGAAGTTAAAGAAACTTGCTCCTTGGAAGAAATGCTGTGACAAACCTAGACAGCATATTAAAAAGCAGAGACATTGTCAACAAAGGTCCATATAGTCAAGGCTATAGTTTTTCCAGTAGTCATGTCCGGATGTGAGAGTTGGATCATAAGGAAGACTGAGCATCAAAGAATTTATGCTTTTGAATTGTGGTGCTCTAGAAGACTCTTGAGTGTCCCTTGGACTGCAAGGAGATCAAACCAGTCAATCCTAAAGGAAATCAGTCCTGAATATTCATTGGAAGGACTGATGCTGAAACTGAAACTGAAACTCCAGTACTTTGGCCACCTGATGTGAAAAGCTGATTCACTGGAAAAGACCCTGATACTGGGAAAGATTGAGGGCAGAAGAAGAGGGGAGCAGAGGATGGGATGGCTAGATAGCATTACCAACTCAATGGACATGAATTTGACAAACTCCAGGAGATAGTGGAGGACAGAGGGGCCTGGTGTACTGCAGTTCCTTGGGTTGCAAAGAATGCAACAGGACTTAGTGACTAAACAATAAGAACAATATAGTAATACTTAGAGATAATTAGTGCTTCCCTGGTGGCTCAGATGGTTAAAAATCTGCCTGCAGTGCGGGAGACCTGGATTGATAGTGGGGGAACACTTAGTTCAGGCAAGTGGGAAACTGGAAGTTGAGGAGAGCTGTTCAGAGAGAAGAAGCCTGTCAACAAGCGGAAGGGAGAGACAGTGAGCCTCAATCCTGAAGGATTCTCGGGGGAGTAATAGTGATAGTGGCTGTCCTTTAAGCTGAGGAATCTTAACAGTGAAAGTGAAAGCGTTAGTGTCCCAGTCGTGTCCGAATCTTTGCGACTCCATGGACTGTAGCCCACCAGGCTCCTCTGTCCATGGAATTCTCCCAGCAAGAATACTGGAGTGGGTTGCCATGCCCTTCTCCAGGGGTTCTTTCTGACCCAGGAATCTTTCCGACCCAGATATCCAGCATTGCAGGCAGATTCTTTACCATCTGAGCTACCTGGGAATCTTGCAGCTTGGTGTGAAAGGCCCCATGCATATTCCAGAGGCAGCTGTCTCCAGGGCTTCTCATAAGGATGGAGTACAGAGAGCCTGGTGCTGCACTATAAGACTCGCTGTCTCATATTGTGCCTCTACCAAAATAATTAGCTCAAACGCTCTGTGCAGGCCTACTTTAAAAGTCTGGATGTTATAATTCTTCCTCTAGAACAGTCCTAAGGGTGTTGATGGAAAGGGATGGCCACACAGGCAACTTTACCTCATGAAATTTAATAATTAAAAAGCATGATTGCTGTGAAGAGAGGAAGATTAGGAAGGTATAGAAACAAACAGTGTACAGCAACAAAAAGGTACAGAAACAAACAGTGAAAAATGAAGAAGACAACTGTCAGAAACTTTCTTTCTGCAACTGAAATAAGGGCTTCTCTAGGAGGGAACACTAGTGAGTAGAACTGAACACTTGCAAACATTGTGGAGTTCATTTGGTTTGATGTGGGATGACTGGAACTCACACCTGGGATGTGGGCATAAGAAAGGGAGTGTTCAAATGGTTCACATGAGGCAGGAGAAGGGGAAGGAGGACAGGTAAGAGGACATCTTTGGATTGGTGGGAAAGCAGATGGCTTTATGACTTATAAATCGGTTAGTAGGGATAAAGGTCATATGTATAATTTTTAAACATCATATTAGCCTATACCTCCAACTTCTTTTCATTACTTTGATAAACATGCCAATCTCATACCAGAATAGGTTCTGATTTTGGAATCTGGCAGTCAGGAAAAGACAGGGTAGCAAAAGAACTGTAATGTGTTCTCTTTGGAGGAAACAAAACAGGGATTACATTCTCCCTGACAAGTTTCCTAAGTGATTTAAGAAGGTTTGTGCATTCTGTGTTTAGAAACACAGAGAAACTTTGAATGGAGAATGTGTTTTCCCTCTTGTCTGTTGGTCTGCATTCTGGCACTGGGTGACTGCCTCAATCAGAGGAATTTGGCCTGCAGTCAAGGCTGGATCTCAGGGCTGTGGGGCCTGACATTCCTGTACCCCACATCTGAGACTTTGTCTGTATCTACAGTCATCTGACTGTAGACTCTTTCCCCTCAGCAAAAGGTGCAGGGTTCTAACCATGAGGGTGAGAATATAAGCCTGAAGTCAGTTTTCAGCATGAACCATTTGAGACAATAGACTACATTTTATGTTTTAAAGGAAAAATAACCCAAGGAAATTAAAACAGATCCATGGCCATATAGGACTGTCTCAGAAAGAAGACTAAAATTTTTTTTTAAAGTTCAGGTAGGCCAACTCCATATAATCATTTTAAGCTTTTAAATCACAAGTTTGAGCTGTAGGAATGTCTTTTTTGGTAAATACAGAGGAAAGATCAGCCACTGGAACCATTTATCTTGCATTTGTTCAAAGCACTGAGTAAATTAGAGCAAATTTTAGAGTTTGGAATTCTTCTGTGATGTGACAAAATCAAAGAGTTGTTGAATTTGTATTACCTGTATATTTTGCAGTGATTGACCTTTCTTCTAAATCTGTAATTAAAAAGGGAAGGAAAAGCAACCAAACATGAAAGCAGTTTTGCATTCTTTACTTTCAAGTTCTGGTTGAAGGTACTTGAAAGATCAGGATGGTTTTCCATCTCTGCTGTTTTGGACATGCTTTCAAAAAACCAGTGTAATCTTCTAGATTCTATAATCTTCTATGTTATTATTAATATACATGTTATTCTTTACAAAGTTATAGATAACTGCTGCCACCAGTTTTGCTGTCAGCAAAGGGGCATCTGTCTGTGGATGCTTCTTTTTATGGTTTCAGTCTCTGAATATTTATGTCATAAGCCAACTTTGCTTGAATATTTTTTGAGTACACTTTTTATTTTGGAATAATTTTATATGCACAGAAAATTTACAAAAAGAGTGTAGCAAGTTTTCATATACACTTCACCTATCTTTTCCTAATGTTTGCCATCTGTAAGTGGGTGGAATGGTGGCCTGCAGAATCCATGTCCACATCCTAAACCCCAGAATCTGTGAATGTGACCTTATTTGAAGAATCTTTGCTGATGTAATTAAGCATTTGAAGATGAGATTGTTCTGGATTATCTGAGTGGGCCTTAAATCCAATGACAGAGGTCCTTATAAAAGACACAAAGAGCAGGGACACATGGGGAGAAGAGGACAAGGCTCATTTCTTCATTGATATTCCCCTTTCCGAACTAGGATCCTATCCAGGATATCAAACGGTGCTGCTTGTCAGGTCTCTACAGTCTTTGTTCTGTGACAGTTTCCTAGTCATTGTTTGTTTTCCATGACCTTGATGGTTTGGCAGCCCTGGTTAGATATTTTGTAGAATATCCCCCACTCTGGGTTTGTCTACTCTTTTTTTTTCATGATTAGACTGGATTGTGAGTTCTGGGAAAGAATACGATGAAGGTGTATTGCTTCTTTCATTACATCATGTTGTTGTCGTTCAATTGCCCAGACGTGTCCAACTCTTTGTGACCCCGTGGACTGCAGCACACCAGGCTTCTCTGTCCCTCACCATCTCCCTTAGTTTGCCTAAGTTCATGTCCATTGCATCAGTGATGCTGTCCAGCCATCTCATGCTCTGTTGTCCCCTTCTCCTCCTGCCCTCAGTTTTTCCCAGCATCAGGGTCTTTTCCAAGGAGTCAGTTGTTCGCATCAGGCGACCAAAATGCTGGAACTTCAGGTGTAGCATCAGTCCTACTAATGAATATTCAGGGTTGATTTCCTTTAAGATTGACTGCTTTGATCTCATCGCTGTCCAAGGGACTCTCAAGAGTTTTCTCAAGGACCACAGTTCAAAGGCATCAATTCTTCAGCACTCTGCCTTCTTTACGGTCCAACTCTCACAACCGTTCATGACCACAGGAAAGACCATAGCCTGACTATACGGACCTTTGTCAGCAAAGTGACGTCTTTGCTTTTCAGTACACTGTCTAGGTTTGTCATAGCTTTTCTGCCAAGAAGGAAAGAGGCACATTTATTATTACTTCATAAAGGGCGTGTTATCCACATGACTTGCCCCTGCTGATGTTAATCTTATCATTTAAATGTAGAGTTTTCCAGGTTTCTCCATTGTGAAGTTACTATTTTCCTTTTCTATTCTCTGTTCTTTGGAAGTAAGTTTTTAAGCCCAGCCCACACTCAAGTAGGTGGGAGATTAAGCTATACCTCCTTGGAGCAGGGAGAGGATGGTAGGTATTATGTGGAATTTTTCTCTAAGAAGTATGCCTTCCTTCTGTCTTCCCTGTCTTCAGTCATTTATTTATATCAGTATGTATGTACATTTAGCCACTCAGGCACGTCCAACTCTTTGTGACCCTGTGGACTCTAGCCTGCCAGGCTTCTCTGTCTCTGGGATTCTCCAGGAAAGAATACTGGAGTGGGTTGCCATGGCCCCCTCCAGGGGATCTTTCTGACCTGGGATTGGACCTGCATCTCTTATGTCTCCTGCATTGGCAGATGGGTTCTTTACCACTAGCGCCACCTGGGAAGCCTGTATATCAGTATAAATGTACTTCTGTTTATTCTATCTTCCAGTTATACGTCATGATCTAATACAACAACATTATTTATTTATTTTTGCCCAAATTGTTCTAGCTTTCCTGGATCTTATTGTTGTTATTTTTTTATTACCTTATATGATATTGATTTAAGCTTTCTTTTTGTTCCCTGGACTATTGCTGCATAACAAATTAACCCTAAGCTTAGTTGCTTAAAACAACAAACATTATTATCTTAGGGTTTCTCTGGTTGTGACTTAACTGAGTACCTCCGATCCCTTACAAGTGTGCAGTCAGCGTGTCAGGTGGAGCTGTGGTGTTCTGAAGCCTCGACTGAAGAGGCTGACACACGTGGTGTTTGTAACCCTCAGGGCCTTGCCAGCTATTGCATGCAGACATAGGCAAAGGACAGTCACACACCGCTCACAGCACAGCACCTGGCTTCCCTCCAAGCAGGGTGGGCAGGGGGAGGGGCGCCCAAGATGGAAATCATAGTGTTTCTTGTAACCTAATCTTACAAGTGGCAGCCTGTCACTTTTGCTCACATTCAAGGGAAGGGGACAATACAGTGGCCTGATGCAGGGAGGCGGGATCACTGGAGCGCATTTTAAAGGCTGCCAACCACACCCAGAATTCCACTGTTGCAGTTGCTCACTTTACTTTACTAGGATGGACAGAAGCAGAAGAGAAGGGGGAATCTTTGAAAAGCAGAACCCCTCTGGATTAAATGTTTTGTTTGCAATAACTTTTGACATTGCATCACATACTACATAATATCTATCTCATTATTATTCATTTGCACATTTGTTTATTCATTCATTAAGGAGTATACAACATGTAACTCATGAAAATGCAGTGTGGCATGTGACATTTCTGACCCTAGATGTGGTCCACCTAAAATCTTGGGAAAGTCTTTTTCTCTTAACTAGATAGCACCTGCACACTTGTAGGTCTTTTAAGCCCAAACACCATAGTGCCACTTCTACCAGCTGACATGTGAGCAGGAGTAGAACAATTATTAACTGTAATTGAAGCTAAATCGAAGCTAATTGTAAATCGAAGCTAAACTTTAAGTTGTTCACATTGAATTCATTAAAAATTTCATAATGAACCTAGGGAATTATGAAGAATTACTGACAATAACACCAGTAAGTCTTCCATTTGAATTCAATTCACATTTAGGTCCTTAATCATTAAATAAAATCATTTATTTGTGTCTTCTAATTAAAAAATAATAATTCATGCTCCCTGAAGAACACCTGAAAATGAAGAAAAGCCCAAAGGAAGAAGTTAGCTGATTTCAGAGGCTATGTTCTTAATCACTACTCTATACATTTGAAGTGAGTGTGCGCGCTCTGGGCCTGCGTTTCTGCATGGGCAAAATATAGGAGTAGGCCTAAATGCATGGTCTCCTATGTCCTCTACTTGTTTGCATGTATAATAGAATTTTATCATATGCATAATTAACTTACTCAACTTCAAAATTTCTCCAATTCAGGAGTGAGAGCCAGAGAGTAAGAGGGAGAAAGAGTCCATGGGATTCTCCAGGCAAGAATACTGGAGTGGATTGCCATCCCCTTCTCCAGGGGATCTTCCCGACCCGGGGACCCAACTTGCATCTCAGGTCTCCTTTACTGGCAGTTGTGTTCTTTACCAGTAGCGCCACCTGGGAAGCCATTACATAATACAGGACACTTAAATAATCAGTTGTCAGTGCAGGTTGGTCAAACAAAACCTATGGAAATAATGTAAAAATGATCTCACTTAAGAATTATTTTTATCACTGACAATGGACAGGAGTGTATTGTTTAGATGACCAAGTAAGTTAATGTAGATTCACCTACACTCTTGAAGAGTTGAAGAATTAATTGATGTCAGTGGTGGAACATGTATAGGTGATTAATTAGGGGAGCCAATAAAGCATCTTACACAGCTGTAAAAAATGCATACTATACTTTTTAGCAGTGTAAAGTATTTTAAGGATACATGATGCTGTATATGATTTTCTTCACTTAACTGACTTTAAAATCAAACCTAGAAGTAATATGTGAATCTGTTTTAACAGATACCTACTGAAAATGGAAAGATACAGTTTGAAAACAAAAGGTTCATTCTGGTCTCACAAAGGACTGGACTATTGCCGAGGTCCAGCCCCGGCTGATCCAGGGAGTTCGAAGGGGAGACGGCATCGGCGATTAATTTATATATTCATCAAAGATATAAAGAGTAATAGCATGAGGATAGCTCAGTAGGAAAATTCAGCGGAGAAAAGAGGCTGAGTAGCTTGGTTTACACGGAAAATCAATATAACCTGTGACATCAGGTTAGCTCTGACCATGGAGGCCGCAGGCGCCCTCTCGAATAGCGGAAGGTGCCCCACCTTAGGCACCTTCTCGAGTGCGTCTTAGAAGCCCAGGCAAATAAATGGTCGCAGAGGACCTCCACGCTCCAGATGGAAACTTCAGCCGGAATGTGAAAAGAAAGAATGACATGGGGAGACCAAGCTTTGGTGAGCAAGGCCCGTAGCTTTATTTTCAACTGGGGCTTTTATACCATAAGTTGTACATAGAGGATAATAGGGGGCGTAAAACCATGCAAAGTCAGCAGTCTTTGATCCTTATCAAAACCAGGGTTTCTTTCCTGCAAATTTATCGTATATAAATGGTTTAGGTGATTTACATCATCTTCTGGCCAGAAGGCCTATTAACGTTTTATGACTCTTGACAGAGGTTTGTCAACCATAAGACTTATTTTCTCTAGGAGTAATTATTTTAAGGTTTGGCGCCATCGTCCGGAGGTGTTACATAAAGTTGCATTCCTATAGGGCAGAGGTGCAGTGGGTTTACAACAAAGGAAAGAATTTATTACCTTAAGGGTCTAAAGTTGCTAACACCAAGGCCACTACTTATTTTTTCTACATAACAACTATATTAATTAAATCACATTCAAGGATACAACACAGGGGATGTGGAAACTTGGTAGCAAGCATTGGCTCATCAATGAAATCTTTTACTAGTTTTATTCTGACAGTTTCTAGCTCTCTGAGAGGCTTTAAGCTATTTGAATATCTTAAGCTTCCCCTGCCTCTCATGGCTGAGAGACTGTAAACAATCGTATGCATAGCTGTAGGAGTCCGGGTAAACTTGTCAGGCCAGTTAGAGAGCTATCTGAGGGGTTTGGATTTAAACACTCCTAATGCCCAGGAACTTATTAACTGGAGCTGTAAGTTAACTCTTTATCAAAGAGAGCGAGATGGTGGTGGGGGACAGCCCCCAGTAAAGTCAGAGGTGAGAGCACAAAGCAGTAAAGTAGGCAGACTCTGGTTTTGGGGGCAGATGCTCAAGCATATCCAGGGGGACTCCTGAGGCTCGATCCCGCCCTTGTGTATGTCAGGCCTCCTTCCTCACGACCTTTGCCATGGGCGGAGGTCCTCGCACCGGCTCCCGGCAGACTATGACCAAAAATCCATTAGGATTCACGTAGTAGTTTTCTGGATCTTATTCTTTATTTCTCTGCTTCTGTGTGGGAGCTTGCCTCATTCTTTTTTTCATGCAAATTTTTTTGCTTCTCCATGCCTAGATGGAAAATGGCCATCCTAAAGAATTTTTCAGACCAGGCATGCAATGGAGAATGACTAGTGTTTCTGAGATTTAATTCCAAATATTCTGGAGGATGTGCAATTTCAGATAGGTTTATGGGGGCCAAGAATGGCTGTATGCCCACTTTCCAGGAGAGGCCATGGGGAAGGAATCAGACCCTAGTGGAGCTGGCACACAGTGTATTTTAGCAGCCAGCCACAGATGGCCTCACGGAGGTTCCTGGATCCCGCAGGCAGGGCTCAGAAGCAGAGGGAAGAGTCACTGAACTCCCCAGGGCCCTGTGGACAGAGTGTGGGAGGCCTTAGGGTGGTGAGGGAGGACCAGACAGGACATCAGATGCTTTAGAAAGTAACCAACGGCATGTAGATCCCTGTAGATCCCTGGAGACTTAGATATGACCCAGGAAAGGAAAAGTATGAAAGGAAGAATGCCAAACCAACACAGATTAAATTTTAACCTGTCTAGGGACATGGAACTTAAAGGTAGACTGAACCATGGAGAAGAACTATGTTGATGGCACACCTGTTTTGAGATGCTAGGACTTGCATCTCATACCCATGGGGACCTGGAATGTCTGTGATTCCTGAGGCAGCATATTTCTGGACTACAGATCGCAGATACCTTCCAGAAATAGGGTCAAAGTCCCTCTGGGGGCAATACTTATGAACCCATGCAGAGATAAGGTAAGTGCTCCAGAAACACCAGTGATCAGAAAACTGGACTGTAGTGAGATCAAGTTTGCAAGAGTTTTACAAAAATACTTTAAAATTTGGGGGCAACCTGAGGGCTGATGGGCAGAAGAGAAGACAAATGTAACCTTATAAATGGGTGAATTTGAGCTTTGTAAGTGTCAGGAAGACAGTGACAAAGGAAGGTGCATGGCATCTTCTCAAGGCATATTCTCAGACTCAGACTCTGGATGTAGAGTGGACTCTAAGGAGAAAGGAGTGATTCCAAGCAACACGAGCTCTCACCCTGCCAGATGGCATAGATGGGTATTTACCACAGCAGCTCTTTTGGGAGGCCCTTACCTAGGCTATTTGTAAGGTAGCTTGCAAGGCAGAAGGATCCTATTACTCTGCTTAATGCATTGATGCAATGGCCAGGGCCACAGTCAGACGCTGTCTTAGGAAAGGAGATAGGACTTCTTAACAAGCCTCCAGAGGGCACAGCTCTACATTGGAGAATGTTTCTAAGACTAGTGAAGCACAACACTGCTATTTTGTTTGCCAGAAAAAAGGACCATTTTAATGATGACTTTGCCTTAAAGGAAACCCTCAGTCATTAATACTGGAGGTAAGGTCTGCTTGGTGAGGGTAAGAGGAAAGGGTCTCAGAAAAGTGAGAGGACCAAAGAGTAGGGCCATTTTCTACCTTCAGGAAAGAGTCTGGGGACTTCCCTGGTGGTCCAGTGGTTAAGATCCCCTGGTAGTTTAGCTGGTAAAGAATCCACCTGCAATGCAGGAGACCCTGGTTCAATTCCTGGGTTGGACAGATCTGCTGGAGAAGGAATAGGCTACCCACTTCAATATTCTTGGGCTTCCCTGGTGGCTCAGCTGGTAAAGAATCTGCCTGCAATGCGGGAGACCTGAGTTTGATCTTTGGATTGGGAAGATTCCCTGGAGAAGAGAATGGCTACCCACTCCAGTATTCTGGCCAGGAGAATTCCAGGGACTGTACAGTCCATGGGGTCGCAAAGAGACGGACATGACTGAGTGACTTTCACTTTCCAATGCAGAGGATGCAGACTTGATCCCCTGGTTGGGGAACTAAAAACAGCTATGGTTTTTCCAGTAGTCATGTATGGATGTGAGAGTTGGACCATAAAGATACCTGAGCACAGAATTTACGCTTTTGAACTGGGATGTTGGAGAACACTCTTGATAGTCCCTTGGACTGCAAGGAGATCAAACCAGTCCATCCTAAAGGAAATAAGTCCTGAATATTTATTGGAAGGACTGATGCTGAAGTTCGAATACTTTGGCCACCTGATGCGAAGATCTGACTCTGAAAAAGACCTTGATGCTGGGAAAGATTGAAGGTAGGAGGAGAAGGGAACGACAGAGGATGAGATGGTTGGATGGCATCACTGACTCGATGGACATGAGTTTGAGAAAGCTCTGGGACTTAGTGATGGACAAGAAAGCCTGGTGTGCTGCAGTCTATGGGGTTGCAAAGAGTCACACACAATTGAGCAACTGAACTGAATTGAACTGGAGAACTAAGATCCCACAGGCCAGACAGAGTGGCTAAATAAGTAAATTAAATAAAAACAGGAGAGTCTAGGCTCAGTAAACCCCTATATCTCTCCATTATCCAGACCTCTGGAGTCCAGAGATCTTGCAGCAGAGATTTTGGGAATGAGGTAATGGGAATTGAGGTTGAGGAGTCTGATCACACACCTGTCACCAACAGATGTCATCAGCTTTTCACTTCTTGGGTAAAGTGGGCTCCTTAATTCAGTAGAAATAATGGGTTGGTTTGGGGGGCAGATGGCAAAAGGATCATTGATGGGAGTGGGAGAATTTTATGGATGACCTCAGATAAGGAGAATTATAAAGGAGAAAGCCTCACCCAGGGCACATTTTTACCTACTTCACCTTTGGGCTTCCCTGGTGGCTCAGTGGTAAAGAATCTGCCTGCCAATGTGGTTGAGATGCAGGTTCAATACCTGGGTCGGGAAGATCCCCTAGAGAAAGAAATTGTAACCTACTCCAGTATTCTTGCCTGGATAATCCCATGAAGAGGAGCCTGGTGGGGTTGCAAAAGAGTCAGACATGACTTAGTGACTAACACCACCACCACCTTTGGGAACTCAGAGAAAATATCACTCCTGTGGTCAAGGGCCACTTGTCCACAGCAGTTTTCATCCTTCTGGGATTTGGACCCAGATCTGAGCCTGTGGTGTGTGTGTGTGTGTGTGTGTGTGTGTGTGTGTGTACATGTATACGCACGTGTGTGTGTTTGAAGGGGGTATTTGGTGAGGGTGAGGAGTGATGCCTGCATGTGGAGTAAATTTGCTTTGCAGGGATGTAAATATTTAATTCAGGAGGAGGATATGGTGGAATAATACCGTGGAGATTTATTATTTTATTTCTTCTGGCACATCTTTCCTCTTCCCATTGGAGCAGATGGCCAGCTCTGAGCTCATCACCCCAGGAAGGGAAGTGACAGTGTAGGAAGAACCTCTCTAGAGTTGTGTTCCCAAACCCTAAAGCCTTAGGGAATTAAGAGTATTTGGAGGTATCGACAAGATATTTAGAAGCCGTAGGAGGAAGAGAGCAGGCTTCCCCTGAGATTAAAGAGAGATCCCTCAGCTGGAGGGTAGAAGGGGAACCGGTTGAGCCTCAGAGAGGGGCCCGAAGCCCTGGTGCCTGAGTGCAGTTCTGGAGGAGTGGCCATGCGATGCCCGGCGAGTGGGGCCAAAACAGCCTCCCATGTGTTCCTGTGCACCAGGGAGCCTTGAAGCAGCAGACAGGTTCTCACATGTGGGCCCACACCTTGTCCTTCTTGTCCTGTGCTCGTCTGTCCGTGTGGTCTCTGCATTCTCTCCATTATTTACACTGAGCAGTTTCACAGCCCCTTGTGGTGAGGTAGTGCTCACTTGAGTTTTTCTCTCTGCCAGGCTAGAGGAGTAGCTTGTGTACCATGCTAGATACAGATGTCTGTTGGGGGCAGTCATGTCCTGCCTTCCTCAGTGTTTCTCAAGGTCAGTCTCTATTTGAGACCCTGATACCTCTCTGAGGTCTCACTCACTCTGATAACCAGGTGCTGGGACCTTCAGGTTCTTGGGTTCTTCCTCATCAGCTTTCCTCTGCAGAAACTTCAGTGAGCCTCAGAGACACATGAGAACTTGCTAAAAGAGGGGAAAAAGTTTTATGGGATACAGTTTCCATGTTCTCTTACTTATACTGGGAATTCTCTGTGAGTCACCCCCACCCCCAAGCCCATGGATTCATAACAATGAATTATGGCCAGAGGTCTCCAGGTACCTCTCTTTGTGGTGAACTTGAATTTTTTCACAGTAACAGCTCTTTGAGCAGTCCAAGAGTTTTTGGAGGCAAAGAATTCCGGTTCTGAGACAGGTTTTTTTCTACACTGCATCGAGATATGGCATTATCAAGCTCCACATCACTCCTGCTTCTGGACTTAGTATGACCGTGGTCTGCACCAGCCTGGTCACACAACACACAAAGGAAAGTCACATATTACTTTGGTTTGGTCATAAAACCAACATCTAAAGCAATAATTTACACTGACAACTACCGTGAAACTTTCTCAAATATTCAGTTGAGCTTCATGTGAAGTAGATGACCCATATTTAGGGACAGTGTTGTACTTTAAAAGTTTCTTTAAATCCACAATCATGTTCAATGTGGTGCTCACACTATGAGAAGTAAATTAAGGGAAGAACACTTTACGTCTCAGATTAATCTCAATTTGGGCTGTAAATGAAATGGGGGCAAAGATGTACACATTATTTGCAACATGTATTATAATTCTCTCTCTTGGTAGAGAAAGTACAGACAGTGTTAGATGTGGTTGAAAGTATAAAGAAATACCCACGAGCTTGATCTCAAGGGGTACACAGTTCTGCTTCTGAGATAATAGCAACTAAGAAGGGAAAGACAGTATAAAGGTCTCCAGTGGTCTTGAGCCATCTCTTGGTTTGGGGTCATTCGCTGCGGCTTCATTCTTGGGGCTCGTGTATTGGAAATACGTCTACTAGCGTCAGGTCACGTCCTCCTGCGTGGTGCCCAGTGGAATAGAGTTTGTCTTTGTCTGCCATTTGGAACATCTTGGGTTTCTCATTGGACCTTATTGGTTCACGTACTCATTCTAAGCTCATCATCACCACAAAGTGGAATGGATGGTAAGAGTAGAATGCAATTCTTTGATTGATTATGTTTTCATTTTATATTTTAATTCTAGAGTCGGGGTAGAGTTAACTCTACCTGTTCTGGCTGTAAGAAGATAGAATGAGGAAGAAGTTGGTTTCTCAGAGGAAAACTTTGATAATGCAATCTAGAAAAAGGTGAATGGATACTAGGGTAGAGAAATGACATTCTTTTTTTTAAAATAGTATTTATTCTTTTAAAAAGTTTTATTTATTTATCTTTTGACCGTGCTGGGTCTTTGTTGCTGCGTGGGCTTTTTCTCTAGTTGTGAAGAGTGGGGGCTACTCTCCAGTTGTGGTGCATGGAATTCACACTGCAGTGACTTCTCTTGTTATGGAGCATGGGCTCTGGGGCATGTGGGCTTCAGTAGCTGTGGCTCCTGGGCTCAGCAGTTGCGGCTCCTGGGCTCAGTGGTTGTGGCTCCTGGGCTGAGTACTTGTGGCTCCTGGGCTCCGTAGTTGTGGCTCCTGGGCTCTAGAGTACCGGCTCAGTAGTTGTGGCTCCTGGGCTCAGCAGTTGTGGTTCCTGGGCTCAGTACTTGTGGCTCCTGGGCTGAGTACTTGTGGCTCCTGGGCTCTAGAGTACAGGCTCAGTAGTCTTGGCACATGGGCTTAGTTGCCCTGGGGTATGTGGAATCTTCCCAGATCCGGGGTTAAACCCATGTCCCCTGCATTGGCAGGCAGATTCTTATCCACTGTACCACCAGGGAAATCCCTAAATATTTATTGATTGGTTGACTACTCTGGGTCTTAGTTGTGGCATGCAGGATTTTTTAACTGCAGCATGTGAACTCTTGTTCACATGTGAAATCTAGTTCCCTGGCCAGGGTTGAAGCTAGGCCCCCTACATTAGAAGTGTGGCTGCTGCTGCTGCTGCTGCTAAGTTGCTTCAGTCGTGTCCGACTCTGTGCGATCCCATGGACTGCAGCCCACCAGGCTTCTCCATCCCTGGGATTCTCCAGGCAAGAACACTGGAGTGGGTTGCCATTTCCTTCTCCAATGCATTAAAATGGAAAGTGAAAGTGAAGTCGCTCAGTTGTGTCTGACTCTTAGCGACCCCATGGACTGCAGCCCACCAGGCTCCTCCATCCATGGGATTTTCCGGGCAACAGTACTGGAGTGGGGTGCCATTGCCTTCTCCCTTAGAAGTGTGGAGTTTATCCAATGGATCACCAGGGAGGTCCTGAAAATTGACGTTCTTAAAAAGCTTTGAAATGTTGGAAATTTCTAGGTAGAAGAATGATATTCCGTTTTAAAGCTTTAGACAGTTGGTGAAAGGGAAGTAGGATGAGAAGAAGCCAGTCAAAGAAGCAGGGGACTACACCCAATGGGTTTAAGTTCAAGAAAGTAGGAGGAATTGCATCTTGGGTCATGCCTAAGAGTGACATGGATAAAGCATAGAATTCAGAGGTAGGCAATGAGGAATGAACTAATGGGTCCCTGTTTGAATTTTGGTGCAAAGTTGTTTTGTGTTCCTCTTCCTAAGCCATTTCCCTTCCAGAGTGTTTCCAGAGGGCCTGAGACTTTAAGGGTATCTTACCAGAAGAGCTGGAATTTAGATGGATGGTTTTCCTTAAGCAGGATAAAAAATAATTCCAGTTATTATTAGTAGGTTATAATGCTTTTACCTTACTCTTTTACTGTCTCTCTTTCTCCTAATTAGGGTGACTACTAGAAAACCATGTAAAACAAGGACAAAATTAGGTCCTCAAAGATCACTGGAGCTTTTTCCTGCATTTTTTTTTTCTGAAACACAAAAATGAGATTAATTGGAAAATGACAAAATTGAAGACATATTTCACTTGCTTTGAGTAAAGACCAGCTTTGATATAGAGTATTTGTATCATTCATTCTGAAAACAATTATGAGCTGATTTATATGTTACTGAATTATTGTTTAAAAACCATTAAATTATCCATTTGAGTTACTATAGAGCTTCTCAAAAAATGTATCAGATGAAAACAAGAACATTTAACATTCTGTATGTTATCAGGAGAAACAGTTTCATGGCACAATCTGTACAATTATTGCTTTTAGAAACATGTATTATTGTGTTGGATTGTCAGCAACTTGGACTGAGGACTTTTATAAGCAAAAATAAGAGGGGAAGCTCCTTTTCTGTGAGAGTGTTGGTTAGTCTTGCGTTTGTTTTGAAGATGTAATAGCTGCCATATGTTAGACCTATTAAATGAATGATGTAATTTAGGCTTCCTGTTGTCCTGCCAACTGCTCCATGCTGCCTCCTCACTTTTAGCGTGTGTTACTCCAATATGTCCATATATCACCCAGCAGTAGCTTCTTACACAATCACGTTAGTCTTTGGGCCCTTAACCCCATACATCACCTGTATAGGCTCCAGCTCCTTTTCTCCAGAATTAAAACTAATGAAAAATAATGGTAGACCTTGGCAAAGAGTGTGCTTGAAGGATGATAATCAACCCAATATTCTGGCTTGTGGGTAGAAAACCGAGGACAGGCTTGATGCTTAAGACAAAAAATGCAATGTGAGATTAAGAGAATTCAGCCTTCTGCACAACATGAAAGATGGAAAATGCTTTATCTTTTGTGAAACATTAGATGGTCTGTTTGTCTACTTGAGTGAATGAGATGTTATAATGAAGATGATGAGAACAAAAGTAAAATCATTTATAATATAGTGTATGGCCCTATTCTTGAGCCACCTCTGATAGCTCCTCTCCGGGAAGATAAAATGTTCAGTCTGAGTATATCAGATATTTATAGAGCTATAAACTACATATTTCCCGTTTTTAATAAATGGGGAAACAGCCAAAATTGATTATTAACGTACCTCAAGTTGGCATTTATTTATCATTTATTAAAAGTAAATGTATGTCTTTTAAAAATTATATTGGAAAAATCTATTATCAATTATTCTATATAGGTTTAACTGAAATCTACTTCTCAGCCTAAGTTGCAGTGTGCTACAAATACCTTAGGACTGTTTCTATTGCCATTTTCCAGTGAATAAATTGGTTACTTAGACTTTCTTAAGCCTTAGAAAGGAGTCTTAGAATTTGCCAAGCAGCTTCAAAGACTTACGTCTTTGTATTATGTCTTATGTATTAAAATGTTAGGACTGTTTATTTTAACTCAGTATCCTAATATATTTTCAACATGGCAGATCTCTTTTTGCTACTTTGCATCTTTGTGTATTTCAATGTTTTTCTATGTTTTTTTCTTTAAACTTAGGAACAGATAATTTTCTTTAATTTACACCTTTTGAATTGTCCAGCAGGACCTAAATTAATTCTTTCCTTTGCTGGGAATGCCTAACAGTTGTACTCTTATGTAACCTGTTGGCTCCCACTTGTCATCTTAATGAACTTCCCCATTTCCTACTGTTTTACAATCTGTCCCTTTGGCATCTTAAAACTTCCTGCACCCTTCTTCCTTTGGTAAGCGTATTAGTTTGCTTGGGCTGCCATAACAAAGTACCACAGATTAAGTGGCTCAAGCAGCAGAAATTAATTGTCTTACAGTGTTGGGCTTCCCTGATAGCTCCGTTGGTAAGGAATCCGCCTGCAATGCAGGAAACCCCGGTTGGATTCCTGGGTTGGGAAGATCCTCTGGAGAAGGGACAGGCTGCCCACTCCAGTATTGTGGCTTCTCTTTTTGGGGACCTGGGTTCAATCCCTGGGTTGGGAAGATCCCCTGGAGAAGGAAATGGCTACCCACTCCAGTGTTCTGGCCTGGAGAATTCCATGGACTGTGTAGTCCATGGGGTAGCAAAGAGTTGGACACGAATGAAGGACTTTCACAGTTTTGGAGTCTTGAAGTACAAGATCAAGGGTCAGCGAAATTGCTTCCTTCTGATGACCATGAGGAAAGGATTTGTTCGAGGCCTTTCTCCTCAGCTTGTGGACGGCTATCATCTCCCTGTTTCTGTACATCATATTCCCTCTGTATGTGTGTCCACGTTCGCTCCTCTTGTAAGGACACTGACCATATTGAATGGGGGCCTAATGTCATGACCTTATTTTAACTTAATTACCTTTATAAAGACCCTGTCTCCAAATATGGTCACATTCTGAGGTTAGGACTTCAATATATGAATTTTGGAGGGACACAATTCAGTCCATAACAGTGTGAAAGAAGAACACAGAAATATTCGATGTCACAAATACAGATCTGAATTATCAGACAAGAATCATATGGATATGCTGCATAGTGATACTAGTTTTCTAGCAGTCAAAAAGCTAACCTTGGTGAGGTTTACCCCCACGCTTGTCCAGAAAACAATGCAAGTAGAGTTAGCAAATGTGTGGAAAGTAGAGATCCTAAAACAGAAATGGGGAAGGAGAGCCTCCAGAGCCTTACATACCAAATGGTAGTGAAAGTTATTCTTTTTAATAATGTAGAGGCATTTTAATTCAGATTACAACACATTCATGTAAACCAGCTCTCGCCTATCACAGCATTTCAGCACAGTATTATATTGAATATATGCTACCATGTGGGAGTCAACAATGTAATTTCTCTATTTTTTCAAGTCTTTACATGTAGCAAGAGCTCTCTAATGCATTATAAATGGTCAAACAGACCAAACCTATTTCTTTGGAGTTGTTATGCAGATGAGATGAGACTGTCAATAGTTTTGACTTTTAATGCCGTGATCTCCTCCTCTGAATTAGAAGTTGTGATTGTACTAGAGATCTGAACTTTTTTTCATCATGACCCAGTGAAATGACTTAGGGGAACCCTGGTGGGTGCTGAAATTTTAGAAATGGAAGTTAGCCTTGGGGTTTATCCTGGGGATTTTGACTCAATCAAATCTATTGCTATGATTGCTGGTCTTCCAGGTTAATTCTGGGGACAGCTCAGGGAGTGTGCTGAATGGGGGAAGTGAAGGGTGGAAGGGGGATGTCCCAGCCTCTCCTTCATGAAAATTGACATGGTCTCTTAAAGGATCACTCTGGATTAAGAATGCAGGACCAGTAGGATGAATCTGCTTCCATAGTGGTCATAGAGGAAGATACAAGGAAGGAAATGGGGACACCAACAGTTCCACTTAGCTGCTTCTATGAAAGGTTCTCAGAAAGGCTGGCATGTCATATATTCAAATTTAAAATGTTTCCTAAAAAGTATACATTTCTGCATACTGACCATTTTGCTTCAGTTGGTTCTGGATATGGATTATATTACATTGGATGTTTTAGCAGGATCTTAGCATTTCTTTTGTTAATCTGCTTGGTGTTCTTTAGAAGTCACATTTTTGGAGTTTCACTTAAAATGGTGAATTTACCTTAGAAACAATGGGGATTACTGTCAAGTATTTTCTAAGCGGAATTTTCTTGAGCTATTATAAAGGACAGTAATCACTAATATGCCTAAACTAAGAAATTTCACTAATAGGTAAAAATTGGTTGGCTTATCTCTTTTCTCAGAAAGTATTGGTGATTTTCTGTAGCAGGAAAGAAGACGAAAACCCTCCCTGAACTCTTCCCTGGTTTCCTGTTTTATTTTCTGTATCCTAAAGAGAAATGCGTCCTGTTCTCCTTTCCCAGTTTTTCACTTCCTCTCTTATACTCAATCCCTGTACACCCACAGGGACTGATTCTCACTTCCACTGTTTTCGTTGTGCATTTCATTTATTTCTATAATCCTTCCACACAACTCAAAACAGTATATATATATATATATATATATGTATGTATTCTTAGAGGTGTCATCTCACTTGTGTTTTAAATTATAACACCAAGTGGAATTTTAATCAACCTTCCTAGGTCAGTTAAATAAAAAATTTTGGTACAAACCAAGAGTTGTAGTTACTGATATTTTCTGAGTTTTCAATGATGGGAAAAAGATTATGATTGTACACGGTAACTCTTCATCTTGCAGGTTATGGAGTAAAATGATCTGAAGGCTCTCTCCTGTCAGTTTTATCCATGATATGAAGAGATCAATTCACTGTGTATATTCTTCAGATTCTCAAGCGTCTTCACTCAGAGGAGGACCTGAGCTCCTTGTGCAAGTGTATTCTCAGTCCTTGGTTACGTGGTGAATATCTTGGACTCTTGTATTGACATTTTGGAGCCTTTTTTTCCTTTTCTTTTTAAAAGTAAGTTAGGCATATGCTAAAGTCAGTGGCTGTGTTAAACTATATAGTTGGAGAGGAGAATCAGTAGTATTTGGAAAGGTCTTTTAATGAAAGCCTTAGGAAAGAATCTGCTTATTTATTAGAGTAGGGACTAAATGTATTAGCCAGAAACTGGTTGGAAAAATTGGCATTTTTCTTCTGGATACTTATGTGGGGGCAGAGGGCTGAAAGGAAAATATTTAAAGGCATGTTGATTGATCTGGGAATGAATGGAAAGCTTTGGTAAGGATAAACTGATTTTATTAAATGGTAACCATCCTCAAGATGATAAAAACATGAAGAAGATAGGAGACAATACATCTTTCCTTTTTTTAAAACATATACTAATTATTTTTATTGAGAAATGCATTAAACATTGATACATCCAACCTCTGATTGAACCTTCAGACTTATCATATGTAGGAGCTATTGAAGATATATTGCACAATATAAAATTAAGCATATACAGTAAACATGATAATAAGTGACCTTTGCAGACAGGAGACTGCCACAGAGAAAAGTTGCCCAACAGAAGGGGGTTTGAAAAACATATTTAAAGACAATCAAAGATGAGTGATGGGAACTGAAACACATAAAGAGAAAAAATACTCTTCAATAAATAGATACACAGAAAATGTACTTTCTGAAATGAGTAGATGTTTTTAACATCTCTAATTCTTCTGTTATACAACAATCCATACTGAAGAACAGGTGTTTAACTCCAAACATATAAATATGCCTATTTAGTCATGCCAGTTTTGCAAAGTACTTACAAATATAAAAAGATCTGTTTAATCCATTAAAAGGTACAAATTGACAGAGCAATAAAGGCTCACATAAGGATAAATATGTGTCAGAAGGAAACACCCTATGATCTGAGAGGAGGTTGATTTCACTGTGAATTGAATTTAGCACATGCTTCATTTTCTTATAGGTCCATTCCTCTCTCCTCTTTCCTCTTGTGTTCTGTCTTGCCCTCTCCTCTCTTGCCTCCTCTTCCCCATTTCCTCTTTCCCTCCATCTCTCCTCCCTTTAAGTGGATTAGTGAATTGTCCATCAGCAACAGGCTTCTTGGTAATAAATACAAAAACACCTACTGCAGCTCAAATTTACTGGCATGATGACCTAATGAATCTTTAATTGGAACTGGGCAAAAAATATCTTGAAGCTTTAACATTGCTTGCTCAAGGAGTTTAAAGAAAAAAAGTTATATCAGATGGACAAAAAGCTGTATAAAAATATTTCAAGGTGATGACATTTATTTTTTATGAATGAGAATGCATCTATTGATTTTTGAAAGAAAAAACCTATACTTACTATCAGAAAACAATGTTAATAATGAGTCTGTCTAGAAGTGGAATCAATTTTTCTCAAGATTGTAGAGAAAATTCATATTTTAAAATCTATTTTTCTACAATATACAAGAGTGGATGGATGGCACTTGGAAGTTTTCTTAAAATTTCTGAACACATAATTTCTTGATTTTTGTGTAAGTTTAAGTTATACTGTATGGATCCATGGGTTTTTTCCCTGTGTAAAAGAGCTAAGGTTGTCAGAGAGGCATATTAAGATTCTTTAGTGTTTCAAAAACATTGAATCATACTTTCATTTTTTTTTAAGGTAAAATATCTACAATTAACCACTTTCCTACCAAATTGGATTATTTCTTCTAAACAAATGATGCATTTGTAGTACTTTATTAATATTGGCATCAGTTCAGTTCAGTTCAGTCACTCAGTCATGTCTGACTCTTTGCTACCCCATGGTCTGTCCACGGAATTCTCCAGGTAAGAATATCAGAGTGGGTTGCCATTCCTTTCTCCAAGGGATCTTGCTGACCTAGGGATCAAACCCGGATCTCCTGCATTGCAGGCAGATTCTTTACCAAATGAATTACTAGAAGCCAGATGCAGTTGTTCACTTCTGAGCCTTAAGAGCAAACATCAAGTAATAAATCATATCAAGGTTTTAAGGGGGTGCAGAGGAAGTGGGAACATTCTCCTACAGTAAATACTCTTGTGCCATCATACCCCTTTAACAGATGGTACTGTTTAGCCATGAAATTGAATTGAGTAGCATAGCCTTTCTCTTTTTCTTATTGCAGAGATTTAATACAAGAGATAAAAGGGAAATCATAACTAAGGGCTGAACCTGATCATTAACACAGCTTTGCCCTCTTATTGTGTTTCCTTTTCAGAGACTCTTCTGGGATTTTGTTAAAGATATCCCACGTTTTCTTTTCAATTCTTTCTTTATTACTTTCAATTTTTTCCCTTCCTTTTTTGTTTTATAGAATTTCTTTTTGGCTAGAGATTACCAAGACAAGAACAAACAAACAAACAAACAAAAACCAACCAGCCACCATCCTTTTTACAGAGTTCAGAGGGAAATCTTTATTACTAGAATAAAGATTCCAGATGAAGAAACCTTATTTTTCTTACCTGAGTTTATTCTTCCCACTGCTCCCTACATGATATCATTGAAATCCATCTTTTTTTTTTTTTAATCTTTGTAAATTTCTTTCACTTTTAATGGAAATAGACTTTGAAATACTGACATGAAGGTTTGTACGTGAAGTGAAGCTGCTTGAAGGACTTCAAAGGTGACTCGGTAAAGAACGCCTGCAATTCAGGAGACAGGACACGAGGGTTTGATACTGGGTTGGGAGGATCCCTTGGAGGAGGAAATGGCAACCCTCTCCAGTATTCTTGTCTAGAGAGTGCCATGGACAAGAGGAGCCTGGCAGGCTACAGTCCACTGGGCCTCAAAGAGCTGTACACAACTGAAGTGACTGAGTACGCATGCACGCAAAGCTGGTCGAAGACACTGACCAAGAGAAATACCACCTCTTCCTTTCCCTTTTGCTTCAACATGGCTTCACGGCAGGCCTGCCCAGCAATTCTCCAGTCATTTCCTCACTGTGCAGCCCAGAATGCTGCCTGAAGACCTTCTCTCAAGATCTGTGTGCTTTGTTGTTTTCACATTTTGAGGCTACTAAGGTGACTGCAGTAAAGTTCACACATTAGAGTAAATTTTGCTGCAACTAATGATTGATGAATAGCTAAATTATGGTGTTTGAGATCTTATATATATATTGAAAAATTTTTATTTATAGTAAAGTTCTAGTGTCGGGCTAAAATGGTTCAAAGTTCGGATGACACAAGGAATTCAGTATTTAATTCAACAAGGTATACACTTCATAGAAATACATTAAGCTGTTTGCAGTGATTTAGACACTCACTAGAAGTAAATTAAGATTTAAGATACTCTTTTGGCAATACATAAATATTGTTTAATTTTTAATGAATTTTCTCTTTCTTTTCTTTACTTTGCTCCCAATAAAGTCACTATTAACCTTTTTCTTTCTTATTCTTTATCCATTCAGCACAGTTTTATTTAGCACTTATGCTGTCCCAGGTACTATGATGACCTCGAAGATACAGTAGTGGTCAAGATCACAAAGTTCTTGTCTTCAAGACATGTACAGACTACTTAGAGAAACAGAAATAAGTGATACAATGAGTGCTGCAATGGAAATAATGACTAAAGAAGCTTGTGAACTTATGGCTTCTGATCCCATTCTTCTGCAATTATAGGAGCATAACCTTCTTGCCTTCCATTCTTTCCACGATCAATCCTGTCTCACTTGGAGAATGTTTTCCTTATGTTTAATGGATTAATGGCTATCTAAGGAGGCCTTACAAATAGCTGTGAAAAGAAGAGAAGCAAAAGGAGAAAAGGAAAGATATACCTATTTGAATGCAGAGTTCCAAAGGATAGCAAGGAAAGCTAAGAAAGGCTTCCTCAGGGATCAGTGCAAAGAAAGAGAGGAAAACAATAGAATGGGAAAGACTAGAGATCTCTTCAAGAAAATTAGAGATACCAAGGGAACGTTTCATACAAAGATGGGCACAATAAAGGACAGAAATGGTATGGACCTAACAGAAACAGAAGATAATAAGAAGAGGTAGCAAGAATACACAGAACTATACAAAAAAAAATCTTCACCACCCAGGTAATCATGATGGTGTGATCACTCATCTAGAGCCAGACATCCTGGAA
Source organism: Bison bison bison (assembly GCF_000754665.1). Lineage (NCBI taxonomy): Eukaryota > Metazoa > Chordata > Mammalia > Artiodactyla > Bovidae > Bison > Bison bison. The sequence continues at coordinate 710,187 of NW_011494836.1, read as the reverse complement.
TGCGAAGCCAAGTGGGCCTTAGGAAGCATCACTATCAACAAAGCTAGTGAAGGTGATGGAATTCCATTTGCGCTATTTCAAATCCTAAAAGATGATGCTGTGAAAGTACTGCATTCAATATGCCAGCAAATTTGGAAAACTCCACAGTGGCCACAGGACTGGAAAAGGTGATTTTTCATTCCAATTCCAAAGAAAGGCAATGCCAAAGAATGCTTAAACTACCACACAATTGCACTCATCTCACACGCTAACAAAGTAATGCTCAAAATTCTTCAAACCAGGCTTCAATAGTATGTGAACCATGAACTTCCAGATGTTCAAGCTGAATTTAGAAATGGCAGAGGAACCAGAGATCAAATTGCCAACATTCACTGGATCATTGAAAAAGCAAAAGAGTTCCAGAAAAACATCTACTTCTGCATTATTGGCTATGCCAAAGCCTTTGATTGTGTGGATCACAAGTAACAGTGGAAAATTCTTAAAGGGATGGGAATACCAGACCACCTGACCTGCCTCCTGAGAAATCTGTAAGCAGGTCAAGAAGAAACAGTTAAAACTGGACATGGAAGAGCAGACTGGTTCCAAATTGGGAAAGGAGTATGTGATGGCTCTATATTGTCACCCCGCTTATTTAACTTATATGCACAGTATATCATGCACAGTGCTGGACTGGATGAAGCACAAGCTGGAATCAAGATTTCCAGGAGAAATATCAATAACCTCAGATATGCAGATGACACCACATTTATGGCAGAAGGTGAAGAAGAACTAAAGAGCCTCCTGATGAAAGTGAATGAGGAGAGTGAAAATGTTGGCTTAAAGCTCAACATTCAGGAAACTAAGATCATGGCATCTGGTCCCATC
>NW_011494836.1:708540-709223 GCF_000754665.1 Bison bison bison | reverse complement strand
CTTGATTCCAGCTTGTGCTTCATCCAGCCCAGCGTTTCTCATGATGTACTCCGCATATAAGTTAAATAAGCAGGGTGACAATATACAGCCTTGAGGTGTGCCTTTCCCTATTTGGAATGAGTCCATTGTTTCATGTCCAGTTCTAACTGTTGTTTCCTGATCTGCATACAGATTTCTCAGGAGGCAGGTCAGGTGGTCTGGTATTCCCATCTCTAAGAATTTTCCAGAGTTTGTTGTGATCCACACAGTCAAAGGGTTTTGCATTGTCAATAAGGAAGAAGTAATATTTTACTGGAGTTCCCTTGCTTTTTCGAAGATCCAATGGATGTTGGTAATTTGATCTCTGGTTCCTCTGCCTTTTCTAAATCCAGCTTGAAAATCTGGAAGTTCATGGTTCATGTATTGTTGAAATCTGGATTGGAGAATTTTGAACATTACTTTACTAGTGTGTGAGATGAATGCAATTTTGTGGTACTTTGAGCATTCTTTGGCATTGCCTTCTTTGGGATTGCAATGAAAACTGACCTTTTACAGTCCTGTGGCCACTGCTGAGTTTTCCAAATTTGCTGACATATTGAGTGCCGCACTTTCACGGCATCATCTTTCAGGATTTCAAATAGCTCAACTGGAATTCCATCACCTCCACTAGCTTTATTTGTAGTGATGCTTCCTAAGGCCCACTT
>NW_011494836.1:704363-708440 GCF_000754665.1 Bison bison bison | reverse complement strand
TGATGAAAGTGAATGAGGAGAGTGAAAATGTTGGCTTAAAGCTCAACATTCAGGAAACTAAGATCATGGCATCTGGTCCCATCACTTCATGGAAAATGGATGGGGAAATAGTGGAAATAGTGACAGACTTTATTTTTGGGGGCTCCAAAATCACTGCAGTTGGTGACTGCAGCCATGAAATTAAAAGATGCTTGCTTCTTGGAAGAAAAGTTATTACCAACCTAGACAGCATATTAAAAAGCAGAGACATTACTTTGCCAACAAAGGCCCATCTAGTCCAAGCTATGGTTTTCCCAGTAGTTATGTGTGGATGTGAAAGTTGGACTGTAAAGAAAGCTGAGCACCTAAGAATTGATGCTTTTGCACTGTGGTGTTGGAGAAGACTCTTGAGAGTCCCTTGGACTGCAAGGAGATCCAACCAGTCCATCCTGAAGGAAATCAGTCCTGAATATTCATTAGAAGGACTGATGCTGAAGCTGAAACTTCAATCCTTGGCCACCTTATGTGAAGAACTGACTCATTCGAAAAGATCCTGATGCTGGGAAAGACTGAAGGCGGGTGGAGAAGAAGATGACAGAGGATGAGATGGCTGGATGGCATCACTGACTCAAAGGACATGAGTCTGAGTGAACTCCAGGGGTTGGTGATGGACCGGGAGGCCTGGCATGCTGCAGTCCATGGGCTGACAAAGAGTCTGACACAACTGAGAGACTGAACTGAACTGAATGGATAAATTAGCACTATAATACAGTTAATTCAAAATCCCTGTAGAATATTTTGACATCAGGAGTATTCGTGTTTTATTCTCTATTGAGAGTTTCTTTTTTGATTATGGGTCACATTTTCTTCTGCTTTGCAGTGAGTTTAAAATTTTATGACACAAGGAAAATTTGGACTTCCCATATGGCTTAGTGGGAAACAATCCACCTGCCAATGCAGGAGATGTGGGTTCAATCCCTGTGTTGGGAAGATCTCCTGGAAAAAGAAATGGCAACCGACTCTACAATTCTTGCCTGGGAAATCCCATGGGTAGAGGAGTTTTGGGGGCTACAGTCCATTGGCTGGCAAAAGAGTCAGACATGACTTAGTGACTAAACAAAGACAATAATTCAAATGTAAAATAAAAAGTAAAAGAAACAGTTATAACTTAAAAAAATTGAAGGTAGAGTTAATATGTCTTTGACTTTGTAGATCACAACAAACTGTGGAAAATTATTGAAGAGCTGGAAATATCAGACTATCTTACCTGTTCCCTGAGCAGCCTGTATGCAAGACAAGAAGCAATAGTTAGAAACAGACATGGACCAATGGACTGGTTTAAAATTGGGAAAGGAGGATGTCAAGGGTGTATATTGTCACTCTGTTCATTTAACTTATATGTAGAGTACATCATGTGAAATGCTGGATGGATGAATGACAAGCTGGAATCAAGACTGCCAGGAGAAATAGCAACAACCTGAGATATGCAGATGATATCAATTTAATGGAAGAAAGTGAAGAGGAACTAAAGAGCTTCTTGAGGAGAGTGTAAGAGGAGAGTGAAAAAGATAACTTAAAATTCAACATTCAAAAAAGAAAGATCATGGCATCCAGTCCCATCACTTTATGGCAAATGGATGGGAAAACAATGGAAATAGTGACAGATTTTATTTTCTTCAGCTCTGGAATCACTACAGAATGTGACTGCAGTCATGAAATTAAAAGATGCCTACTCCTTGGAAGAAAGGTTATGGCAAGTCTAGACAGTGTACTGCTGTGTAAAAGTAAAAGATAAGGAGAGAGAGAAGAGTGCTTCCCTGGTGACTCAAATGGTAAAAAATCTGCCTACAATACAGGAGACCAGGGTTTGATCCCTGGGTAGAGAAGATCCCCTGGGGAAGGAAATAGGTACTGTGTAAAAGTAAAAGATAAGGAGGTCAAGCTCTAAATTCTTCTGGAAAGAATGGGTATATTACTCTTGAATTTTCATTATGCATATTTTTAGTAGCCTCCTGCTTTTCCTGTTATATCGTAGGCACGAATCATCAGGCCTCCTAAGAGATAATAGTTTTGTCTGTAGATTTGAACAGAGATTACTTTAGTTAACACATGGTTTGGCCCTTTGACAAACATGAATTGTTTGTTTGCTTACTTGTTTTTACTTCCCTAAGCCCTCAGGATGTTTCTGGCAGAGTTGGCAGTCATTGCTTTAGGTGCCCAGCCCTTTCATATTTTTATCATGCTCCTCGTGGTTATGGTTTCCTCTTATATCTTGGCATAAGGCATACAGATATTTTCCCAATTGTACTTTAAGTGAAGTTGCTCAGTTGTGTCCAGCTCTTTGCGACCCCATGGACTGTAGCCTACCAGGCTCCTCCGTCCATGGGATTTTCTAGGCAAGAGTACAGGAGTGGGTTGCCATTTCCTTCTCCTGCTACTAAACCCAATAGCGGTATCTCTTAAATTTTCTACTGTCCTGGCAACATTAAAGAGTTGTGTAGAGTAATCTTCCAAGAATGTCCTAAGCTTTTCTTAGAACATATTATTTTACAGTGTCCTGAATAGCTTCCTACAGAAGTTTCTTATTTCATAGAATTGAGAATAGTTATCTCAAAAGTATTCTTATAACCAATGGATACTTTCACTAATTGTTTATGGTCAACCCTAAAGTTGATATTACCATAAAATACAACTTTCATCAGAATCCACTGAGTGGTAAGTCAGGATTTGGCTCATGGTTTTGAAAATTGCAATGATATTCTTTTCCTGAACTTTGTCTTTCTTTTTGTATTCTTAATATTGGGGTTTTAAATTTCTTTTGGAATAATGTATTTTCATATAATTTATTTAATTTGACTGCACAACAATATTATGAGAAATAAACCATCGTAATAGAATTTGCTTCTAATCCAACATCAAAAAATCTTAAAAAAACTTTTTTTATAAGAAAATGTATTCAGTTAGTAAATAAATATTATGGATAATACATAGTAAAATAAAGTATGTTAAAATGCCTTATGAACTATTATACAAAGGTTAATTACTTTTGCTGTTAGTAATTATTATTATGTTCTCTTAATGGTCCATATGAATATATTTAATGTGAAGACAAAAAGTGAGTCAGTGAAATCAAGTCAATTTTCATTTGTGTAAGGACAGTGTTTTGCAGGTTATAGTACAATATGGCCAATGGTTATTAAAATTCATCACTATGAATTTTATTCTTATGTTTTTCTAGTAAATTCTCTCCACAAAAATGTTGCCTTTGTAGTTGATAATGGATCTGAAGTAAATTTGCTGAGTTGGTATTCAAGCTTGTTCATGAAATTTATTATCTGTAAAACTGAGCTAGTTAAAACCTGGAAGAGTTGTTATCAATTTAATAATTTTTATGTAACAAGATAAAAAGATTTCTTTTTATCAAATATTTGACAACTCTTCCACTTTCATTTTTAGCAAATGACTTTCTTTCATATTAGAAATATTGAACATATATTCCCTAATCATCTCTCTACCCATATCTCTGAGCCTATGGTCATCTGTATACTTTTCTTCTCCTCTAACAATAAAGAAAACATCCTCACATCTCAAAGATAAACTCCTCATGTTTACTTTGAATTCCTTGCTTTTCCCTTTTGTCAGTACTGAGCTCCTTCAATTTATCCACCTCCTGTTTGCTTAGAAATATTTTTGTCGTTGATTCTTCTCATTAACATTTAAATGTCCCCCATCATCTATTATTGCTTGTGCTGATAGCATCCACATTGACTCCCTCTTCAGCCTCTCATTCTTTCACCTCTTGACCTAGCCTCACTCTCCTTCAAGTGCAAACTTCTTGAAAGAGTTGTCTCCATGTGGTTGTTACCTTTTCATCACTTTCCATTCATTTTTCAACTAACCTAATTCTTGGCTTCCACTTGCATTTCCCCATCAAAACTGCTCTGGGTAATATCACTTATCAAACCCCACACTGTTAAATTTAAGGCAAACTCATTCTGTCATCTTAATATCCTCCCAACATCATTGCAACTAGTGATTACTCCTTAAACGTTTTCATGTCATCTTTCCCAGTGGTCTTCATGACACCATATTTTCCTG
>NW_011494836.1:703203-704263 GCF_000754665.1 Bison bison bison | reverse complement strand
TTCTCCTTTTTTCTTTTCTTTTCTCAGTTGCCTTTCCCAACACCTACTCTCAAGTGCTTCTCAAAATTTAACATGTTAATTATCAAGAGGCCTTCTAAATCCAAGATATGAGTCAACAGGTCTGGAGTGGCTCCTGAGACACTGCATTTCTAAGAAGCATTCAAGGAATGCTGGCACTTATTTCACAGACAACATTTGAGGAATAGTTTCTATAAATCCCTGGAAATCCTCAAGACTCATTCATAGACTTTATAACCTCTTATGCAGAATTGTCTCTTTAAGCAATTTCATCCATTCCCATGGTTTTAAATGCAATACACATGCTGATGGGTCTCAAATTTAAATACTATTCTGGACTCCTTTATAATTTCCCAGTTCATATATTAGTTACTACTTGGCATTATCTCTTAAAGGTGTTGTTGTTATCATAGATATCTGATTCCAAAAGCTGAACTCAAGCTTTCCTCCAAAACTTTCCTTCCTTTTATTATCCAGTTCAGTCAATTATACCTCCACCCACCCAGGAGATTCCCCGATGGCTCAGCAGGTAAAGAATCCACCTGCAATGAAGGAGACACAGGAGGCACGGGTTCTACCTCTGGGTCAGAAAGATCCCCTGGAGAAGAAAATAGCAACCCACTCCAATACTCTTGCCTGAAAAATTCCACGGACAGAAGAGCTACAGTCCAAAAGGTCACAAAGAGTTGCACATGACTGAACAACTAAGCAGAAGCACAGCCCCAAAATTTGATGACAAACTCTATCCTTTTTATCTGCTAAATGTAATTCTTTACCAAGTTATATCTCACTTTTCTATGAAATACATTTAAAAATTGTCCATGTTTTTCTCCTCAAAGTCCCGACTAAGTTCTTATTTTTCTTTTCTTTTTTTTAAATTTTATTTTATTTTTAAACTTTACAATATTGTATTAGTTTTGCCAAATATCGAAATGAATCCGCCACAGGTATACCTGTGTTCCCCATCCTGAACCCTCCTCCCTCCTCCCTCCTCCCTCCCCATACCCTCCCTCTGGGTCCTCCCAGTGCACCAGCCCCAAGC
>NW_011494836.1:691838-703103 GCF_000754665.1 Bison bison bison | reverse complement strand
TATTATACATGTTTCAATGCCATTCTCCCAAATCTCCCCACCCTCTCCCTCTCCCACAGAGTCCATAAGACTGTTCCATACATCAGTGTCTCTTTTGCTGTCTCGTACACCAGGTTATTGTTACCATCTTTCTAAATTCCATATATATGCGTTAGTATACTGTATTGGTGTTTTTCTTTCTGGCTTACTTCACTCTGTATAATAGGTTCCAGTTTCATCCATCTCATTAGAACTGATTCAAATGTATTCTTTCTAATGGCTGAGTAATACTCCATTGTGTATATGTACCACAAGATTTAGCTAAGAGATCCATTTTCGCAACATATATTTCATGTCTGCCCTTACTATTAATAATAAAATAATTTAATTAACCTTGTAAATTTATAATTTTATATATATATATATATATATATCAGAGAAGGCAATGGCACCTCACTCCAGTACTCTTGCCTGGAAAATCCCATGGATAGAAGAGCCTGGTAGGCTGCAGTCTATGGGGTAGCTCAGAGTTGGACACGACTGAGCAACTTCACTTTCACTTTTCACTTTCATGCATTGGAGAAGGAAATGGCAACCCACTCCAGTGTTCTTGCCTGGAGAATCCCAGGGACGGGGGAGCCTGGTGGGCTGCCATCTCAGGGGCTGCACAGAGTTGGACATGACTGAAGCGACTTAGCAGTATATATATATATATATATATTTCCCTACTCATACATATGGATGAAGACTGTCACCTGCTATATTAGTAAACAAAGAATATTGTGGCTACAAGCCATCAGCCACTGTATTCACCCTGACCATGCACCCTGAGGAGATTCAGGCTGGAAAACAACAGAATACTGGCCCTAGATAGTTAAGGTATATATTGAAGAAATGATTCCAGTGATCCCAGACTCTTGCATCTTCCCATAGAAAAGTGCTAAGTTCATTAACCTGAAAAGTTTGCTTTTCTTTAATGAACAGTAATATTTTGATGTTCCAAGTACCTGTTTTTTTCTGTTTGTTGCAAAACTCCCCTATGCTATGTATCCTGGCTCTTCCCTTGCCTCTTTGAAGCAGTCAGTCCCCCAGAGCTATCTGAAAGGCTGAGTCTTGAGTCTTCAGAAAGTTCAACGAATAAAACATCATTCTCAGCTTTTAGGTTGTATAATTTTTTCAGTCCACATACACTAGATTCTCAGCATTGAAAAGCCAGAGATTGTGTCAGTTTTGTTTAATATTGTACCACCAGCTGATCACCTGAAAGAGTGCTTGGGCTTCTGACATATTTGTTGAATGAATACTTTACCTTGTGTAAAGATAGCTTTTTAAGCCAGATATCTTGACCTTCTAATTCTGCAATTTATTCTGCCTCTGTGATACTTAAGTCACTCAAATTGAATTAATTTTCAACTGTCATTAGTTTAAATAGCTGCTTGATTTTTCCCTTAGGCCCTGGCTGCTAGACGGAATGATCCTGTTTCTGAATGTCAGGAATACACAGGTACACAAAATACTGGGCTAACTGAAAACTGGAATTTGGTTATACTTTGTTAAAGAACAATTATTTACATGATATGCAGATGAAGAACTGACACCTAGAGTTAAGAAATTCTATTTGCAAGATGTGGCATTACAGTAATTTTATTTTTTTATTTTTATTTATTTTTCTTTTTTAAATTTAATTTTATTTTTTAAATTTACAATATTATATTGGTTTTGCCATATATCAAAATGAATCCTCCACAGGTATACATGTGTTCCCCATCCTGAATCCTCCTCCCTTCTCCCTCCCCATACCATCCCTCTGGGTCGTCCCAGCACACCAGCCCCAAGCATCCAGTACCGTGCATCGAACCTGGACTGGTGACTCGTTTCATATATATTATACATGTTTCAATGCCATTCTCCCAAATCATCCTACCCTTCTCCTTCTCCCACCGAGTCCAAAAGACTGTTCTATACATCAGTGTCTCTTTTGCTGTCTCGTATACAGGGTTATTGTTACCATCTTTCTAAATTCCATATATATGTGTTAGTATACTGTATTTATGTTTTTCCTTCTGGCTTACTTCACTCTGTATAATAGGCTCCAGTTTCATCCACCTCATTAGAACTGATTCAAATGTATTCTTTTTAATGGCTGAGTAATACTCCATGGTGTATATGTACCACAGCTTTCTTATCCATTCATCTGCTGATGGACATCTAGGTTGCTTCCATGTCCTGGCTATTATAAACAGTGCTGCGATGAACACTGGGGTACACGTGTCTCTTTCAATTCTGGTTTCCTCGGTGTGTATGCCCAGCAGTGGGATTGCTGGATCATAAGGCAGTTCTATTTCCAGTTTTTTAAGGAATCTCCACACTGTTCTCCATAGTGGCTGTACTAGTTTGCATTCCCACCAACAGTGTAAGAGAGTTCCCTTTTCTCCACACCCTCTCCAGCACTTATTGCTTGTAGACTTATGGATCGCAGCCATTCTGACTGGCGGGAAATGGTACCTCATAGTGGTTTTGATTTGCATTTCTCTGATAATGAGTGATGTCGAGCATCTTTTCATGTGTTTGTTAGCCATCTGTATGTCTACTTTGGAGAAATGTCTATTTAGTTCTTTGGCCCACTTTTTGATTGGGTCATTTATTTTTCTGGAGTTGAGCTGTAGGAATTGCTTGTATATTTTTGAGATTTGTTGTTTGTCAGTTGCTTCATTTGCTATTATTTTCTCCCATTCTGAAGGCTGTCTTTTCACCCTGCTTATAATTTCCTTTGTTGTACAGAAGCTTTTAAGTTTAATTAGGTCCCATTTGTTTATTTTTGCTTTTATTTCCAATATTCTGGGAGGTGGGTCATAGAGGATCCTGCTGTGATGTATGTCGGAGAGTGTTTTGCCTATGTTCTCCTCTAGGCGTTTTAAAATCTCTGCTCTTACATTTAGATATTTAATCCATTTTGAGTTTATTTTTGTGTATGGTGTTAGAAAGTGGTCTAGTTTCATTCTTTTACAAGTGGTTGATCAGTTTTCCCAGCACCACTTGTTAAAGAGATTATCTTTAATCCATTGTATATTCTTGCCTCCTTTGTCAAAGATAAGGTGTCCATATGTGCATGGATTTATCTCTGGGCTTTCTATTTTGTTCCATTGATCTATATTTCTGTCTTTGTGCCAGTACCATACTGTCTTGATGACTGTGGCTTTGTAGTAGAGCCTGAAGTCAGGCAGGTTGATTCCTCCAGTTCCATTCTTCTTTCTCAAGATTGCTTTGGCTATTCGAGGTTTTTTGTATTTCCATACAAATTGTGAATTTTTTTGTTCTAGCTCTGTGAAGAATACCATTGGCAGCTTGATAGGGATTGCATTGAATCTATAAATTGCTTTGGGTAGTATACTCATTTTCACTATACTGATTCTTCCAACCCATGAACATGGTATATTTCTCCATCTATTAGTGTCCTCTTTGATTTCTTTCACCAGTGTTTTATAGTTTTCTATATATAGGTATTTAGTTTCTTTAGGTAGATTTATTCCTAAGTATTTTATTCTTTTCGTTGCAATGGTGAATAGAGTTGTTTCCTTAATTTCTCTATTTTCTCATTAGTAGTGTATGCAAGGGTTTCTGTGTGTTGATTTTATATCCTGCAACTTTACTATAATCATTGATTAGTTCTAGTAATTTTCTGGTGGAGTCTTTAGGGTTTTCTATATAGAGGATCATGTCATCTGCAAACAGTGAGAGTTTTACTTCTTCTTTTCCAATTTGGATTCCTTTTATTTCTTTTTCTGCTCTGATTGCTCTAGCCAAAACTTCCAAAATTATGTTGAATAGTAAAGTGAGTTTCTTATAAATCACTGATGCTCTTTATCTTGAAAATTTAAAAACTGGCTAATAAAATTTCCTCCATTTTTTATGTGTGTGTATGTAAAATTTATAGGTGACTCTTTTTGGTTTTTACAATAAAATCAAGTTATTATAGAAAAAAAAAAAAGACATGCTAGAGCTTATCTAACCAAAAGATGTCAAAATTATTTCCTCTCTAATGTCAATTAGCTGCTAGCACCTGCTTGAAGTTGTAGGATGAGAATGAGTGAGACAACTGTTTGCACACAAGAGCAAGGAGAGCTGGGATCCATTTGCAATATCTATCATAGTTGCAGAAGATTGGGGCTTTGTGACATCTATTTCAACTCTGATTTGGTGCATAGACAAATACTTTTGAAATCAGAATATTTTCTTTACTAAGCCCCCACTACTAGTTCCAAATATAGTTAGAACTAAAATTTAAATTTCTTAACTTTTAAGTCTATTCTATATATTTCTAGAATTTTTTCTTAAATTTTTCCTACTGTATTTCTTTATTTAATTTGTTCTAAGGATTTGATACAAATGCATAATCTTTTGTTCTTGTTCTTGTTATTGGATTGGAACAAAATTATGCTCCTTTAAGGTTTTGTATCAGATTTTCATTTATACAGATGCTTAATGATAGCTAAAGCAAAAAAAAAAATCATTGAATTACTGTTTTTTAATATTTTGACTCTTTTATTATTTTTTAATATCTGACTCTTTGTGACCCCATGGACTGTAGCCTGCCAGGCTTCTCTGCCCATGTAATTTTTCAGGCAAGAATACTGGAGTAAGTTGCCATTTCCTCCTCCAGGAGATCTTCCTGAACCAGGGACTAAACCCATATTTCTTGAGTCCCCTCATTGGAAGGCAGATTCTTTACCACTGTACCACTTGGGGAGCCCAACAATATGCAGACTCAAGTCTATTTCAAATATGTTGGTACCAAATTTAGCTGTACTTTGAAATGCTAAATATAAATTGTCTAAAAGACAGTTACAAATCTCTGCCTTACATCTTTCCCTGAAAATGTTTTATCTAGGAGTATGGCTTATTTTTGTGTTTATTTTAAAATGGAGATTGGAATCAGCCACTTAAACTATTTAGTCACTATAAATAAAAATGTATTAAATAGTCACTGCAGTTGCTTTTAAGAACTTTAATAAACATAAAATGACAAGGCTATTTTTCCATTCCACTGAGAATCTATGCTAAACTTTTCCCTATTGCAATGAAAGTGACCATACACTAGTTCACAAAACAGCATTTTTTCAGAAGCTTTACTGGGTCAATTTTAGTCTGTCTTTGGATATTGCAATGTAATTATGTATATTTATTTATTTATATGGGGTTTCCCAGGTGACACAGTGGTAAGGAATCTGTTTGCCAATGCAAGAGACCCAGGAGCCAAGGGTTCAATCACTGGGTCAGGAAGATCCCCTGAAGGAGGAAATGGCAACCCATTCCAGTATTCTTGCCTGGAAAATTCCATGGACAGAGAAGCCTGGCTATGCAACCATGGGGTTGCAAAAAGTTGGACACAACTGAGTGACTAAGCACAATTTATTTATATGAATTATAAAGTATATAATATTAATATATAAATGTCAAATGCATTTAAGTATATTGAAAATTTTTGTATAAATATATTGATATGAATATATCATATGATATATAAAATATATTTTCATATACATAAAATTGGGCTTTTATACATAGCTCAGTTGGTAAATAGATATCTCAGTTGGTAAAGAACCTGCCTGAAATGCAGGAGACCCCAGTTAGATTCTTGGGTCGAGGAGATCTGCTGGAGAAAGGACAGGCTACCCACTCCAGTATTCTTGGGCTTCCCTGGTGGCTCAGCTGGTAAAGAATCCATCTACAATGCAGGAGAGCTGGGTTCAATCCCTGGTTTAGGAAGATACCCTGGAGAAGGGAAAGGTTACCCACTCCAGTATTCTGGCCTGGAGAATTCCACGGACTATATAGTACATATACATGATATATAAATTATATTTTTCATATATACATAATAAAGCACTTCAGAAAACTAGAGTTATAAAAGAGTTAAAAGATAGCTAGTACAACTTTTGTCAGTATTATTCCTTCTTAAATTTCATGTTTTGCTGTTGTTCAGCCTCTAAGTCACGTCTGACCCTTTGTGACCCTATGGACTGCAGCACTCCAGGCTTCCCTGTCCCTCATATCTGCCATCTGAAGAGGAAATAATTGACTGGATTTTCAAGCAACAAATTTTACAAAAAGCAATATCCTCACTGAACAAAACTTTGTAAATGAAATCTTTTTTTTTGATGCTGTTAGTTACCTTGAAATTCCTCCAAAGCCCAGAACCATGCTTGACACAAAGAAGCAGCTCAATAAAAAATGTAACAGATAAAGAAGAAAATTGAAATCTCAGTACTATCAATTGGAAGTTTGTTAACAATGATTTTCATTATTGTTTCTAATGTGATATCTTCCTATATACTTTCAGGTACATTTTGCTATTAAGTAATTTAGTTTTCATATCTGAAGGTGTCTACTGCTATATATATATATATATGTTCAAAATAACATCTTTTATTTTGCTTAACTTTCAATAAAATACCCTGGAATATTAGTTCATCTTTATTCAAAACAATCTGATGATCCATGTAGATGGTGCTAAAAGCTTCTTGATTCATTTATCTCAAACAAGTGCCCAATTACCTGAGTTAAGTCAGTAAAATTTGTTGCTTGGTTGATTTCACTCCTTACTTAAAATGGTCTATTGTCATGCTAGGTAGACACAACCAGTTTTATTTTCCACTTTCTGTATCTTTTTAAAGTATAATATTGCTTCTCTTAGCATTTTCCAACATAGTGCTAAATGAATTCTTTGAAAGAACGTGCTGTGTAAATTTAAAGAATTTTTACTGTTGCAGATGACTTATTTCTGACAGGCATCTAGTTTGAGGACTCAATAATATTCATCAAGTGCAGAATTTGTTTTCACTTATTTCCCAACAAATTCAAATTTCTCTCTTCCTACAGATGTCTAGCTTGAAATCAGGGATATGAAGAACTTCTCTGGAAATTCTATCCCTATTTAAAAGCAATGCTTTTGAAGTCTTTCCCCTAGGGAATATCAGGGGTATGTATTTCTTGCATAACTTTTTATAGAAAAGAGGTCTGCAGGTTTACCTAGCACATATACACTGAATGAATATGTTGTACAAATAAAATATATACTCAAATGCTTTCTTAGAAACAGACCTTTTCCGGTTGAATTGGGGAGAGCAGATTTGTATTTTATTTGGAGCAATATAAAAGACTTTGAAGATTTTCAACTGTAACTGATTTATTAAAAGACTAAATTAAATGTACTTATGGAGTTACAATATTTTTTATATTCTAATAGTAATTGTGGTAACAATATAATGAAAGTTAGCATTTCATTGTCACAGAGCATATTTATTAGGTATATCTTATCTGACTACTGGGGTTAATCACATCTTGCAAAAGGGACTTTTACAATGATGGTTTAAATACATAAAGCAGAAATAATATTTTTACTGTGGTCCTTCAAGCTTCAGTCCACGTCTTTTGTGTAACAAAAGACAATTTGTTAAAGCCATAGTGTTTATCCAATTGTAATGTTAGTTGTTTTGTCATACATTCATATTTCTAAATTGTGAGTCTCTTGAGGTAGATAAATTCTCTTTAGACCTTGTAACTAACATGGTACCTGAGTGCCCAAAACATTTTTAATTGAATGAATGAATGAATTAAAAAATGCAGAATGAAGAGATATATCTTACCACATGTTAGGGAATAATAATACCTGCACTGTTTTGGAAAAATTTTACACATGGTATTTAAGGAATGCAATTTCTTGCCAAATTAACTGGTTTATGGCATGCAGACTTATGGGAATTATTTTATATCTGTGATAATGCTTTACTATTTAGCATAGGGATATTGAAACCTGGGAACTGATATCTGGGGTAAGACCTTTGAATAATATGAACTTTTCCACATGGTGTTGCTCACAGAATTCAAACGGGGCATGTGAAGTGGGGCCCCTAGTTCATGTCCGTTATCAACTCTAATTGAAGTGTATCATAGTTTCTTTTAGCTGCCACTTAACAGTGTTATTGGTAACTGTGTCCATGTTTATTTAAATCAATCTATGTCCTCTTCTCCTCACTCTTGGGGCTAATGATATCTTTACTTCTCTCACTTTGTATTACTCATCACACTTTTTTCAAGGACCCAGTGGTGACTTTTTGCTACTAGTTTTTCCATATTTTGCAAAAAAATTCTCATAAAATTTAAATCAGTATTTTATTCATTTAGGCCTAGGTAGGGGCTTCCCTGGTGACTCAGATGATAAAGAATTTGCTTGCAATGCAGGATACCTGCCTTCAATCCCTGGATCAGGAAGGTCCCCTGAAGAAAGAAATGGCAACCCACTCCAGTCTTCTCTGGGAAATCCCATGGACAGAAGAGCCAGGCAGGCTATAGTACATCACAGCTCAAAAAGTCAGGCACGACTGAGTGACTAACGCTTTCGCTTTTCAAACCTAGGTAGAATTCTTATGAATAGCATACAGAAGTTTTTGAAGGTGAAAGGGAGATACTAAAAATATTTTCTTATTAAATTCTTTTTGAAGAACAGTTTTTAATTTCCATGGAATTAATACAATCTAAAGATATTTATGTTGATTTCCTAAGATACAATTATTCTCAAGCCACAGAGGTATATATATACACATAGATATAGGATTTTCTTTTTGGCAGTTTTTTTCTTTATAAGTATTTGTGTTTCATATGTTTTTATTTACAACTCTCTGGATTAATTTATTTAATATATATTTCAACCTCTGTGATATGCTAGGTATCATTTTAAGTCCTGAAGGTACTCAGTGAGTGAAAACAAAAAAGAAATTGCCTTCACCGAGCTTGAATTCTTGAGGGGGAAAACAAATAATAAACAAGATTAATAAGTAAAATATATATTCACAGTTATTATGATGTAAAACCACTAAGGAAAAATAATGCATTTTTTAACTCTTGGTGTATCTTCGACTTCCTTCCAGACTCCTATAATTTTATGTTGTTCCACAGCTCAGAAACTAATTTGTGATATTTTTTCTTCCTTTCAGGAAAATAAAAAGTCTTATTATCTTTAAAAAGCACTTACCAAGAGATTTCACAGGTAATAATTTTAGCCTACTGCGGTATGAGTAGACAGAATATGGTATGGGGTTTGGGACAGGAAAGAGGTCATGGCAGGGCAAGTGTCGCTGCACGAATCGCATAGTCCATGGGTCTTTCAATATGGAGGACGCACTCTAATACCTCAGTAGTCATTTGCAGTGCACTGCTGGGGAAAAAAAAAAAAAAAAACCTAATGATAATTTAGAACTGATGTAAAACAAAGTTAAGTGGAACTCCTAATAGAGATTTGGTGCTTAACTTCATTATATCTAATCTAATTGTTCTGATAAACCAATAGGTTAAGCATTGTTACTACTTTAGATGAGGACCCTGAGATTTTGAGGGGTAAAACACTATCCTCATTCATTAATTAGGTGCAAAGTAAAAATTAGCATGGAAGTCTGCTTGATTCATTCCTACTCTTTTCTCCTGAGAGCTGGACTATCTTCCTGTTCTCAACTCCTATTTCTCTTTTTTTTTTTTTATTAATAAGTCCTTGAAAATTAGTGTTTCCTAAAGACTACTCCATTGAAAAATCGTTTCTAAGGAATGTTGAAAAGAGTTTTTCTAAAGAAGTTATTTGAAGGAAAATGTTTAATTAATAATTATTAAAGATAAATAGTTTTTATTTTTTAGCTTTAATATTTCTCAAAATATTTGGTATATAAATATGCTAAGGAATTGCCAAAAAATATAGAACGTCATTTAAATTAATCTCACATTTTTATGAGTATAAATCTTTTTTTTTGTTTTTGGGTGGAATATTCTGAGATCTGTGTACTAAGGAACATAATTTTCAGACTGCTCTTTTAAACCAAGGTTTTCCTAGAAAATGCTAGCTAATGATCAGCAATTTAGAAGACCGATTCCAGGATATCACCTTTATTTCCACTCTAGTGTTTAGTTATTATCAGAATTATGGTCTCAAACTTGCCACATTTTTAGAGAAACAGCAAAGAAAATGTGAATATAATTATAACTTCATATAAAATCAACAAGTCCCAATTAGTTGTAATGACAAATTCTAACATTCTTGAATGGAAAACACTAAATTCAAAATAGAATTAATATAGGCATTCTACCACATTGCTGACCATTGATGGATATTGATCTCAAAATTGTTATCATATATGGAAACCACTAGGCTGCATACCATCACTTCAGATTAACTTCATCAAAATATATTTGTTAATATGTGCAGTGTATGTCACGCGTCAACTTTCAGTGATGTTTTGAAAATGCAATCACATATGTAAAAATATTTGAAAACAATAAGTAGCAACACTGGGGCAGCTACAGAATTAAAATTTATCTGGAAACTCACCTGTAAACCACGTTAATTTTCCATTGACAAAATTTCTCAAATTGGACAATAATGCTTTGATATCCCTCCCCCCAGTGTTTTCCATACTGCACTTAGTTATATTTTTTGCATCAGGTAGATTTGTATAGTTAAAGAGAAATCAAAATTAGCAGAATAAGTCAGTTAATCTCTTGAATTATCAATAACCACTTGTTATTAATAGTAATGTGCAAATACTTTGCTAATTCATACTTTCATCCCTTATGTCTATGATTCACTTTGTTCATGGCATATGCTATTTCTGTTATAATTCAAAGTATGTCACTTCAGCCAATCTGGGCAACAGTCTTGAAACACTGAAGGGATCAACATCATTCAAGAAGACAGTATACAGCAGGTCAGTAATTTAGGAAATGATTTTCTTTGTAGAAGGCTTCCCTGGTGACTTAGACTGTAAAGAATCTGCCTGCAATGCGGGAGATGGAGGTTTGATTCCCAGGTCTGGAAGATCCCCTGCAGAAGGAATGGCTATGCACTCCAGTATTCTTGCTAGACTATGTGATATTTCTTATTTGAAACAATCCTTATTTACTGTACAATGTATACAAATAAGATTGGTTTTAAATTTGTGATTGTCTAAATTTCTAACTATAAGCTAAATTCATGGATATTTTAAGAATTATTAAGAGAAAGGTATTTATTTCAGACATAGCATCAACTAGAGGGGCCACTGACTTTCAAAGGATAGGTATAATTGTAATAATACTGAATAAAATATAATTGTATTAAATGGAACATGGGGATTGGGTGATACATGAAATGGCTACTGAAATGTAGTCTTTTTCTACACTTTTATTCAAGGCTTAAATTAAGCCAAGGTCATTTGTGATTGAGAGCTATTTGATTGTAGTTGGTATTCTCTAGGAAAAATTAAT
>NW_011494836.1:683132-690632 GCF_000754665.1 Bison bison bison | reverse complement strand
GCATTCTTGGACTTGATCTTGCAAAGTTCTTACTTTCAAAGCTCTCAAATTGACTATTTTAATTTCAAATCTTTTGGCAGGTTGATAACAAAAACTCCTTTAAGAATAGCAGATGGCATTCTGATAGCAGAGAAGTAAAAATAAAAAAGGTTATATTAATGAATCTTAAAGAATATCGGTTATGCCACAACTATACCCTCCCATATGGCTTACTAACAAGACCCTGAATCTGACATTGTGCTACACAGCTAAGCAAGTCCCAGAGGATATTCCTGATCCTTTGGCCCCACATTAAAATGTTGTTTCCCTAGCACGTATTCAGCATTAGGCTAGTTGCAGAGAGCCACCAGCTGGAACCTGTAGTATACATGGCAAAATATTCTCTCATCTTTGTAAATCATAAGATAAAATTGTATTCTATATCTCCCAATCTCCAAGAAACTTTTGTAATATTTTAAAATGTTACATGTAAAAAAAATGTTACATGTAATATTATTAACAAAATTAATACTTCAGTGGCATTAAAAATAATCATGTAGTTCTACAAAGGTGTTTATCCATGTTACATAGATTTTTAATCATGTGCCATGTGGATTGAAGTGTGCAATTCAAATAAAGTGAGGTTAATTCTTATTATTTAGCAAGAGGAGATTATATTAAAAATGTCCATGTATATTTCCTCATTCACTATTTGACTTTGGTTTCTTATAACATAGATGCATAAGATTATTTTGTTCTAAGATGCTTACTTAACTACATGCCTAGCCAGTTTTAAAGAGAGATTACCTGTATATTGAAACAGTCTCAAATGTTTTATTTTATCATAAACTGTATACTTATATTTTTCATAGAACCATAGTTTAAAACACATTAAAGAGTTTTAAAAGATTAATTTAACAGTGGATACTGTAAACTTTTCCAAAATGGGATAACTCTTTTGCCTTGTACTCAAGAAAAATAATATAGTTAAGTTGCACCAAAATTAAATTAAACTATTTAAAAAATATTGATAGCTGAAATTATTAAGGAATCTCATATATTTGTATTTTCTTTACTTGAACTTTAAAAATTAGAAAATGACTACAAGAGGTTAATTTTATTTTTCTCAAGACTTATTTATTATTATGATGAGATGTTAGATGAGATTATTAGATATGTGATTCATAT
Organism: Bison bison bison; assembly: GCF_000754665.1. Lineage (NCBI taxonomy): Eukaryota > Metazoa > Chordata > Mammalia > Artiodactyla > Bovidae > Bison > Bison bison. Next base: position 689,465 of record NW_011494836.1, on the reverse strand, counting down.
TTATTCAGGTATATGTATGACCACAGAAAAATATGCAGTGCCTTTAGAGATTAAAGATGCTTTTCTTTCTACATTTTTTCAATTAATTTGCTTTTACTGCTTTTCATTTATTAATTTTACACACTATCTTATCTCAGTTTAAGAATTTTTAAGACAGAAATAGTGATAAAATCATTGCTTACTGAAGCAAGTAGACATTGAATCCAGCTATGCACATTAGAAAGATGTTACACACTGCATACTTTTAATAATGATCATTTAGAAGATAATTTTAGCATCCACACAAGGGAAAAATGGATTTTTGATGAGTTCTTATATGGCCATATGTGGTATTAGTCAGTGTGAGGTATTGCTAGCAAGCTCATTGCTTTCAAAAATCAAAGTTAAATGGTTCATCTATCATCAGAATTTGTGTCTGGGCGACTTGTCTGAACATCAGTATGATTTATGGTTTGAATTGGAGGAGTCAACCATGCATGTTTCTTAGTTTATCGTTTTATGCTGTCTTCAATTAAATGTCTATAAACACAGTGATGGCTTTATGACATTGTCCATCAATAAAGACTATCAGATTTTGCATGAGAATATGTAATTTTCAGAAAAAATAATGACCTTTTGACTTCTGTGTGCCCGGTTCTTCCTATTATATATGTATACATGTAGCGTTGCTTTGTAGAAAACTTTACTATCCAATTTGCCATATGAAACAATTACTTATTTTGTAGAATAGTCATAATTATTATTTAAGACTTTTTAGAAAACTTAATTATCAAATTATTATAATTTTAGCTGAGATTAGAGCTCTTTTGTACACTATATCATAAATGCTTTCATGAGAATGCCAAAAAAAAATAGGACATGTGTGAATATTTGCTTACATGCTGATTCAATATCTGATTGTTCTATGAAATCAAAAGAGTTAAAACAGGTTTTTGCTAAGAGAAAATAATGTATATGATAAAATTAAATTAAATTATTCCACACAAAGGATGAATCCTGGAAAATCTCGTGTTTTCATTTTCTCCAGGACATTGAATAATGATACTTTCAGTCTTCATATTTATGAATGTGGTGTATAGTATTCACACTGGCAGCTTCTGGAGTTTGAATCATTTTCTCTGTAGCTCTGCCCTGATAATGCTGTTGACAGCAATGCATTGTAAAAAAGAATTAGTATTCTACTTCTTAAAGCTATGTTGAATATCTTTTCAGTATATTTTCTAATAAAAATACAATGTAAAGGTTTTTATATAGTAAATCATCTGCATGTAATTTAAACAGAGGAGAGCAGAAATGAGACAATTTAGGTAGGCTTAGATATAAATTTCAACAAATACAGTTTAACATGTACATAATGGTTGCATATATGTGGTTTTCATGTGGTATTGAACAAATTCTTTCTTCCCCTCATATAACAAAATGTAGTGCGTATGTGGCAGGTAAGTGAGGTCACCAATCAATGCTTATCAAGGTTCACGTCACAGTACTGGGAGTACGCTGAGATCCAGGCACAGCCATGGATTGAATCTCATGTCATTATGCATTTTAAAAAATGCATTTTACTTCTGTACTATAAATTAACAGCACTTGAATCTATGCATGAATTGTCTGGATATTGAAATCAAAAATGACCTTTGACCTCAATTATCTAGATAATTCAAGCAAGTGAAAATTACATATAGGAATGAAGCTACTAGATAGTATTGCGAATAGTCAAAAACATCTGACTATTTACAAGGAATATTTTGCATGCTTTAAGTTCTGCATTTTGGGAAAATATAAGTAGGTACAAAAACCCCATGGTCCATATACAAATATAGTTATAATTATTCAAATATTTTTTGTTATTAAAATAGGGTTGGTGTGCTACCAACACAATTATTATCATCAAATAGTCTAAATCACTTCAGGCATATTCTGGAAAACTGAGATTTCTGGGACATTTCTAAAGTTTAAAATTCTTATTTTGATCGTATCTCCAGGAAAATGTTATCAATATTAAAGACTTCTTAGGAGATGATTTGTATTGACTGACATTCGTTTAGCTTTTCACTGTTTTCCAGAGTATGATCTGTGGGTATATTCTCCAGGTCCAATTGTTCTGGGAAAATACTTCATTTTTCATTTTTATTTTTTATGACGGCTAATATAAGAACTAATTGTTAATAAAATATATATATTTTAAGGAACATAATTGAAAGCTATTCATAAAAATGTTTAAGTTTCTTAATCACTGTTTCTCAGACTTGAATCTGAATAATTTTTTCAGGAATTGAATATTTTTTCACCCTAAAGGAAAGAACTTGCACTCTTTGATTTGAGGAAAGGCATGCTAAGTAAGATTTTCTTCTTTTTAAAATATTCCTTAAAAATATGTATGGTTTAAGGTATAAATAAGCCTGAAAGAGATGGATTTAAAATAGTCACTCTGTTGTTAATCAGTAAATTTTCCAAATATCCAAGTTTCTGTTTTATGGTGTGTTTTGAAAGAAATGTTATGATTAAGAAAAATAAGTTATTGGCATTTGGGAGCTAAAATAGCAAATATCCCCCCCTTTTTTAAAGATAGTTATTTGTTTTTCTAATAATATAGATTCAGTACTAAATTATTGAGAAGTTTTAAAGTGTGTAAATTCTTAATTACTTTAAGCTAACTTATGTGTATGTATGTTTGTGTGTGTGCATTTATGTGAACAGGTGAGATACTTTTATTTGTAATTATATGATCTTTTCTTAACATATGGTCACATACTTATCTTGTTATCAAAAATTCTTCATAAAAGTCATCTTATAGTTTTTTTGTACCTTATAAGTAATCTGGCCATGAGCTATTCAACCGATTTTTTTATTCCTATTCTTTTATATGCTTTCATTTTTTTATGTTATAAAGATTCAAATGAATACTTCTATAGATAGCTCTTTATTTTATTTTATTGGTTTTCTACTTATTTATTAAAAAATAATATAATGCTATGTAATCATAACATGAAGACTTGGTCAGATATATATGAATATACAGTGATAACTGCTTTGAGTACATTTTTTGTAAAACAACACTGCTGATTTGTAAAGAAATTTTAGATTTTTTTCCCCAAGATTCAAAGAAATGTTCTCCAGATATGGACAATTTCTGAAAAGAACAGATTTTAGTTCATCTTAATGTAAAACCTTTAACTGTCTTTAGCCATTTCTGTGTAGTCTCAATACTATCTAGGAGAACTTATTTTAACATCTTTGTCTTCCCCCTCTGCCTGTTCTTATTTTATGGTACTCAAGATGGTTTAAATGTATTTATGGCATTAGGCTACTACTTTCTCAGTTAAAGAATGCCTCTTTTAGTAATGTGAACATGAGTAGCACTCTTCATAAGGTAATTTTGAATCAATAGAATTGGGTAAGTACCAGTAACTCACACCATACACTTTCAAAACCTCAAGCAAGTGAAACCCACTCCACACTCTATCACATCTACGTCTATCGAACTAATAGAAGATCCAAATGAAAATACTTCCACCATTAATATGGATGAGGTATGAGCTTAGAATTTAAACTAAAATGTTTGCTTTAAATAGAAACTGTTTTTCTAGAATGATTTAGTTGCTAAAGAAGTGAAGCAGAGTCACAATTTGGAAACATTTAGTTTTGTTCAGTATGTTTTAGAAAGGAACTTTTTATATAATTTCAGGTAAAGGGTAACAGTTTTTATAGGTGTGAATATGTAGACATAGGTAAAATAGATACTCTTGAAAGACCACCTTTTTTGTTGGGCAATGGCAACCCACTCCAGTACTCTTGCCTTGGAAATCCCATGGACAGCGGAGCCTGGTGGGCTGCAGTCCATGGGGTCGGGAAGAGTTGGACACGACTGAGCAACTTCGCTTTCACTTTTTACTTTCATGTGTTGGAGAAGGAAATGGCAACCCACTCCAGTGTTCTTGCCTGGAGAATCCCAGGGATGGGAGCCTGGTGGACTGCCGTCTATGGGGTCGCACAGAGTCAGACACAACTGACGTGACTCAGCAGCAGCAGCAGCATCCATTATCCAGAATATAATTTTCAAATAAGATTCATTATCGGTCGATTATTCTATTGGAAATTTACATAGAAGAACAAATCAATGATAAGGATTCCTAGGTATCAATTTATGTATTGCACATTATTACTTTAAGAGTTACTGGGCTGCTAAAAATAAGTGACCCAGAATAAAATTGTTTCAAAAATGGTGTGACACTAAAAATAATATTTTTACTACATCATAAAGAGAGCTACATTCCCACGAAGAGCATCCTGGAAAAAAGTGTTTTGTTTTTTGGTTTCTTTTGTGTGTGTATGAGAAATCTTGGAAAATTAAGCTGTAATGTGTCTGTTCAGCTATATTGATCTCTTTATTAAGCTCAGCTGCTTCTCCAACTTGCCTCCAGTCTCTTCATAACTTTTATATCAAGCACAGCATTTAAATATGCACTTCTGTGTTGAAATTTTAATATGCAATGATACTGTAGTTGATTCAGCCATAGGGAATGCATAAAACAACATGGAAATTATGTGATTACAGAGGCAGAACCCTTAGGAGAGAGAATTGTTTTAGAAAGGTTAGCCATGTTCTCTCATTTTTAGCTTCAGATTCATAATATGCGAAGTCCTCCTATTGTTTTCAATGAAAAAAAAAAGAAGGAGAGCTTTGTTTTTATGTTTAATATTAATGATTTATTTTCTTTCATTTACAACTATTTCAGTGCTGTGATGGTGGTTTTGTTCCTCTTGGTTTCTGGGAGGACTTGGTGTAACAAGAGGGGTTTATTTCATCATATTTTATTTCCTTTGTTTTGTGGATGTCCACAATTTTGGTCATTTATCTTCAAGAAAAATGTATGAATATTTTAATGCTCTGACTACTGTCAGAAGAGAAAACATTTGGAAATAGGCACAGATGGATACCATTTAGTTTATGAAGACTATGACTTTAGTTCTAGTTCATGATATCCAGGAGGAGCATATGTTTATAAATAGCAGTGATTTATTTGCCACATTTCGATACAGGTGTACCTCTTTTTATTATGCTTCATTTTATTGCTTCACAGATACTGTTTGTTGTTGTTGGTGGTGGTGGTGGTGTTTTTTTTAACAAATTGAAGTTTTGTGTCAATCTTGTGTTGAACAAGTCTATGGGTACCCTTTTTCCAGGAGCATTTGGTCACTTTGTGTCTCTGTGTTACATTTTGCAAGGGCAGTTCAATATCCACAGATCAACCAATGTGATACACCACATTAACCAACTGAAGAAAGGAAAGGTAAAAACTATATGTCCAAATTGATTTACTTCATATAACTCAGTCTAACTTAATGTTTTGACTTAGCGGTTGCAGTTGGAGATAATATAACATAAATTCCTACTATACTGACTCTAACTGGATGTTTGGAAAGATAACAAACTGCATGGAGAGTGACCAAGAATTTACTGGTTGCTTTGGTACAACTTACTTAAGAATTTGAATTTTTGTGCTCTTTGACTCTTGATTACCAAACAAAGAACGGGTCTCAGAGGCTTTATGGGCCCAGGAAATACTTTGCAAAACAGAATAATGACAGTGGGAGGTAAGCATGGTTTATATAGGCCATATCTTATAATCTGCGCACCTCAGAAAAATAGATATTTTTAATCTAACAACATGGATGCTGAAACCGATGTCTAAAGGCATTGAAACAACTCAAAGTCAAATAACGGGCAAATGACTAAACTGGTCTAAGTCCTAAGATCTTAGATGAAACCTTCCAACCTTTGCTTCCTTTTTCTCTCGTCATAAGCACATCTAGATACCAGTTATGTAACAAAAGATAAAAGCAAAGTCAGATAATGCCATGTCAAACATTTCATTTTACTGTACTTATGATATTTTCTTTGTTTTGAGGTTCTTATGCCTATCTGGTCCCATCACTTCATGGGAAATAAATGGGGAAACAGTGGAAACAGTGTCAGACTTTATATTTTTGGGCTCCAAAATCACTGCAGATGGTGACTGCAGTCATGAAATTAAAAGACGCTTACTCCTTGGAAGGAAAGTTATAACCAACCTAGATAGCATAGTGAAAAGCAGAGACATTACTTTGCCAACAAAGGTCCATCTGGTCAAGGCTATGGTTTTTGCAGTGGTCATGTATGGATGTGAGAGTTGGACTATGAAGAAAGCTGAGCGCCAAAGAATTGATGCTTTTGAACTGTGGTGTTGGAGAAGACTCTTGAGAGTCCCTTGAACTGCAAGGAGATCCAACCAGTCCATTCTGAAGGAGATCAGCCCTGGGATTTCTTTGGAAGGAATGATGCTGAAGCTGAAA
>NW_011494836.1:682498-683032 GCF_000754665.1 Bison bison bison | reverse complement strand
GATGAGATGGCTGGATGGCATCACTGACTCGATGGACGTGAGTCTGAGTGAACTCCAGTAGTTGGTGATGGACAGGGAGGCCTGGCGTGCTGCGATTCATGGGGTCGCAAAGAGTCGGACACGGCTGAGCGACTGAACTGATGCCTAGCTATTTATTTATCTTCCAGGTCCCCTTGATTTCAAAATAAAGCTTATACTCTTTAACTCCCTGGAAAGGAGTCCTAGCTTTATCCAAGCCAGAAAGCATATTATTATCTCTTGTATTTAAAACCAAGGAAAGGTGTATTATTATAAAGTGGTTTATTATTATAAAGTAGTTTGTAAATATGAGTAAGAACCCTAAACAATTCTTAAATATAAAGTATGTGCTGTGTGGTTAGTCATTTAGTCATGTCCAACTCTTTGCAACCCCAGGGACTGTAGCTTGCCAGGCTCCTCTGTCCATGGGGATTCTCCAGGCAAGAATATTGGAGTGGGTTGCCATGTCCTCCTCCAGGGGATTTTCCCAATCCAGAGATCGGACCCAGCTCTCCT
>NW_011494836.1:682230-682398 GCF_000754665.1 Bison bison bison | reverse complement strand
TGGAAGGAAAGTTATAACCAACCTAGATAGCATAGTGAAAAGCAGAGACATTACTTTGCCAACAAAGGTCCATCTGGTCAAGGCTATGGTTTTTGCAGTGGTCATGTATGGATGTGAGAGTTGGACTACGAAGAAAGCTGAGCGCCAAAGAATTGATGCTTTTGAACT
>NW_011494836.1:669235-682130 GCF_000754665.1 Bison bison bison | reverse complement strand
CCAGTAGTTGGTGATGGACAGGGAGGCCTGGCATGCTGCGATTCATGGGGTCGCAAAGAGTCGGACACGGCTGAGCGACTGAACTGAACTGAACTGATGCCTAGCTATTTATTTATCTTCCAGGTCCCCTTGATTTCAAAATAAAGCTTATACTCTTTAACTCCCTGGAAAGGAGTCCTAGCTTTATCCAAGCCAGAAAGCATATTATTATCTCTTGTATTTAAAACCAAGGAAAGGTGTATTATTATAAAGTGGTTTATTATTATAAAGTAGTTTGTAAATATGAGTAAGAACCCTAAACAATTCTTAAATATAAAGTATGTGCTGTGTGGTTAGTCATTTAGTCGTGTCCAACTCTTTGCAACCCCAGGGACTGTAGCTTGCCAGGCTCCTCTGTCCATGGGGATTCTCCAGGCAAGAATATTGGAGTGGGTTGCCATGTCCTCCTCCAGGGGATTTTCCCAATCCAGAGATCGGACCCAGCTCTCCTGTATTGCAGGCAGATTCTTTACCATCTGAGCCACCAGGGAAGCCAAAGAATACTAGAGTATTTAGCCTATCCCTTCTCCAGGGAATCTTCCTGACACAGGAATTGAACTGGGATTCAAACTGGGGTCTCCTGCAATTCAGGCAGATTGCTTCCCAGCTGTGTTACCAGGGAAGCCCTGTATGTATGTAAATTATGTATATCCCTGAATTTATTTACTTTTACAGTTTTTGTACATTTATAAATTGTAGTGTTAACACTACATGTTATATTATTACTAACATATTCTCCAATTCATTCATTCGAAAACTATTTCAGTATCTATAATAAGTCAAGCAGAGATCTGGGTGCTGGGAACACAGCAGTGACCCCCTCTTGGGGTTCTGGTAAGCACCCCTTCCCTTGTAGCTTCAGGTTCAGGAGGGATATACAGGACTTCCTTTCTCTTGCGGACACTCATTTACTGTATTCACTTTTTTTATCCCAGCCACATCTTCGTAATAGTCTTTTAACTTTTATACTAAACTTTCTCTGTATTATCCACTTAGAATATGTCATCTGTTTTCTGCCAAGACTCTGGCTAGTGAAAATGCCTAGCACACTAACTGATTATGTAACAGATGGAATTGTCTGCCATCCTAGTTGAAGAGCAAGGAGGGGCAAAGAAGAGGTCAAGAAAATTATGTAACAAGAGGTGGGCAAAGCTTTTCTGTTTCTTCTTTTACATTCATGATTGGAAGGGATCTGACACATTCTCTGATACTAGCAAGAGGATAAAGCCTTGGGCTAACATGTTATTGGCTAATGCTTCATCTGTAGTTCCCTTTTAATTAATAAAAAAAGAGCTTTCTCTTCTGCATGGGTAAAACTGAATACAATATTAAGAATGTCTAATATAATAGTAAGAATTGTGAAAATTTATAAATATTCCTTAGTATCTTTATCAAAGATTCCATTGAAAGTCTTAACATAGGAGTAGAAGTTATTTAAAACTATTTTCAGGTGGACTTGTCACTTCTGTTTTTAATTCATTAATTCAACAGTTTTGACCAGGAACCCAGGTAGGCAAGGAGGATTGGAAGTAAGGACTCTGACATCAAAGTCTTCATAATCCATTAGCATAAAAACAAAGAAAAGTAGCTAGCACAGTGCAGTGCAGTGATTATTGTATAATGGTTAACACATAGAATGTTGTGGAAGTTGAAGGAAGACCTAAGAGGTACTTGAAAACATCAAGAAATGAAAAATTAGTTTCAGTAAATTGAGTTGATGGCGACTAATCAGTTAGGAGAAGGAGACATATTACATTGAAATACCTTTTATGAACATATTTCATTTACTGAAAATAAATGTTTCACCCGAGAGGCCATTAATATAGGATTGTTTGAAAGAACTATAGTACATACACTCGATGGTAAAGCTGTAAAGGGAACAAGGAACATTTGTGTAGACAACTATGAGTTGAATTCTGGGATATGTAATTTGGTGAAACAAAATAAATAAGTAAGGCCGAACTGTGTAGATCATGCAAACTTTCATTTGAGAAGGAAGAAGGTAAAAATAGTTAAATAAATAATCAGTGGAACAATAAACTGAACATTCTTAAAAATAATTCTCTGAGGATGTTTAACCACACAGAGAGAAATGATTCTAAATGACTTACATGGTGGAACAAAAAGGAACTCCAAAGAAACCTTAACCTGCTTATAGTAATTGTATTTTAAAGTATAACATAGTTACTATAAGTCTGAAACTGTTATGCCATGATAGAGCAAGTGATTATTTATGTTAATGTCACCAGGAATCAAGAATTTTAACAACAACAAAAAAAAAACCCCAAAATCAAGATTTTATGTAAAACTTGGTATTTATAAATTTGAATTGACAACCAGTATGATTACTTTACATATCTTCTCTGGATATCTTTTACTTCAAATCAATGGTGGTCATGTTGGTTTAGTCACTAAGTTGTGTCTGAACCTTATGATCCCTTGGACTGTAGCCCCCAGGCTTCTCTGTCCATGGAATTTTCCAGGCAAGAATATTGGAGTGGGTTGCCATTTCCTCCTCCAGGGCATCTTCCTGACCAGTGATCAGGAATCACCTGCATTGCAGGTGGATTCTTTACCACTGAGCCAACAAGGATTCTTATATAAAGACTTAAAAGCAACTGCCAACCTAGTAACATAAGCATCCCAGGTTCCAGACTGTGGTGTTCAAACATTTTCCCCCAAAGATATAAGAATATTTATGGAAATGGCTGATTCCTGGTATAAGACAATGAACATTCAGGATAATAATCATCTTGTTACATTGAAAGTGAGAAAACTATCAAAAATTCCTAATTCTACCAAAAAGATGGAAGCCCCAGTGTTCTAAAAAGGCCATGTATCTGTATGGGTTCTCATTTATTGTCTGTCCTCCTGTGTACTGAGAGTTGTAACTGTTGGATGTGGGATATGAAATAACAGTGGGAAAGATTGGCTATTTAATTTGCAAGTCTCAGTGAAAGATTAAAATATGAACTTTTGTTCAAAATGATAGAAATAAAAAGAAAAACATTGCTACAGGTACTAAAAAATGGAACATATTTTTTCTTCTAAAGAAAAAAAAGGTTGGAGTTAATTTGAAGTGTCTAACTCTGCTCAAAAGATAGAACAATTTGAGCACAAAAATAGAAATAATTGCAACTTGTTGAAAAACAGAAAAATATTAAATCTTTATCATAAGTTGACATTAAAGTAACCCTGATTGGTTACTCTTAGAACTACTAGGAGACTAATTTGTTATTCTGAAAACTAGCGACTTAGCAGCAGCAGAAGCAGTGAATAAAAGGATAGAGGGAAACATTTATTCTGTCTCCTATAAAATAACACCTGAAAGTAGTCAAATTACTGACACTGGGAAATGTTTAATAAAAGAATGTCAGCTGATAAATAAAGGAAAACCATAGAAGGTCATCACTTTAAAATCCCTAATAAAATAATGCATTTAGGTTATAGTGGCTGATAGAATTCTTGGTAGGAAAGCTGATGGGAAACTAAATCTAAACATATTAATCAATCTTAACATTGTATATATGTTTATGTTTATGTATATATATATATGTGTGTGTGTGTGTCTCTCTCTATCTATATATATAACTTCCCTGGTGACTCAGATGGTAAAGCGTCTGCCTACAATGCGGGAGACCTGGGTTCAATCCCTGGGTTGGGAAGAGGAGCCTGGTAGGCTACAGTCCATGGGGTCACAAAGAGTCAGACACAACTGAGAGACTTCACTTCACTTCATGTGTGTATATATATATACACACATATAAAACAAAACCTTTTGAATATGATTCAATAGGAAGTACTCAATACTATCTATGAAATATTCTGTAATCAATTAAATTAAAAAGTAATAGTTTCTAGATCTAACAGTCATTAAAAGAAATTACAGAGGTAGCGAAAAAAAAGTGTTTACACTTGCAATTAGCAAAATCTAAAATCAGTTCAGTTCAGGTCAGTCGCTCAGTCGTGTCCTACTCTTTGCAACCCCATGAATCGCAGCATGCCAGGATTCACTGTCTATCACCAACTCCCGGAGTTTACTCAAACTCATGTCCATCGAGTTGGTGATGCCATCCAGCCATCTCATCCTCTGTCGTCCCCTTCTCCTCCTGCCCCCAATCCCTCCCAGCATCAGAGTCTTTTCCAGTGAGTCAACTCTTCACATCAGGGGGCCAAAGTATTGGAGTTTCAGCTTCAGCATCAGTCCTTCCAATGAACACCCAGGACTGATCTCCTTTAGGATGGACTGGTTGGATCTCCTTGCAGTCCAAAGGACTCTCAAGAGTCTTCTCCAACACCACAGTTCAAAAGCATCAATTTTTCAGCGCTCAGCCTTCTTCATAGTCCAACTCTCACATCAGTACATGACCACAAGAAAAACCATAGCCTTGACTAGACGGACCTTTGTTGGCAAAGTAATGTCACTGCTTTTGAATATGCTATCTAGGTTGGTCATAACTTTCCTTTCAAGGAGTAAGCGTCTTTTAATTTCATGGGGGCAATCACCATATGCAGTGATTCTGGAGCCCCCAAAATAAAGTCTGACACTGTTTCCACTGTTTCCCCATCTATTTCCCATGAAGTGATGGGACCAGATGCCATGATCTTCATTTTCTGAATGTTGAACTTTAAGCCAACTTTTTCACTCTCTTCTTTCACTTTCATCAAGAGGCTTTTTAGTTCCTCTTCACTTTCTGCCAGAAGGGTGGTGTCATCTGCATATCTGAGGTTATTGATATTTCTCCCAGCAATCTTGATTCCAGCTTGTGCTTCTTCCAGCCCAGCATTTCTAATGATGTACTCTGCATATAAGTTAAATAAGAATAACTTTATGTAAAATCAAGACTTCATAGGAAATCTTGTAGGACAATTGAACAGTTTCCTATTACTCCATACCAAGTAGAAGTAGAACTTGACAATTATTAATGACTTTTGAACTTTGGAAGTAAATTACTCACATAGAAGGAAAGAAATTAAGGAAGCAAGACTTAGTATGCTTCTTAACACTCCACATTTACTAGTAGCTTTTATATGTTTGTAATTATGTTAAAAAGCTTTCTTCTCATCTAGATTATAAGCCCCACAAGGATAGAACCATGTCATCTTGTTAACAGATCTATTTAAAATACCAGTTAGAGTCCTTATGACATGGTGGTGCTTTATTAAATTTTGCTGACCAACACAACCAAAACAAAACAAACAGACAAAACAGGGCCTGGAGTAATGAACATGTAGACAGAAGCCCTATGTGTCTAACAGCCTCGGAAATTGATCTCCTAGACAAGTGGGAGTTGTTTGTTACCATCAAAAATTTCTTTTTCATATCTGTTGTATATAGTCACTTATAGCCTTGGGAAGATGGTCATTTAGCTTAGGCCACACTTAAATATAAAGCTTTGAGAGCAAAGCTTGATGAACACTTTTATATTGTAATATTGATAGAACAGAAGACCTATATCCACGTATATATTTATACTTTATTTTCAGTTACCTTTTCTCCACACTGCTGATCAGGGATTCTCTCTATACATACTTAGCTTGTCAGTATACCAGAACTTGCCACATTTTAAAAAACATTGTTAATGTATTATTCCTTTGCCCAGCTTTTCCCAGTTTGGTGTATTATTATTTTAAGTTCAAAAATTCATTCATTCACATACCACCTGTGCAATGCTGCTTCTCTTACCAAACCACATCAGTATGAACTATCTCTCTATTCTCTGTAAAATTTGTTCATATCTCAACAATAGCCTGTTCTCATGTGTATCATTATAATTTATTTACATATTATCTATAAAGAGAACTGTATGCATTAGTCTTATATACATTTTTATTCACAGGGCAATATAAGGAACTGAACAGATAATTAACAATTAATGAAAATACAGAATTTACTCAATCTAACTACTTAGGAGCAGTGTTATAACTGGCCTTGATTTCACCAGGGTATTTGATAATGTCTAAAACTGTCAGGAGAAGGATTTGAAAATGTACGCTAGACCTTTTTTAAACTAAAAAAAATAACATTTTTACAACAGGTGGGGTTATGTGGATAATGAAGAACTGCTATACCTAAGCAAATTTGGAAAACTCAGCAGTGGCCACAGGACTGGAAAAGGTCAGTTTTCATTCCAATCCCAAAGAAAGGCAATGCCAAAGAATATTCAAACTACCACACAATTGCACTCATCTCACACACCAACAAAGTAATGCTCAAAATTCTCCAAGCCAGGCTTCAACAGTATGTGAACCGTGAACTTCCAGATGTTCAAGCTGGATTTAGAAAAGGCAGAGGAACCAGAGATCAAAGTGCCAACATCTACTGGATCATTGAAAAAATAAGAGAATACCAGAAAAATATCTACTTCTGCTTTATTGATTATGCCAAAGCCTTTGACTGTGTAGATCACAACAAACTGTGGAAAATTCTTCAAGAGATGGGAACACCAGACCACCTTACCTGGCTCCTAAGAAATCTGTATGTAGGTCAAGAAGCAACAGTTAAAACTGGATATGGAATAACAGACTGGTTCCAAATCGGGAAAGGAATATGTCAAGGCTGTATATTGTCACCCTGATTATTTAACTTATACAGTACATCACGCAAAATGCCAGGCTAGATGAAGCACAAGCTGGAATCAGGATTTCTGGGAGAAATATCAATAACCTCAGATACACAGGTGACACCACCTTTATGGCAGAAAGCGAAGAACTAAAGAGCCTCTTGATGAAAGTGAAAGAGGAGAGTGAAAAAGTTGGATTAAAGCTCAACATTCAGAAAACTAAGATCATAGCATCTGGTCCCATCACTTCATGGCAAACAAAAAGAAAAAAAAGGGGGGAAACAATGGAAACAGTGAGAGACTTTATTTTGGGGGTGGGTCCAAAATCACTGCAGATGGTGACTGCAGCCATGATATTAAAAGACACTTGCTCCTTGAAAGAAAAGTTATGACCAACTTAGACAGCATATTAAAAAGCAGAGACATTACTTTGCCAACAAAGGTTCATTTAGTCAAAGATATGGATTTTCCAGTAGTCATGTATGGACATGAGAGTTGGACTCTAAAGAAGACTGAGTGCCAGAGAATTGATGCTTTTGAACTGTGTCATGGGAGAAAACTCTTGAGAATCCCTTGGACTGCAAGATCAAACCAGTCCATCCTAAAAGAAATCAGTCCTGTATATTCATTTGAAGGACTGATGCTGAAGCTGAAACTCAAATACTTTGGCCACCTGATGCGAAGAGCTGTCTCATTGGAAAAGACTGTGATGCTGGGAAAGATTGAAGGCAGGAGGAGAAGGGGATGACAGAGGATGTGATGGTTGGATGGCATCACCAAGTCAATGGACATGAGTTTGAGTAAGCTCCAGGCATTGGTAATGGGCAGGGAGGCCTGGCATGCTGCAGTACATGGGGTGGCAAAGAGTCGGACATGACTGAGTGACTGAGTTGAACTGATATCTAAGCAAAACTTTCTCTCATCTGGGGGTCTCGGTATGGTTAAGAAAAAACTTTCAGAACTTTTGAAAATCTTTTCATTCTCACTCTGATGGGCATTATGTGATTTAGAGAGGATAACAAATTGTGTTTGCTAGAACATTGCATCACTCTGGATGCAGTTAAGACAGAGAGAAGCCACACAGCAATTTGAACAAGGAAAATTTATTATAGAAATTATTAAACTATAACAAGGGGTTCGAGTAAAGAGAGATTGGCCAATGGGAATTAACAGGAGCTCTAAATAATGTAGCAATACCAGATATAATGTGTAATATAGTAGGAGAATATATTTGTATTAGTTCGCTAGGGCTACCATAAACAGCATAGCACAGACTGGTTGGCTTCAACAACAAAAACTAATTTTCTCACAGTTATGGAGGCTGGAAGTCCAAGATTAAGGTGTCAGCAAGGTTTGGCTTCTCCTGAGACCTCTCTTTGGCTTGTAGAAGGTTGTCTTTTCTGTGCATCCTCACAAGGTCTTCTGTGTGTGTGTGTGTGTGTGTGTGTGTGTGTGCATCCCTGCTGTCTCTGCATGTCCAGTTTCTTCTTTCTATAAGAACATCATTTGGGTTGTACTGGGGCTATCTTAAGGGCCTCATTTTAACTTATTTCCAAATCACATTCTGCTGTATTGTGCATTAGCAATTCAACACCTGAATTTGGGAGAGACAAAATTCAGCTCATAATAATATGATCATGTTTATGCTGTGCTTTGTTATGTTGTTGTTGTTTAGTCACCAAGTCGTGTCTGACTCTTTTGAGAACCCATGGACTGCAGCCGTCCAGGCTTTTCTGTCCATGGGATTTCCCAGGCAAGAATACTGGAGTGAGTTGCCACCTTGTTCTCCAGGAGATCTTCCTGACCCAAGGATTGAAGTCAGGTCTCCTGCATTGCAACCAGATTCTGTACCTCTGACCTACCACGCTTTGCTATCTTATACTAATATATACTAGCCACTTCATCAAAGGTAGAGACAGAACAATGCTCAAGAAAATCCAGTATCTCCCCAAGGCTGAAATACTGACATGGTGGAGAAGGCCTGACTGAGGCTCCTTGGAAGGCAGAGAATTTGCTGTGATGCCCGCTGGTAGAATTTGCCAGAGGGTGTCTTTTGGAATTGCCAAAAATCAGCCTTCTAGGCTGCAGAAGAAAGCTGTGTATAGGGAGGTGTTTTTCCAGAGGGAACACGTGATAGATTTGGTGGCGGATCCCACTAGTTTCTGGATATTTCTGGCCACCAAGCCCTACAGGAGAGTAGTGCTGGAGAAACTGGGACTGCAGGGGCCAGCCAACTGGGCACAGGAAGGAAAACTTTTCCTTCCTAGACCCTCGAGTAACAAAGCTTTAGTGCCAGCTGGCAAAGGAAAAATATTTAAAAGCCCACATCCATTTTCACTGATCAGTTGAAAAGTACGAATGCACCACTGAAAGACTCCATAACTGGCACAGACATGTTTCAAATGAGTTCAAAATGAACAGTGAGGGTGGTGATAAGTGAACTGGTGTATTAAATTGAGAAACAAGACAAAGGAGAAAGGAAGAAGGAATCTACAAAGGAGATAATTTTAAAATTTTATTTATTCCTTTACCCCTTGAAATAAAATGGTTCATTTCTTATATTCATAACCAATTTTGGATAAAAATCTTTTTACCAGAAATTCATCTATCTGTTTTATCTATCTATGTATCTATCTCTATCTCTACCCATTCATTTGTTCATTTTTCATCTGTCATCTACAATGAATAATCACTGTATACACACACAGAGTATATACAATATTCACTGTATAAACAGTGAAGGCATAATGAAGTGGACTAATGTTGAGTATTAGTTTGTAAGAAGTGCAGTTTTTTATTTGTTGAGTAACAAAGGAAAAGTTATATGAAAAACAGGAGAAATTGATGGAGATTTTTCTCTGTTACTCAAATAATTTTATGATGAAAGCATTTGATTTTTTTCAAATTTATTTTTATTAAAGTAGTCTTTCACTTTAGACTGATTTATAAACTTCAGACTAATTTATAAACTTCAGAGACCCTTAACAACATACTTCTTAAATTGTAATCTATGTATCTCTTGAGTTCAGAGTATATATCTTAAAAGTCTGAATTTTTTTCTATTTTTCTTTCATTTATGTTATAATGCATATTTAAAAATATAAACACAACCTGGATCAATTAGATGCTAGTCTAATAGCAGAATGCTTTCATACTGAACACTCAAGTGTTAAAGCACTGAAATTAATCTCTCTGGCAACAATTAGTTATACTCCGATAGCCAAAGGCTAAGTGGGAAAAAAAAAAAAAAACAACTATAGAAAAGGTAGTGTATAAATAATGATGAGTGAAAAAAAGAAAAAATATCATGAAGTACAAATGAACAAAGTTTTAAAAAAGTAGTTTCAATATAGAATAGGAATATGTGATGGCTAATTTTACATGTCAACTTGAATAGGCCAGTGAGTGTCTAGACATTTGGTCAAACATTTTTCTGGATGAGATTAACATTTGAATAGGTAGACTGACAGAAGCAGATTGTCCTCCCCAGTGTGAGAGGGGGCCTCATCCAATCCAGTGAGGGCCTGAATAGAACAAAAAGTTCAAGAGGAAACTCCTCCTATACAGTAGTTTCAGCTGGGACATTGGGCCTTTTCTTGGTTTTGGACTCACACTGAAACTTTGGCTCTTCTTCCAGTTTTTGAACTTGAAGTTACACAGCTATTCTGCTTATATATAAATATATACATGGGGCTTTCCAGGTGGCTCAGTGGTAAAGAATCTGCCTGCCAAGCAGATGCAGGTTCAATCCCTGGGTTGGAAAGATCCTCTGAAGAAGGAAATGGCAAACCACTCCAATATCCTTGCCAGGATAATCCTGTGTACAGAGGATCTCGGTGGGCTACAGTGCATGGGGCTGCAAAAAGTTGGACACAACGTAATGACTAAATAACAAAACAACTATATACATATACCTTATGTTTGTCCTGTTTTTCTGAAAAACCCTGACTAATACGGATTTATATCATAATTATACTGTTTATAAATATTTAGCTTCAGCTGAATAACACCATTTACAATATTAGATTTGTTTAAATGTTTATCATATTAATTCTACAGTTTGTATTTAGTAAAATATAAAAACATTTTAGCTTTATAGTTGTGCAAGACCTAAATACATAAGAAATTTATGATTTCTCACTGCTATTTTACCTTAAAAAAAGAGTAAGCAATCAAATTTCCCTAGCCCAAATATCATTCTCCTGCTAGTTTTGCTTTTGAGATGCAAATCAATTGATGACTATAAGACTTATTCTATCCCCCCAGTAAAAAGTAGTATTCATACTATGACAGTAGTCATTTGTATTTAATTGGCTCTTATATGTGTTGACATATTTGAAGATGTATTAGGACACACATATTTTGAGGCCAGGGACAGCGGGCGGGAGGAGCTACCCCATGCCCCTAAGCTCAAGGCCAGGGGCGGCGGGCGGGAGGACCAACCCTACGTCCAAGGACCCGTGGCTGAGTGGGCGCAGGAGGGCCTAGAGGAGCTATCCCACGTTGAAGGTCAGGAAAGGCGGTGGTGAGGAGATACCCCTCGTCCAAGGTAAAGAGCAATGGCTGCACTTTGCTGGAGCAGCCGTGAAGAGATACCCCACGCCCAAGGTAAGAGAAACCCAAGTAAGACAGTAGGTGTTGCAAGAGGGCATCAGAGGGCAAACACACTGAAACCATACTCACAGACAACTAGTCAATCTAATCACACTAGGACCACAGCCTTGTCTAACTCAATGAAACTAAGCCATGCCCGTGGGGCAACCCAAGACGGGCGGGTCATGGTGGAGAGATCTGACAGAATGTGGTCCACTGGAGAAGGGAATGGCAAACCACTTCAGTATTCTTGCCTTGAGAACCCTATGAACAGTATGAAAAGGCAAAATGATAGGATACTGAAAGAGAAACTCCCCAGGTCAGTAGGAACCCAATATGCTACTGGAGATCAGTGGAGAAATAACTCCAGAAAGAATGAAGGGATGGAGCCAAAGCACAAAGAATACCCAGCTGTGGATGTGACTGGTGATAGAAGCAAGGTCTGATGCTGTAAAGAGCAATATTGCGTAGGAACCTGGAATGTCAGGTCCATGAATCAAGTCAAATTGGAAGTGGTCAAACAAGAGATGGCAAGAGTGAATGTCGATATTCTAGGAATCAGCAAACTAAAATGGACTGGAATGGGTGAATTTAACTCAGATGACCATTATATCTACTACTGCGGGGAAGGAATCCCTCAGAAGAAATGGAGTGGCCATCATGGTCAACAAAAGAGTCCAAAATGCAGTACTTGGGTGCAATCTCAAAAATGACAGAATGATTTCTGTTTGTTTCTAAGGCAACCATTCAATATAACAGTAATCCAAGTCTATGCCCCAAAGAGTAATGCTGAAGAAGCTGAAGTTGAACGGTTCTATGAAGACCTACAAGACCTTTTAGAACTAACACCCCAAAAAGATGGCCTTTTCATTATAGGGGACTAGAATGCAAAAGTAGGAAGTCAAGAAACACCTGGAGTAACAGACAAATTTGGCCTTGGAATATGGAATGAAGCAGGGCAAAGACTAACAGAGTTTTGCCAAGAAAATGCACTGGTCATAGCAAACACCCTCTTCCAACAACACAAAAGAAGACTCTATACATGGACATCACCAGATGGTCGGTCAACACCGAAATCAGATCGATTATATTCTTTGCAGCCAAAGATGGAGAAGCTCTATACAGTCAGCAAAAACAAGACCAGGAGCTGACTGTGGCTCAGACCATGAACTCCTTATTGCCAAATTCAGACTTAAATTGAAGAAAGTAGGGAAAACCACTAGACCATTCAGGTATGACCTAAATCAAATCCCTTATAATTATACAGTGGAAGTGAGAAATAGATTTAAGGGCCTAGATCTGATAGACAGAGTGCCTTATGAACTATGGAATGAGGTCCGTGACATTGTACAGGAGACAGGGATCAAGACCATCCCCATGGAAAAGAAATGCAAAAAAGCAAAATGGCTGTCTGGGGAGGCCTTACAAATAGCTGTGAAAAGAAGAGAAGTGAAAAGCAAAGGAGAAAAGGAAAGATATAAACATCTGAATGCAGAGTTCCAAAGAATAGCAAGAAGAGATAAGAAAGCCTTCTTCAGCGATCAATGCAAAGAAATAGAGGAAAACAACAGAATGGGAAAGACTAGGGATCTCTTCAAGAAAATCAGAGATACCAAAGGAACATTTCATGCAAAGATGGGCTTGATAAAGGACAGAAATAGTATGGACCTAACAGAAGCAGAAGATATTAAGAAGAGATG
>NW_011494836.1:667795-669095 GCF_000754665.1 Bison bison bison | reverse complement strand
GAAAACTCATCAGTGGCCACAGAACTGGAAAAGGTCAGTTTTCATTCCAATCCCAAAGAAAGGCAATGCGAAAGAATGCTTAAACTACCGCACAATTGCACTCATCTCACACGCTAGTAAAGTAATGTTCAAAATTCTCCAAGCCAGGCTTCAGCAATACGTGAACCATGAATTTCCAGATGTTCAAGCTGGATTTAGAAAAGGCAGAGGAACCAGAGATCAAATTGCCAACATTTGCTGGATCATGGAAAAGCAAGAGAGTTCCAGAAAAACATCTATTTCTGCTTTATTGACTATGCCAAAGCCTTTGACTGTGTGGATCACAATCAACTGTGGACAATTCTGAAAGAGATGGGAATACCAGACCACCTGATCTGCCTCTTGAGAAATTTGTATGCAGGTCAGGAAGCAACAGTTAGAACTGGACATGGAACAACAGACTGGTTCCAAATAGGAAAAGGAGTATGTCAAGGCTGTATATTGTCACCCTGCTTATTTAACTTCTATGCAGAGTACATCATGAGAAACACTGGACTAGAAAAAACACAAGCTGGAATCAAGATTGCCGGGAGAAATATCAATAACCTCAGATATGCAGATGTTACCACCTTTATGGCAGAAAGTGAAGAGGAACTCAAAAGCCTCTTGATGAATGTGAAAGTGAGAGTGAAAAAGTTGGCTTAAAACTCAACATTCAGAAAATGAAGATCAAGGCATCTGGTCCCATCACTTCATGGGAAATAGATGGGGAAACAGTGTCAGACTTTATTTTTCTGGGCTCTAAAATCACTGCAGATGGTGACTGCAGCCATGAAATTAAAAGACGCTTACTCCTTGGAAGGAAAGTTATGACCAACCTAGATAGCATATTCAAAAACAGAGACTTTACTTTGCCAGCAAAGGTTCGTCTAGTCAAGGCTATGGTTTTTTCCAGTGGTCATGTATGGATGTGAGAGTTGGACTGTGAAGAAGGCTGAGTGCTGAAGAATTGATGCTTTTGAACTGTGGTGTTGGAGAAGACTCTTGAGAGTCCCTTGGACTGCAAGGAGATCCAACCAGTCCATTCTGAAGGAGATCAGCCCTGGGATTTCTTTGGAAGCACTGATGCTAAAGCTGAAACTCCAATACTTTGGCCACCTCATGTGAAGAGCTGACTCATTGGAAAAGACTCTGATGCTGGAAGGGATTGGGGGCAGGAGAAGAAGGGGACGATAGAGGATGAGATGGCTGGATGGCATCACTGACTCGATGGACATGAGTCTGAGTGAACTCCGGGAGTTGGTGATGGACAGGGAGGCCT
>NW_011494836.1:657251-667695 GCF_000754665.1 Bison bison bison | reverse complement strand
TGGCATGCTGCCATTCATGGGGTCGCAAAGAGTCGGACACGACTGAGCGACTGATCTGATCTGATCTGATCTGATGAGTTAATAGAATTTGCATACAGTAGTTTTCATAAATATTATTCTAAAATTCAGTTTCATTTTTTAAGTACCTGAATCCTATTTTCTTTAAAATGAATTTTAATGGAATATCTGATATACAAACATACAAAGATAAAACTGATTTGAGAGAAATTATAGAATTCACAAATGTTGACTCACTCTCCCCCTCTGCAACCCCACCCCATAAGCATACTCACCACCAACACTTCTTTTCCTTTCAGATTTGATTTGATGGATCAGGAGCAGAGATGTGGTGAAGGAGGTAATGGAACAATCTGACTTCCTCAGTAAGTTATTAATGAACCTTACTAGGAGGGAGAATGAGTCAAGCAACCCACAAGTTATTCTCATTAAGGGCTGGTGTTATGTCCTAGAAGCATGATAATTTTGCTTCTCCCACACATTCTTACTCTTACTTCCTCTGGAAGATCAAATAACATCTGAATATATTGGAATTGTTTTGCTGGTAAGTTATAAAAATCTAATTCAGAATGACTTAAATTATAAAGAAAAACTTATTAGCTCACATAACTGAAATTCCAGAAGTAAACTGGGTTTTGAATGGGTTTGATTTTGTGGTCTTTGCAGGGTGCTAGAAACCCAGTGTCTGTGTATCTCTATATTCTGCTTTTCCAGAGACTGCAAGACCTATCCATTTAGTAACTCCCCCTTGTAGTTGTTAACTCTCCCTATATGGTTTGAAAGTGTCTGAGGCCTTTCCGGTCTTCACATGCATATACTCCAATTCAAATGAAGTTGGTCTTCCTAGTAGCTTTTAGAACATCCTAAAACATACAGTGATTTCTCAAACCCAGAAGCCTCATCATGCATTACCTCTTGCACCATTGGATTTAATTAGTTTTTCTGCATATGCTTATAGCCAGGAATGTGATTGCTGGAGTTCAGTTCCTTTCAAATGATATAACAAAATGAAAAGAGGGAGTTATCCCAAAGCAAATACAGCTAATATCATTGGAACAAATGGGAAGTAGTTACTAGGAAACAAATAGACATGTTCATAATGGTTCATCACTTTGACCAACCATTGAAAAGTGAATATGTAACTTTCTCAGTTATGTCCAACTCTTTGACACCACCTGGACTGTAGCCTCGCAGACTCCTCTGTTCATGGAATTCTCCAGGCAAGAATACTGGAATGGGTAGCTATTCCCTTCTCCAGGGGATCTTCCTGACCCAGGGATCAATCCTGGGTCTCCTACATTGCCAGCAGATACTTTCTTTATCATCTAAACCATCGTCCATACATGTTATTTTTCTTTCATAAATACGTGCAAAAGTGTTCGTGCCTATCTAAAATGCATTCATATCTTAGCCAAAGTAATGCTATCTAAAACATCTACTTCTTGAATTCAGCTATAAGTCAAGGTTCTCTAGATAATTGTGCACCCCTTTCAGTCATATGGAGATTCAGTCCTTAATTGTTTTAACATCTGATGGACAAAATGACATGTTAAATTACCTTCTGTCAATATACAAGTGGAGATGGCAAACTTCCATTTCAAAATAAGAACCAGGCACTTAGTTCATATGGATATCATTAATATTTGCTTCCTAGTAGTGGAGAAAATTTCTTTGTCCACTGATTTGTTTTTCCTGAATTTGTCCTCCTGGAAGATCTTTTTATCCAAGGTTGGCAGTTGGGAAAGAGATTCTATTCAAGCAGCCTCATACTTGTCTTACTTAAGTGATTTTCAAAAGGAAGTTCCCACAGATGGCAGAATGTCTCCTAAAAGTGTTTGGGAATCTTTTGATTATCTCAGTCATTGAAGTTACTACCAGAATTTAGTGGAATTATTCCACTGAAAATTAATGAACCTCTTTGGGTTTAATTTACTGTGCTTTGAACTAAATATTTTTAAATAAGTACTGATACAAAATTAGATTTGTATACATTTTATTAGTAACTTTATTTTGGAACTATTTCATATTATTGCTATCTCATAGTCTTTTTAGGCAATAGAATTTCCTGTATAGAAAACCAGTTAGAAAGGAAAGTGAGACCAACACAGATACAGTTGAATGGCTCAGATAAAAATGATCAGAAGAAGTTGCTTTAATTGTTAATTTTATCACTACTGAAAGGGATCAGATGAAGAGAGAAGTCAGCAAGATGGTAAAAAAAGGTGGTTTCTATAAGTTATAAATGGCTATTGTAAACTTTATTGGAGTAGAACAGCCAAAAGGCATTTTAAGAACAGAATTTGTTACTGCAGTTATTTCTGAGGTTGTTTACAATTGTAACGTAAACTCCTCTTCTCTGTTCCCTCAAATTTCTAAGTAAAATCTACTGTGCTCCTGGATACTCTTAATGGTTCTTGTTTTATTGGGTAAAGAAGACTAGAGACTGGATTTCACAATGACAAACATATATACAAAGATTCCTGTGGTGATGTTTATAGATGATATGAGGATCTGAGTCTACTTTTTCCCACTAAAGTATTCATATAAAATCTACATAAGGCCCTCTATATCCTGGGGATTTAGATTGGAATTTCTAGGCAAGCTTGATATGTATTTTGTGAGTTCCAATCAGTCTATCCACATTAAAGAATAAACCTTAGATTACTATAATTAAGTTTTACATTTTCCTTGGAGAGAGAGCTAACTTATATTTATATATTTTATTTTAAATATAACTTTATATTTAGGTTATACTTTTGTTAATATATAGCTTCCTTACTTGGTTAAGCATCCAATGTTAAACATGTTCTTCTAAGACATAATCAATATATACATTTAAATAATAATTTTGAAAGAAAAGAAGCTTCATTACATTTTGTTTTTTATTTTTTATCATAGCCATTTCTTATCCATAATCATTAGCTGTTTCATTGTTGCCTAAACCCGAGATATCTAAAACAAGCACAGAGAAGCTAATCATTCATCTCCTCTATAAATGGGTTCCCCCTACTCTTGTGTTCACAAACAAAGCTAAAGGGAATTGGTCCTGAAACGTTGTAATTTTCTTCAACTAAAGTATACACACATTTAGTCATTAAATGCCTCTGAATTATCCAACTCATCTTTCATAACTTGAGTTGTTGGATGCATTAGAAATATTTTCGCCTTTGACTTTCCAAACGGAATTTTTTATTTTAGTCCTTACTTCTGCCATATCCCTCTCCTCATATACATGCAGCACACACACACACCTACACACACACGCACAAACATGCATGTATTATCTCTTGCTGCTCAAAGGTTGTTATTGTGAGGTCGCTAAGTAGTGTCTCGGAGAAGGCAATGGCACCCCACTCCAGTACTCTTGCCTGGAAAATTCCATGGACAGGGAGCCTGGTAGGCTGCAGTCCATGGGGTCGCTAAGAGTCGGGCACGACTGAGCAACTTCATTTTCACTTTTCGCTTTCATGCATTGGAGAAGGAAATGTCAACCCACTCCAGTGTTCTTGCCTGGAGAATCCCAGGGACGGGGGAGCCTGGTGGGCTGCTGTCTATGGGGTCGCACAGAGTCGGACATGACTGAAGTGACTTAGCAGTAGCAGTAGCAGTAACTAGTGTCTGAATCTTTTGCAACCTCATGAACTGTAGCCTGCCAGGTTCCTCTGTCTATAGGATTTCCTAGGCAAGAATACTGGTGTGGGTTGCCATTCCCTCCTACAGGGGATCTTCTTGACCCCAAAGGGAGATTCTTTACTGCTGAACCACCTGCTAAAGTCTTACTTATCTTCAAATTTAACTTATCTTATTTGTATTTCAAAGTTCACTTTCCCTTGTAATCTCCCTTTAATGTTTGATTCATATTATATCATGAATTAATAAGAAATGGAAATTGAGGGTCATTCAAAGATCAAAAGATTCTCTTATTTTTTACTAACTCTTCTGCTTGTGCCCAGCATTATTTCTTTATTGTATGGTTGGTTGGGTGAAACACAGGTGTTACATACAAGTGTTAAATAATAAAAATACAATGCATCTGAAGGTATCTGAATGTATCTATAACTTGAAAATTTTGTTAAAAAATTATTAAACTTGAGGCCAGATATTCAAAACATAGTAAATGCAAAAGTGTTATGACTGTTAAAAACTAAAAGTTTCAGACATTGAAATTTTGCTTATGTCAGTTTTTTATCCTTTGAATTAATTTTTATAAAAGGACTATGCTATTTTCAACATTATAATATAGCTATTGACTGCCTTTAATAAAAGAGTTTGCTGTTAGAATAGAAAGAAGGGAAATGGAATTAAGCAGTTCCGTGACATCTATACCAAGAAATTGGGAAGAATATAGTCGATTTTAAGCCAGGACTGAAAGCCTTGTTATAACTTCTCAGAATGAACAAGATGTACTTTCAAATGAGGTGACTACTACTTCAACGTCCTGACATTCTCTGAGTCATGATTTATTACTTTAAGGGTTTTTGTGAAATTTCTGAGCTGATTTCACAGAAGTAGAGTTTTATCTTTTTATTTTGTGACCTTGCAGATCTCCTATAAAAGGGACATAATTCATAAGGCAAAAATAGGAGAAACTGATAATGAAAATGAGAATGTCTGCAACCGAACATACAAGTCCATGGATTTAAGTAATTTTTCTTTGTGTCACATCATCTACTACTGTCAATTTAAGTAGCCCATTTATTTGTATTAATTAGATTTATATGACCATAAGTTAATATGATGAAAATTGAAATTAACTGGTTCACTAAGTAGGGTTTTAATCTTTTTAAAACATATATAAGAAATTGCTTTTAGAAAAAGGATACCTTATTATACATATTTTACTTGTAAGTATTAAGCCTAACTTTTTTTTTTATGATGTGGAGATATCCATGTTTGGTATAGCTATATTTTTCTTTATATTGCTTATGTTCTCAAACTGTATGACTGTACATAAAATGGTTACCTCCCTAGGGATTGTGCCTGTGGTGTGGATGAAATTGACATTTGATTGTCCTTTGAGTTTTTTTCGGGCTAGAGTCATTGTCGTGTGACATGCATTTGGAGACTATCAAATATTGGCAAAATATGTGTAATGTGGGAGGTGGGGATGTCACTACTACTCTGTTAACTTAATCACACAGTGGACTTGCACACATTCAGTCAGCTTATTAACCACTTCACTAGCATTAGAATCAAACAAGGAGAGATACTATGTTCTGTCTGTTCACACAATTCTTCTTGATGATTTTAAAGACATTGTTCTAAAAGAGGGCATATGAAAAAAAAAAACAATTTTAGAGGTATCAAAAAATTAAAATCACAATGTGTTACCAATGACCAACTCTTCAAATAACTCTAGATTAATTAGGAGCAGTGACTGTTTCATCACCGAGGGTTCATTTAACCATATCTAAAGAAGATTTTAGTTTTCACCAACTGGGGAAGTTTTACTGTCATTTTGTGGGTAGAAGCCAGGGGTTCTGGTAAACATTCATAGGGCACAAATCAGCCCCACAATGTGGAATTATCCAGCCCAAATGTCAATAGTGTGAGGTGGAAAAGCCCTGCTCTAGAGAAACACACTTCAGTTAGAGGGAAATGATCTACCTTCTAGGAAAAATGCCAATTTTATATTCATTCTTATATTTTCAGTACAATTGAAAACATAGTTTATCATTTGTTGATAAGAATCCTGCAGCATGACCTTTCATGATAAATGAGTGACAATCACAAGTAAAGATTCCTTTCATATCTTAGGAGTTGTTTATCAGTGTGGAGGCTTCCAGCTGCAAATAACAGAATTCCTCATCCAAACTAAAACAATTATGTAAAGTTTAAAAATAAAATAAAATTTAAAAAAATAATAGAGAAGTTTGATATCCTACATAATAGGAAGCTTAGTGGTAATATGGTTCCAGAGTTAGTTTAGTTAGTTGCATCAAAGACCGATATATTTTTTCCCCTTCTCTGTGGTCTGTTATCCACAATGTTAAAGCATACTGGTGTTAGTTTCCCTATGGTCATGAAATATGTGATCTTTCTCTTAGCCTCATTGGTCCAACTCAGGTCACTTGTTTGCGTGTAGACCAAAGGTATTTACTGGAGGCATGTCATGAATAGATTGGTCAGGAAGAACATATGGAACTTGTAAAGGAGACAGAGTTTCTTGTTGCAAAATTGTGATATTGGTAGGAGAAAAAGAAACAAACAAACATGGCAATGAATCATGAAGTAATGTAACAACAGCACTTAGATATGACAGAAAGTAGGAAGATGTGATATCTAATAGATGTTTTAAACTTGAAATTTCCATGAAGAAGTCTAAATTCCCACCCCAACCCAATCCACTATTTAGAAACCTCATAAGTCACTCCAATCAATATTTCCCATTTTATCACTTAAAACTTCCATTTCCTTTCCCAGAAAATTAGGAACAATCTTTGATATATCAGTAGCTCCAATACTGCACAGCAATTTCCAGCAGTATTATTATATAGGTTAGTGCAAAGGTAATTACAGTTTTTCATTGTTGAAATTTGCTGTTTGATATTGGAATACACTCTTAAATAAATGTGGTTATGTAATATATCATTGTAATGCATATATCTCACTTTATTTTTTTGCTAATGACTTATTACTTGCTGTTTATTTTATATTTATTTCAGACTAGGGAAATGATGTTAGACAAAAAGCAAATTCAAGCAATTCTCTTATTCAAGTTCAAATTGGATGGTAAAGCAGTGGAAACAACCCACAAAATCAACAAAGCATTTGGTGCAAGAACTGCTAACAAACATACAGGGCAGTGGTGGTTCAAGGAGTTTTGCAAAGGAGACAAGAGCCTTGAAGGTGAGAAGCTCAGTGGCCAGCCATCAGAAGTTAACAACAACAATTGAGAACCACTGTTGAAGCTCATCCTTTGGAAACTACAGGAGAAGTTGCCAAAGAACTCAACGTCGACCATTCTATGATCATTCAGCATTTGAGACAAATTGGAAAGGTGAAAAAGCTTGATAAGTGGGTTCCTCATGAACTGACTAAAAATAAATTTTAAAATATCATCATTTTGAAGCACTGTCTTCTCTTATTCTATGCAACAACAACTAACCATTTCTCGATGGGATTGTGATATGTACCAAAAAGTGGATTTTATACAATAACCAGCCATGACCAGCTCAGTGGTTGGATTGAGAAGAAGCTCCAAAGTCCTTCCCAAAGCCAAACTTGCACCAAAAAATGGTCATGGTCACTGTTTGGTGGTCTGCTGTCCACCTGATCCACTACAGCTTTCTAAATCCTTGTGAAACCATTACATCTGAGAAGTAAGCTCAGCAAACTGATGAAATGTTCCAAAAACCACAGTGTCTGCAGTAAGCATTGTCAAAAGAAAGGGCCCAATTCTTCAAACATCGCTGGATCGCACATTGCACAACCAATGTTTCAAATGTTGAATGAATTGGTCTACAAAGTTTCCCCTCATCTGCCATATTCACCTGACCTCTGGTCAGCTGGCTTCTTGAACCACTTCTTCAAGAATCTTGAAAACTTTTTGCAGAGAAAACACTTTAACAACCAGCAGGAGGCAGAAAATGCTTTCCAAGAGTCCGTTGAATCCCAAAGGATGGATTTTGATGCTACAGGAATAAATAAACATTTCTCATTGGCAAAAGTAGGTGGATTGTAATGGTTCCTAGTTTAATTAATAAAGATGTGTTTGAGCCTAGGTATAATGATTTAAAATTCATAGTCCCAAACCGCAATTATGTTTGCACCAACCTAATAAGTAGATTTGTAATTCATCTTCCTGTAGCTCCTCCCCTCCAAATATATTAATTTTCTTCACCTGATATCTTGATGGACTGCAGTTCCAGACAGAGAGAACCATTGGCAAAGAGACTCTGAATTTGAACAAGGTTGATGTATCTGAAGGATGAACTGAAATGCAGCACATTTGAAAATATTGAGTTTTCCATTACAGATCTTAACACAAATGGCTCCCCTTTTGTCAAGCTAATCTCAGTGGAAACTCTACCCACTTTTAAAAACTTCTCTGAAAACTCAATCTAAAATAGCCCTTGCTCCAGAAGTTCTGTCTCATAGCTATCTTATTTCCCAAAGCCTTGTCACTCTTTAACATTGTTTTGCTTATTTTACTTGTGAATTTTTGTCTATCTCACAAGAATGAAAGATGCATGAGAGTCTAGATTATCTGTACTGTGTTTGCTACTGGATTGATAATCTAGAATAGTGCCAGGATCTGGTAGGTACTCAAGTGTCTATTGGTTGAATGAATGAATACAAACGGCTATTCTAGAATGATTTAGGAAAAATCTATTCCTCTATCCTGAGTCCTTTCCCTTTCTAAAACATTTCTGTCACTTCTATTTTTTGTTCATCCATTCAAATATACATGAATATTTTGGGAAGGGAAAAGAGAAAAGAAATAAAATACCTATTATGATTTGCTTTTCAGCCTTTGATCATTAAATCTTAGTCCTCAAAGAATATTTAAAGCTCACCTGTTTCATTCTCCCACCAGAAACAGTGTTGTCATGACATATCAAGCATGAAAGTTTAAGAGCCATGGATATAGGGGACGTCCCTGGTGGCATAGTGGATAAGAATCATCTTCCAATGCAGGGGACATGGGTTCAATCTCTGGTCCAAAGAGATTCCACCTGCCACGGAGCAACTAAGCCCCACTACTGAGCCTACACTCTAGGGCCCATGACCTGCAAATACTGAGCCTGCGCACTGTAACTTCTGAAGCCATGTGCCTATAGACTGTGCTCCACAATAAGAGAGGTCACCACAATGAGAAGCCAGTGACCTCAACAAAAGGTAGCCCCTGCTTGGTGCAACTAGAGAATGCCCCTGCAAAGCAAAGTAAAAGAAGACCCATCTCAGCCAAAAAGTGAAAAAAAAAAATTAAAAAGAGCCAAGGATATGGGTATGCCTGGACCTGATCTGTGGCTTGGGTGTAGCTCACAGTGTAGTGGACCTGAGGAGATGGATGAAGGACCACCCAAATGTGTGAAAACTCACAGGTATATCTGAATAGTCAGAACTAAAGAAGATTAGGACAGGCAAAGTCAGGAAACTCAAATCCAAAGTTTTTAC
Organism: Bison bison bison; assembly: GCF_000754665.1. NCBI lineage: Eukaryota > Metazoa > Chordata > Mammalia > Artiodactyla > Bovidae > Bison > Bison bison. The sequence goes on along the minus strand of NW_011494836.1, from coordinate 658,557 downwards.
AAACCAAATGACTGCAAACAGCAGTTTCAGGAGAAACTGAAGGTGAAGACTGAATAAAGATTCAGAAGAAAGGGAAGCTATTACAGAAAGTCTGCATCTCTACTCAAATGAATTTAAAATGAATTTGATAGAATGTGTGTAGAGAGATGATGATGTTCAATTGATTTAGTCCTTCTATCTCTCTGAATGAGAACTTTTCTACCAGTGGGTAAATTACTTAACAGGACCAAAGAGTTTTTTTTGTTGTGGGTTGTAGTACATATCAGCCAAAATGAGTCTCTTTTTAGGATCACAAGCTACAAATATCCTATAATATCCTATAATTCTGAAGTTGTAAAAGGATGCCTCATCACCATATGTGGAAAATGTTCTGAAGAATTAAATAATTTCATAGGAAGTCAATATTATAAATTAAAACAAGTATCTCTGAAGATTAGGAAGACTGAGATGATTGATGAAGCAAAAACTAAATCTATAGCCAAAAATCTGTACTTTACAACTACATAGCCACTCTCACTTTCTATTGTTGTTGTTAAACTAAGTTTAGTTATAATTTGTCATTTCTTATAAGCTTTAGTATATAACAATTTTGAAGTATTAGAATTCTAGTTTTGGAAGGCAGTGTTAAAATATGTCAATGTTTTCTATATAATTTATTATTATTCCCATAATGTACAGACCCTGAGAAATACAATTATTGTGTTCTTTTAATGAAAATGTGTTTTCTAAATGAATTTAAGAAGCTTTCATTTATCTTCTCATTCCTATAAGAATATTCAGTATTTGGGGAACAATATATTTTTATTCATAGCACTCATCATCAATTGATTTTTTCTTTTATCTTAATGCTTATTTTTAGCTTATTGATATTAATATTTTCATTAGTTCAATAACATATTTATGTTATAGATCTATTTTTTTTCCTCAGAATATATAAAAATGCTGATGTGCTTTATTTTAAAGGGCATGCCAAGCAAAAGATCAGGTGTTCTGGGACACTGTAATTGCCTGTTCTGATTTCACTTGAAAGTTTTACTGAAGTCTGGTTCTTAGAAATCTCTTTTATAAGGTAAAAATCAAGTCATTCTATATATTTTTAGATGCCACCATTCAGTTGCTGTCCATTCCTAACTGTTTGTTGTCTACACTTGTGTGATTTTTATGGTGCTGACTCATTTGTTCCCCTGTCTAGAGGAGAAGAACAGATGAAAAAATGTTCATTCACCTCCAAAGGTCACATTCCTGGTACATTTTTTCTGTTCTTGAACAAATACTGTAATGCAAAAGTTTTTTTTTTTTTTTTTTT
>NW_011494836.1:651658-657151 GCF_000754665.1 Bison bison bison | reverse complement strand
GGAAAAGTATAATTAAGAACCAGATGGTTTCAGAAGTGCTTACTTTGGCCCATGTCTCACTGATACTCAGATATAGTCTAAATGAAAGCAAGCCTAGTTATATAACTTTGAAGTGGGTTGATTACGTCAGCATTGAATATGATATTGCAAACTCTTAGCTACTTTTTTATTTTATTCATAGTGGAGTTTTCAGGACATACACCATCAGCTGTTAACTTGTTAATACATGCTATTTGTACTAACAATGTACTAACATTTTAAATTAAAAAAAAAAACATTAGAATTAGCAGGAACCTTGGTTCCAGATTTTCTATTGGGAATAAGTAGTCTACTACATTGTTAATATTGTTGACTTATTTCCTTTTAGTGACCATTCTAAAAATCTTAAAGATTTAGAAAGCTATAGCAAGCTGTAGACATGCTTCTTTTTATTCTAACTTAGAGGTTTGTATATCATGTTCCATAAATGCAACCTATCACCTATTGTCTTGGAAATAACATTTACTGGAATGGATTCATGTCCATTTATCTATGTCAGTTAAGTCACTAAAATGGCAGAGCTGACTAACTGTGAAAGAGACTCTATGGCCAAATAAGCCCCAAATATTTACTATTTGGTCTTTGATGTTATTCTTTAAGAATATGATGAATTTTTAAAGTTACACTTCAGTTCTTTATAATACACGTTTCACATAATTAATTTTAGGTGAAATGTAACTTTTTTATTTTCTCTCTTCCAAAATATGTCATCAACTTGTGCCTATTTTGCTTGCATATCACCACTTCTTCCAGAACCAACTCGAAAATAGTTAAAATAAGATTAATTGTGATATGCATGGAGAATTTTAATTGAAAATCTAACCTATGATGCAGAGTTTGAAACCCATAAGATTTATATTTTTCTTTTTATAGAAAAAGAACATCAAATGATATATATAATAAATAGAATAATGATTTATTCTTATTTCATAATTAGAACTGAGATATAATTAGCAAATAAACATAATTATTCATATTGGTTTATGTTGATTTATTAATGAAGTCTCTAAAAAATCATACTATCATCCTGATACTATTATTTATTTGTTCTATGCAGAATTATTTTATGCTAGAATTGTCAAAATAGAGATTTATGGCAATTAGGTGAACAGAGTTTTAGTCTATATTCAGCTCCCAAGAAGCAGAACCACTCTGGTCATTTCCTCAATTCTTGAGCAGTGAATGGAAGACGTTTTCAGCAACAGGCAGAATTCCTATATTGGCTTCCATGCCTTAAGACCTAGTATTCTGAAAAGAACTAAGTAGAAGTATAGAACACCTACAGCAATATTGCTGATCTGGAAGAACTGTAGAAATGAAGCGGGGAGGAAGTAATTTTAACCACTGTCCCCAGATAACTGTCATGTTTAGCCTATAAAGAAAACGGGTATATCTTGGACTATGTGTGTGTACGCACATGCATGCATAAAATATCTATCATAGTCCTGAAAGACAAAAGTGATTTGCTTGAGCGGGGGCCTCATACCCGTAATATTTGCTCCTCCTCCAACACTTCCTCTCCCTCAATCCATACTTATATTCTCATGAGAAGTTCTCCATGACCAAATAAAGGAAAAGGAAAAAATTCAGGCCTGATTTACAGGTATTTCTGGAAAATATACTGGCATCATTGGAAGGAGAATATTATAATATTATATTTCTAATATAGTGTGTTTCTGAAAGACACCAGGGAAGAAATATTCTCTCTCTAGGAATAAGTTAATTAGGTACATTTATTTATTTACTCAGTAGCTTTAAAATTATTAGAAATATTAATAATCTTTACCGATTTGTGAGTAATGACTAATAGTTAATCTGATTGATAAGAATTTAGAACACAATTTAAAAAAAAATGATGGCAAGGTGATTGGAGTAGAGAGATGTGAGTGGAGCAGATAGTGTGAGGACATTTATATCCTGCGTGGAATCTTATTAAAGGGAATTTACTAAAAGCTAGGTTCTTAATAATCATACGAACAAGGTGTTACATAGACATCAGTTAACCTCTTCCTCAAACATCCTTACTGTCTCAAGGGTCTCATGAACAAAATGTCTGTGGCATAGAAATGAAGAACATACATGATCTCAACAAAATGAATTTCCCCTGAACAAGATTAACCTTCTTACTGCTACTATGGAGAACCAACCTTCCAATAGAATAGACCAATGCCAAGCACTAAGTATGACTTGATGCCCTGGAGACACCAGCTAGCCATGCACTGGACTGTGGATTACATTTGACTCCTTCCATCAGTGTATGAGAGTCAATCAATTCTCCCTTGAGAAAATCACACATGTAATGGATATTTTTGCCTTCTTGGCTTACAATGCTTCTGACATCATTTGTATCCATGGTCTTACAAACTGCATTATTCACCATCAGGCCAATAACAATTCTTCAGATCAATTAACAAATTTCACAGGAAACAAACTTGCAATTAGCTTATGCCCATGGGAATCATTGGTCTCAATTTCCATGAACCCCATCACCTACATGCCTACTAATAAGGGTTGATTGGTATCAGCTGTGAGGCAACGCCCTTAAAGGATTCTATCAGACTATGATTGATTCATTGACAATGGTGATATTTTCAATCATGGGGATATTTTCCCCATAGTTGGAATACATAGGTCAAGGTGAAAGACATGACAATAACTCTTCTCTATGCTACATCTGTGAACAACCAATAAGTTTTTTGTCCAAATTCCCCAAATTCTGAAATTTGAAGGTTCTAATTTCTAAGAGAGCAATGCTTCCACCAGACTACAGAGCAATTGTTCCACCGAGTATGAAGTCAAGACTGTTATCCAGCTGTTGTAGACTTCTCATGCCACAGATAAATAAAAGTTTAATGTACTAGTTGGGTTTATTGATCCTAATTAACAAGTATATATTCATTTGCTGCAACCCCCAGTGGTGGTAGAAACATAAAAAACTCTCTGGGGCTCTCTCTCCCATGGACAGAGAAACCTTACCTGCTAGAGTCCAAAGGATCACAAGAGTCAGACACGGCTGAGTGACTGACCATGCAGACATATGTAGCCTTCCATGACACAGTCCCTTCTCTTTTGGATAAGCTTATAATTGAAAGCCAATTGTTTATACCCTAAAGGATTAGTTAACTATACATTTACTTATAAAAGCCATAATGAAATTTCCAACATTATCTTATTGTTATAAAGCTGTTAAATTGCTTTCAGTATCATTGTTGCTTGCTGTTGCTTAGTTGCTAAGTCATGTCCCACTCTTTGTGACCCCACAGACTGTAGTCCACTAGGCTCTTCTTTCCAAGGGATTTCATGTTAGATAGCAGCCATGAAATTAAAAGATGCTTACTCCTTGGAAGGAAACTTATGACCAACCTAGATAGCATATTCAAAAGCAGAGACATTACTTTGCCAACAAAGGTTCGTCTAGTCAAGGCTATGGTTTTTCCTGTGGTCATGTGTGGATGTGAGAGTTGGGCTGTGAAGAAGGCTGAGCACTGAACAATTTATGCTTTTGAACTGTGGTGTTGGAGAAGACTCTTGAGAGTCCCTTGGACTGCAAGGAAATCCAACCAGTCCATTCTGAAGGAGATCAACCCTGGGATTTCTCTGGAAGGAATGATGCTAAAGCTGAAACTCCAATACTTTGGCCACCTCATATGAAGTTGACTCATTGGAAAAGACTCTGATGCTGGGAGGGATTGGGGGCAGGAGGAGAAGGGGACGACAGAGGATGAGATGGCTGGATGGCATCACTGACTCGATGGACCTGAGTCTGAGTGACCTCCGGGAGTTGGTGATGGACAGGGAGGCCTGGCGTGCTGCGATTCATGGGGTCGCAAAGAGTAGGACGCGGCTGAGCGACTGAACTGAACTGAACTGAAAGATTTTATTGAAAATAAAAATTAATGACTGTTCAGTTCAGTCGTTCAGTTGTGTCTGACTCTTTACTACCCTATGGACTGCAACCCACCAGGCTTCCCTGTGCATCACCAACACATGGAGCTTGTTCAAACTCATGTCTATTGAGTTGGTGATGCCATCCAACCACCTCATTCTCTGTCATGCCCTTCTCCTCCTGCATTCAATCCTTCCCAGCATCAAAGTCTTTTCTAAGGAGTCAGTTCTTCATATCAGGTGGCCCAAGTATTAGAGTCACCATCTGCAGTGATTTTGGAACCCCCCAAAATAAAGTCTCTCATTGTTTCCATTGTTTCTCCATCTATCTGCCATGAAGTGATGGGACTGAATGCCATGATCTTAGTTTTCTGAATGTTGAGTTTTAAGACTACTTTTTCACTCTCCTCTTTCACTTTCATCAAGAGGCTCTTTAGTTCTTCTTTGCTTTGGCTCAGAGATTAAAACATCTGCCTCCAATCCCTGGGTCAGGAAGATCTCCCGGAGAAGGAAATGGTAACCCACTCCAGCATTCTTGCTTAGAGAATCCCATGGACGGAGAAGCCTGGTAGGCTACAGTCGACAGGGTTGCAAAGAGTCCGACATGACTGAGTGACTTCACCTTACCTCACCTTGCTTTCTGCCATAAGGGTGGTGTCATCTGTGTATCTGAGGTTATTGATATTTCTCCCGGCAATCTGGATTCCAGCTTGTGCTTCATCCAGCCTGGCATTTTGCATGATGTATTCTACATATAAGTTAATTTTAATCAGGGTGACAATAACAGCCTTGACATACTCCTTTCCCAATTTGGAACCAGACTGTTGTTCCATGTCCAGTCCTAACTGTTGCTTCTTGACCTGCATACAGATTTCTCAGGAGATAGGTAAGGTGGTATTCCCATCTCTTAAAGAATTTTCCACAGTTTGTTGTGGTCCACACTGTCAAATGATTGTTAAGTTTATATAATAAACACTGTTAAGATTATTTGGAAGATGATATCTAAAAATTATAGCTCAAGGTATGAGGATTACTGAGTATTTTTAAAACCTAAGCAGCTTGAGGTAAAAATGTCGAAGATCCATAGATCATGTGGGATAGATATAATAATCTTATAATAATTTCATTAATATTACTGAAAGTATCCATTTATTTGTAGTTTTTATTTTCATTCTTGGAAGTTATTCTTTACTGTAATTTCATAGACTAGGTTTCAGGCATGGTAAAAACGAAATCAAGTGTGATATTCAGAATCAGTTTGAAACATCTTTGTTCTGGGCCCTGCTGTGAAATAGACAGTTGTCCTGGATTCTTTCCTAGAAGAACCCAAATTGACCATATAGTTTGAACAGACATGGTGTTTCAAACTTATTTAGAACTAACACATTTCTAGGGCATCCTGAGTATCTATGGTCCATCACATAAAAAGGACAATTGCATAGGCTGGGAAAATGAGCTGTGTTTTGATAGTTGAACATATTTATAGGAACATATGCAGATAAGTAGGTTTACTTGGAAACTGTCACACTTGAGAATCTGCTATTTATGGATGCTTCCTTCTATTTTTTT
>NW_011494836.1:650804-651558 GCF_000754665.1 Bison bison bison | reverse complement strand
ATTTTTTTTTATTTGAAGGTTTTGTTAGATATGATATAGCATCATTATGACTCTATTAATTTTAAATTTATGCTATTTTGTAGAAGAAGTTGGCCTTTTCTTCCATCTACCTTTCCTTCCTTTCTTTTTTCTGTCTTTTCTTCCTTTCCTTCTTCTTAGTTTTCCCCTCTCTTTACTTTTTGTCCTCTCCCTTTCTACTTTCATTCCTTTCCTAACTTTTTCATAAAGAGTGCATATTGTTTCCTAAATGCTTCAAATTCTCTTATAATTATAACTCCCAAGAGATCATTTATATGCCAATTACTATTCTGACAAAACCAATTTTATCTACCTTTTATAAATTAAATTTAAATATAACACATATGTAGCTGGTCAAGATTAAATTATTTTTAAACTGAAAATATGAAAATAAATATTTTTAAACATTCCATAATTACTTTAATAAATGAAAATTTTCATAAATTGCTTTTCTCTGTCACAATTGAGATTTTCCTGGATTCTAGACTATTGCACTTTTAACTTTTCAATCATAGTAATAAGTTCTTTTAATATAATTTTTAATAAGCATTTCTAATGCTGAAATATTTTTTCATTATGTTTTATTTTTCAGTAAACATTTGCAAGCATTCAAATAAGGTCATACAAATATTATCTCCATTTTCTCTAACTCAGTTCAAGTCAGTTCAGTTCAGTCGCTCAGTCGTGTCCAACTCTTTGCGACCCCATGAACTGCAGCACATCAGGCCCCCTGTCC
>NW_011494836.1:620500-650640 GCF_000754665.1 Bison bison bison | reverse complement strand
CATACATGACCACTGGAAAAACCATAGCCTTGACTAGATGGACCTTTGTTGGCAAAGTAAAGTCTCTGCTTTTTAATATGCTGTCTAGGTTGTCATAGCTTTCCTTCCAAGGAGTAAGCATCTTTTAATTTCATGGCTGCAATCACCATCTGCATTGATTTTGGAGCCCAGAAAAATAAAGTTAACCACTGTTTCCACTGTTTTCCCATCTATCTTCCATGCAGTGATGGGACCAGATGCCATGATCTTCGTTTTCTGAATGTTGAGCTTTAAGCCAACTTTTTCACTCTCCTCTTTCACTTTCATCACGAGCCTCTTTAGTTCTTCTTCACTTTCTGCCATAAGGGTGGTGTCATCTGCATATCTGAGGTTATTGATATTTCTCCCAGCAATCTTGATTCCAGCTTGTGCTTCTTCCAGCCCAGCATTTCTCATGAGTACTCTGAAAATAAGTTAAATAAGCAGGGTGACAATATACAGCCTTGATGTACTCCTTTTCCTATTTGGAACCAGTCTGTTGTTCCATGTCCATGTTGCTTCTTGACCTGCATACAGGTTTCTCAAGAGGCAGGTCAGATGGTCTGGTATGGCCATCTCTTTCAGAATTTTCCACAGAGCCATATTAAGAACAGAGTGGTAATTTGTCTCTGATTTTGAACTTTTTTTTATTCCATCTGATAACCTTTTCTGTTTTTGATACCACAGAACTTTCTTACTCAAGCTCCCTCCATACTGTCATCCTTATTTTGTCATTCAACCATCAGGATGTTGCAGAAGAGTCCTCCAGGGATGTGACATAAGGGCTTTGGTTAGGCTCTACTCAGGACTTGGGTTGAGAAACACTGGCTACTTTTTGCTTTAAAGAAAGTTGAAGGTAGAATTTTTTCTGAAGTTGATTAATTGATATAACTATAAATCAATATTAGACTAATTGTTTCTTGCATCTGGCTATCTGTTTCTTGAAAGCAGCTTGTCTCTTTGAGTTCTTTTAGTTTATTTCCTGTCAATACAGTGTTTTTCTATTATATGCCAAGTGCTGTTTTAAGTACCTGGAGCATTACCACATTAAGTAATCACACCATGTGTGAGATCGTTGAATGCAGTACATTTGCAGATGAGGAACTCAGGATAATGCAGCTACTGTACTTATTTGAGGTCTCATAGCAAGTAAGGGCTAGAGATGGTATCTGAGTCCAAGTTTATCTCTAAAACCAGTTCACCCACCTTCAATTATATATAATTAGCAATTAAATATGAAAAGAAAACTTAGTTTTAGTATATTCAATTAAATCAACTGTTTTCTTTACCTTTTTTGGTAATATTATGTTAGTAAATGCCTATGTACACATACAGGCTTTCCAAGTGGCACAGTGGTAAAAAATTTGCCTGCCAATGCAGGAGAGTGGGAGACAAGGTTTCAATCCCTGGGTCAGAAAGATCCTCTGAAGTAGGAAATGGCGACCCACTCCAGTATTCTTGCTTGGGAATTCCATGGACAGAGGAGCCTGCCTGGCTATAGTCCATGGGGCCACAAAAGAATCAGACATGATTTAGTGACTAGACAAATGTACACATACATACACTCATATACATACATACACATACACACATATATGTATAAATTATTCTGAAATGTTAGGTAACAAAAGAAGAAAAACCTCAGATCCTTTTACTTAAAGGGCAGACTGCTGCTTGCTGCTAGAAGTGATTATTTTAGAATATTGAATCATAATTCACTCAGCTATACCAATTATGATAGCATTGCTGAAGGCAAGTCCATTGCATTTCGTAGAGCTCACAAAAAAATACTCACATGACTGACTTATTCATAAGCAAGCAGCAATTTCTCTCTTAAATCCTTTTACGTGGTCAGGATCATGTAACTGCATCTTTTCTCCCGCAAGATATTTTTATCATGACTGTACATGTACTTCTAGAAGTTATACAGGAAGATTCCTGAAAATTCAATCAATTATTAGCATTGTGACTATCACTGAAGCAATTATTCAGTTGACTGTAGAATGACTTGTTCTTCATATATTTGTAGTAACAGCAACGATAAAAGCTAAGGTTTATGAAAGGCTTTCTATGTTACAGGCACTATTCTCAGAGCTTTTTCTTGAAAGAGCCCAAGTTAAAAAAAAAAATATATATATATATATATATATATATATTAGCTCAACCGTCCTGGTAAGTACTCATCTTCTGTTTTACAGAGATGTTAGTGAGTAAAACAAAGTCTCACAGATAGGAAAGAAGAGAAATTTTCTACACACATGGGTAGGTTAAACCAAAATTAATCTGTTCCTAATAGTTTTTAAAAAGCACTATTTTAATGATACTGTTTCAATTTCATTTATTTCACTCATCTCTTTAATGAATAAAATATTATATGCTAGACACTAGAAAACTAGGTACTAAGGATGCAGAAATAAACAAACAGAAAAAAATTATTGTTTTCATGAATTTAATATTCTGAGTGTAGAAACAGACCCTATGAAAATAAGTGTACAGGATGTCAGGTGGTGATAAATGCTATAAAGGAACCAGTGTTCAATAAAAATAGAGGAAAATACACTTGGAGGTTGTCTTACATGTATGTCGGGTAAGAGAAGGAAAAGGGGGTGCTCTGTAACAAGGTGAATGGAGCAGAGAACTGAAGGAGGTGAGAGAGAAAGAGACCGTAGATCTTCATAATCTTCAAAACTTCATAATCTCATCTTCCCAAAACTTTTTAATCTTTTTTGAGCAAAGAACTGTTCCAGGTGTCTTTTATAGTCTTCCAGGGGACGGAATCTTTTTCCATTAAGAGAATTTTGTAAAGACCAAAAATAAGTGGAAATCTTAAGGTACAATGTCTGGTGAATATGGCAGGTGAATCTGAACTTCCCAGTCAAGCTGTGACAGTTTTTGCCTGGTCATCAAAGAAACAAGCACTCTTAAATTATCCTGATGGAAGATTACACATTTTCTTTTGACTAATTCCAAACAGTTTTTGTAGACTGCTACTTTCAGTTGGTCTAATTTAGAGCAGTACTTGGATTAAATCATTTGGCTTTCTGGAAGGAGCTCCTAATAGAGGACTTCCCTCCAATCCCACCATATACACAACACTACCTTCTCTGGATGAAGACTGGCCTTAGGTGTGGTTGTGGTGGTTCATTTCACTTGACCCATGATCTCGTCCATTTTACATTATTGTATAGAATCTACTTTTCATCACCTGTCACAATTTGTTTTATTTGTTTTAAAAGCAGGATGTTTTCATTAAGTTTAATAGAGAATTGCATGTGAATATACAGTCAAGAAGGTTTTATCACTTAACTTATATGAAACCCAAACATTAAAGTGATGAACATAACCAAGTTGGTGCAAATGATTTTTAACACTTGATTTACATATTTTGAGTATGTTGACTATCTCCCACATGGTATAACGTTGATTGTTCTCAATTAATTTCTCAGTTTGATTGCTATCAGCTTCAGCTGGTCTACCTGACCCTGAAGCATTATCCAGTGAGAAATCTCCAGTACAATACTTTGCAAACCACTTTTGACATGTTTGCTCAGTCACAGCGCCTTCTCCACACACACTACACATTTTTTTTGCATTTCAGTTGTGCTTTTACTTTTCATGAAGTAGTAATGCATAATATGCTGAAAATGTTGGTTTTTTCTTCCATCTTTGATATTAAAATAGCTACACAAAAATTCACCAATTTGGGGGGGGGAGTGAAATAGAAAAGGATAGTTTTGTCTCTTTGCCAGGCAAAGGGAGACACATCAGGCTTCTGCCTCAAAAAACTGTGTCTTAAAAGTTACCAATTTTGATACATTTTAAAAAAATGTATGCTGAGATGACAGCTGTCACAATGCAATCTAACAAAATTGTTTCGAATAAAGTTCAAGACAACTAAACGATATTATATTCATTTTATGGAAAAACCCAAATGAACCTGTTGAATAACCCAGCAGAAATTTACAGGTGCAAACTTCCCTTTTAAGACTAGATTTTGCTGCATCCCAGAAGTTTTAGTGTATTGTGTTTCTGTTTTCAGTTGCCTCCAGACTTTTAAAATTCCCCTTTTGATTTAATTTTGATCCCATTTGTTTTTCAGGAATGTATAGTTAAAGTTCCAAGTATTGGAAGTTTTCCTATTTTCCTTCTGTTATTTATTTCTAGCTTTACACCATTAGTGTCATAAAAAGTATATTTGCTATGATTTCAATCGTTCTAAGTTTGTTAAGAATTGTTGTATATCCTAATATATGATCTATCCTACAAAATGCCTCACATGTCCTTGAGAAAAATGTATTAATATATTCTGCTTCTGTTGGATACAATGTTCTATTTAATCCTGTTAGGATCATTTTCTCTAAAGTGCAGTTCAGATCCAATGTTTCTGTGTTGATTTTCTCTGGATATCCTATCCTTTGTTGAAAATTAGGTATTGAAGTTTCTTACTATTCTTGTATAGTTGTCTATGTCTCATTTCAGATGTTAGTATTTTCTTAGTACATTTAGGTGCTCCAATATTGAGTGCACAAATATTTATGATTGTTATATCTTTTTTGATGAACTCACCTTCTTATAATTATATAATGGCTCTCTTTGTCACTATTATGTCTTTTGTGTTAACATATATTTTGTATGATATAAATATAGCCATCTCTGCTCTCCTTTGCTTTCCATTTACATGGGATATCTGTTTCCCTCCCTTCAATAACTGTTTGTGTATGTTCTGAAAGCTGAAGTGATCCTCTTGCATATCGCATAAAGTTGGGTTTATTTTTACATCCATTCCATCACTTTATGTCTTTATTGGGGAATTGCATATACTTATATGATGCTGTGAAAGTGCTGCACTCAAATATGCCAGCAAATTTGGAAAACTCAGCAGTGGCCACAGGACTGGAAAAGGTCAGTTTTCATTCCAATCTCAAAGAAAGGCAATGCCAAAGAATGCTCAAACTACCACACAATTGCACTCATCTCACACGCTAGTAAAGTAATGTTCAAAATTCTCCAAGCCAGGCTTCAGCAATACGTGAACCATAAATTTCCAGATGTTCAAGCTGGATTTAGAAAAGGCAGAGGAACCAGAGATCAAATTGCCAACATTTGCTGGATCATCGAAAAAGCAAGAGAGTTCCACAAAAAACATCTATTTCTGCTTTATTGACTATGCCAAAGCCTTTGACTGTGTGGATCACAATAAACTGTGGAAAGTTCTGAAAAGATGGGAATACCAGATCACCTGACCTGCCTCTTGAGAAATCTGTATGCAGGTCAGGAAGCAACAGTTAGAACTGGACGTGGAACTACAGATTGGTTCCAAATAGGAAAAGGAGTACTTGAAAGCTGTATGTTGTCACCCTGTTTATTTAACTTATATGCAGAGTACATCATGAGAAATGCTGGGCTGGAAGAAGCACAAACTGGAATCAAGATTGGTGGGAGAAATGTCAATAACCTCAGATATGCAGATGACACCACCCTTCTGGCAGAAAGTGAAGAGGAACTAAAAAGCCTCTTGATGAAAGTGAAAGAGCAGAGTGAAAAAGTTGGCTTAAAGCTCAACATTCAGAAAACGAAGATCATGGCATCTGGTCCCATCACTTCATGGGAAATAGATGGGGAAACAGTGTCAGACTTTATTTTTTTGGGCTCCAAAATTACTGCAGATGGTGACTGCAGCCATGAAATTAAAAGATGCTTACTCCTTGGAAGAAAAGTTATGACCAACCTAGATAGCATATTGAAAAGCAGAGACATTACTTTGCCAACAAAGGTTCGTCTAGTCAAGGCTATGGTTTTTCCTGTGGTTATGTATGGATGTGAGAGTTGGACTATGAAGAAAGCTGAGCACCAAAGAATTGATGCTTTTGAACTGTGGTGTTGGAGAAGACTCTTGAGAGTCCCTTGGACTGCAAGGAGATCCAACCAGTCCATTCTTAAGGAGATCAGCCCTGGAATTTCTTTGGAAGGAATGACGCTAAAGCTGAAACTCCAGTACTTTGGCCACCTCATGCGAAGAGTTGACTCATTTTTGGAAAAGACTCTGATGCTGGGAGGGATTAGGGGCAGGAGGAGAAGGGGACAACAGAAGATGAGATAGCTGGAAGGCATCACCGACTTGATGGATGTGAGTTTGAGTGAACTCCGGGAGATGGTGATGGACAGGGACGCCTGGCGTGCTGCAATTCATGGGGTTGCAGAGAGTCGGACATGACTGAGCAACTGAACTGAATAATTAAAGTAATTGTTGAGAGATTAAAGTTTACTATTGCCATTTAGTTCATTGTTGTCTGGTTGCTTTGTTTCTATCTTCTTCTCTCACTGCCTTTCTTTGTGATCTGATGATTTTCTCCAGTGTATGTTTTGCTTCCTTTATGTTTATCTTTTGTGTGTTTCTTATAGGATTTTGCTTTGTGATTACCATGTGTGTCTACTCAGTTGTGCCTGACTCTTTGCAACCCTTTGGACTGTAGCCCACCAGGCTCCCCTGTCTATGGGATTATTTTAGGCAAGAATACTAGAGTGCATTGCCACTTCCTCCTCCAGGGGATCTTCCCAACCCAAGGATCTAACCCATGTCTTCTGCATCTCCTGCATTGGCACTTTATCCACGTTACCCAGTGGGTAATTCTTTACCCACTGAGCTACTGGGGAAGCCTGAGGTTACCATGAAGCTTACATAAATCTCCTTATGGTCATAACAATCTACTTTACGCTAACAACAACTTCAACTGCATTGAAAATGCTGTTCTGTTACTACCTGCTTCACATTTTGTGTCACAATTTATATTTTTTCATACTGTATTATAAACAAAGTATTGTAACTATAGTTTTAATATGTTTGCCTTTTAACCTTTATCTTAGAGGTAAAAGTGATTTATATGACACCTTTACATTTTTAAAGTCTTCTGGATTTTACTAAATAGTTACTGTTACCAGTGAGTTTTACACTTTCATATGTTCTCATGTTACTTATTATCATACTTTCATTTCAGCTTGGGGAACTTCCTTTAGTATTTCTTGTAAGGCAAGTCTAGTGGAGTTGAATCTCCTCAACTTTTATTTGGGGTCTTCACTCTCTCCACTATTGATTCACCTCATCTCATTTGGGTCACCTCTAACTCCCTCCTCCCTCTTCTCTTTCAGCACTTTGAATGTATCATCGTCCTCTTTCTTGGCCTGCAGGGTCTTTCCTGAGAATTGTATTGACAGTCTTATGGGTATTCCCTCCTGTATGAAAACGTGCTTTTTTTCTTGCTGTTTTCAAAATTATCTCTTTTTCTTGATTTTCAGCAATTTAATTGTCATGTGTTTCTGTGAAGTCCTCTAGATTGAACCTGTTTGGAGACTTTTGAGCTTTATGAACCTGGACATCTATATTCAGTGGGTTTAAGTGAGAATGTGTAGACAATAAGTTAACAGCACTTTGTTTAAGGACTTTATTGAGGTATATTTTCCATATCATAGAATAGACAATACTATAAGTTTTGCTGTAAATGGAAGCACTGTATTGGAGAGGTAGCTGGAATAGAAGGGGAAATAGGAAAGTTTTAAAAATTAGTCCATTTTTGTTTACTATATTTTACTGTATATATATATGGTGATTAGAACCATCCAAATCATGTATGAAATAAACAAACCAAAATGCCCGTCTAGTATGAGCTAGAGAGGGTAGGATCCAGGTAGAAATTTACTGGTTAAATTTAGAAGGAAAGACAATATATCCCTTAAAACAGGAAAAAAGTAGGTTGAAATACAGATAAATTGGTAAATTTGGTGGTGGAGCTTCTGTAAAATCGCTAATGATTAGTTCCATTTTCTCAGTGAAGTCAGAGGAAACATCATTAAAAGCATGTGTGTCTGTGTATGGATGGGGAGGGTATCTGGAAATAATATTAGAATGGAAAAGATATGAAATAGTCCTTGGGAGAATGAAATAATAAAATTATTATTAGGCAGCACTAAGGAGTCATCTGAAGTTAAAAGTCATAAATTTAAAATAAGACTGATCAGGGACTCCCCTGGCTGTCCAGTGGTTAAGACTTCACCTTTCAATACAGAGGGTGCAGTTTCGATCCCTGATCAGGGAGCTAAGCTCCCACATGCCACACAGTCAAAAAACCAGAACATACACAACAGAAGCAGTATTGTAACAAATTCAATAAAGCCTCAAAATTTTAAGAAAAGAATAAATAAGGTTAATCAGCAAAGTTGGACATTTTCTTTAATCATAATTGGAGATACAGATATAGGTTCAGAGTAGGACGTGAATTGGATTTAACCAGGTGTTAATCAAGGTATCAAGGACTTCCCAAGTGGTTCTAGTGGCAAAGAACCTGCCTGCTAATGCAGGAGACCTAAGAGACGTGGGTTCGATCCCTGGGTTAGGAAGATCTCCTGAAGAAGGAAATGGCAAACTGCTTCAGTATTCTTGCCTGGAAAATCCCATGAACAGAGGAGCCTGGTGAGCTACAGTCCAGGGGGTTGCAAAGAGTCGGACACGATTGAGTGACTGAGCCCAATCGATGCATGACATTGCCCAAGGAGTACTCCAGAGTAGGGGAGAATCACTGGAACTGAGAATGTCTCTTAAGGAGTGATAGGGTTTCCCTGATAACTCAGTTGGTAAAGAATCTGCCTGCAACGCAGGAGACCTGGTTAGATTACTGGGTTGAAAAAAATCCCCTGGAGAAGGGATAGGCTACCCACAACAGTATTCTTGGGCTTCCCTTGTGGCTCAGCTGGTAAAGAATCTGCCTGCAATGTGGGAGACCTGGGTTTGATCCCTGGGTTTGGAAGATTCTCTGGAGAAGAGAACACCTACCCACTCCAGTATTCTGGCCTAAAGCATTCTATGGACTATACAGTCCATGGGGTCGCAAAGAGTTGGATGTGACTGACCGACTTTCACTTTCACTTTCAGGGGATGGAGATCCTAAAGCAGAGAAGGAACAATGCAAAGTTTAGGGCTTAGTTAGTGGTCAGTAGCTTAGAGGTACTGATTTGGTAAATCATTTTACACAGGTATTTCATACATGGTAAAAGGCTACATGTTAGCTTTTAGTTCAGCCTCAGAAAATATGCCTTCCAAGTACGTAGAGAATTTATTTTTGCTAATGTATGTAAATCAATTGATTTCAGTGATTGCTATTAAATACTGATTTTTGCCTGTAGCATAAATCCTATTTCTATATGATTTTTAGTGAATAGGGGTACTTAGGTTATATGTGAGGGCTCAGTAGTTTTTATAATAGGGTGGCATGGAACTTATTGTAATTATTTGCAACAGTGTTGAGTAGGGCATTCAAAATTTATGCAGCAGAAACTTTGAGCTTGAATGAATTAAAGCTTTTGGATTTGAAAACCTGTCTGTTTCTTAATATAATCAGATATGTGAGTCTCTATAAACTTTCTTTGCTTTCAAAGGCAAACATAACTAATAATTCCTGCAAAGGTCTCGAATCGTTCCAACATCTGTTCTTGGTTTACTATAAAAACCATGTCTCTGATCTCATGTGTTGAACTACTGTATGTTTGCCACTGTCTATTTCCTGTGAAAAAATACATTGAACAATAATAGCTTTTGTTCCGAACGCTCCAACCACTAAAACAGCTGAACAAATAATATCCATGCTTTCATTTGGAATAATTTATTCCATGTACATGTTTATGCAGAGTCATTTGGCTTATTGGATGTTTCATCATTTAAAAATCAAATCTCAGAATTTTAGACTACTGAAAACTCTTGTCTAATAGTTTCCTCATGCTTAGAGTAATTCTCTTAACAGCATTTCCTTCCTAATTCATCATCTTATTTTGTGTATAGTTTGGTTTTTATGAGTAGACGTGGTTAAAAAATCCCTTTATTAACAAAGTTAGTGAAAATTTCCATTTGAGGCCACATATTTTGCAAATAGCTTTAAAAGGTTAAATAATTTTCATTTTAACCCTAGAAATAACTCTCTTTGCTGTTTTGCTACCTAAAGAAATAATGACTATAGATTTGTAATGATATAAGTTTTAATACATTTGTCTTAGCTCAACATACTCCAGATGACTTAATGGTAGGCCCAGCACACAGAGCAAAGCTAACATCCATTCCACTAAGTATCTTATTACATAAACTTTACTAGCCCAGGCTTGGAATAAGTCATGCACTGATTAAATAAGACAAATAAAAACACCATTTAAAAGGAAGGAAAACACGTTACTTAAAAATCAGACTTAAATCATTGGCAGTTTGGATTTTTTATTTTTTTTTTTTAGCATGCAAGTTTTCTATTTCTAAGCATTTAGGAATTACAGTTTCAAATTTGGTCATCACAACATCCCACTGAAAACTAAAAACTGTAGTCAGTCATTCAACTATACAGTTGACCTACTATCTAATAACAGACTATCTAGAAAGCTCAGGACAAGCAATGTTCTCAATTTAAATTCAGACCAGACAACTGATGAGTAAAGGTATATGAGTAAAGTTATAAACCTGTGAATAAACTGACTTTTAAGGTTTGAATGTGTATAACAGCATTTGAGAGATTAACACTTCATCAGAATTCAGCTATTTTAAGAGATTACCAGTTTCTTGGTGGTGGTATATCCTAATTAAGGTAATAATGATATTATGGTTGTATGGATTTCCTAGGGTTGCTGTCACAAAATGTCAGAAACTGAGGAGCTCAGAATGATAGAAAGTTATTGTCTCACAGTGCTGGAGGCCAAAGTCAAGGAGTCTACTGGGCCATGCTCCCTCTGGAGGTAGAGAAGACTTTGTTCTGTTTCTAACTTCTGGGGGTTATCTGCTTGTGGCAACAAAGTTTCAGTGTTTCACATGAGGTTCTCTTTTTGTGAAGTTCTCCTTTTGTGCATATCACTCACTGTGTCCAAAATTTCCCCCCCTTTTTTAAATAACACCAGTCATATTAGATTAAGACTCATCTTAATGAACTTATTTTAACTTGATTATTCTTATATAGACTCCAAATAAGATCACATAATTAGGTACTAGGAATTAGGACTCCAACATATCTTCTTTAGGGGACACAATTTACTGCAAAACAATGGCTTGTTATTTCAGCAGCTAGTATTGTCATATGTGTGACATAGATATACTTTACAATTCAAATGTTTTCTCAACAGTGATGCACTCAATGGTTTAATCAAAACCATGGTATTTGCCAGGCAAGAATACTGGAGTGGGTTGCCATTTTCTTCTCCAGGGGATCTTTCCAACCCAGAGATTGAACCTGTGTCTCCTGCATCCGCAGGCAGATTCTTTACAGGTATTTTAATAGTCTAATCATTGTTTTTTAAAACTGTATATAAGTATAAAAATTATAGTATGTCTTTGAGAAATAATATCTATTTCACAAATCTAGATCAGCTTAGCTTTGGAGCTCTCACTAGAGACCTCACTCTTCTTTGCCCTTGAGATACAGACAGAATGCTTCCTTCCACTTAGCATGAATCTCCATTTGCATCCGCTGTTTCTCCTCTGTGGTGAGTATAGCTCTGGTTACTTCTGTCAGCATGTCAAAAACTCTTATAGGGACTTCCTGGGTGGTCCAGTGGTTGAGAAGCTGCCTTGCAATGCAGGGGACCTGGTTTTGATCCCTGTTGGGGAACTAGGATCCCACATTCCTGGAGAAACTAGCCTGTGTGCCACAGCTGGAGAATCTGTGCACCACAACAAAAGATACTGTATGGTGCAACAAAGATACTGTGTGATACAATGAAGATCTGCGTGACACAGCTAAGACCCAACACAGCCAAATAAATAAATATTAAAAAAATTCTTATAGTGCTATGCAAGCAATTTCTGATGGCTTCTCTATTAGTGCACAGTTAACTTTATTTTCTTTATGACTTGTCTGAAGTACATAAGAAAGGATCTCAAATATGCCACACAGATTCATAATATCACTGTGTGTCTTTCCCACTAGTGTTCCTATAATCAGAAACTGATTTTATAGATACATTTCCTACTTCATTGCAAGGTAAACTTTTACAGCAAAAAGGACTAATCTATAGAGTATATACAATTAATTTTAAAGTGTTTGCATGTGTGTTAAGTTGCTTCAGTCGTGTCTGACTCTTTGCAAACCTATGGACTGTAGCCTACCAGGCTCTTCTGTCTACGGGATTCTCCAGGCAAGAATACTGGAGTGGGTTGCCATGCCCTCCAGGGAATCTTCCTGACCAAGGGAGCAAACCCATGTCTCTTACATCTCTTGCATTTACAAGTGGTTCTTTACCACTAGCATCACCTGAGAAGCTTTAAGGTGTTTGCTTGTTACCAACTTCTTTGAAATTCATCTAATTCTTAATTTCATTCAGGCTCAGCTTCCTGATAAACAATGACTTCCTTTTTATATTCCTTTTTAAGAACACATCTCTGGAGAAAAAAAAAAAAAAACAAACCTGGAAAGAACCAAGTAGGATTTAAAACCTTAAGTCTGCAGTAACATAGTTTCTATATTTATTGAGTCGTGTAGTTGCATATTCTAAAATATTCTGACTTTGTGTGAAGGTCTAACATTGTATGAAAGCTCCTAATAGTATAAAAACAAATGGAACACAGGGCACTTATACATTTTCCAAACAACACTAAACACTAGACTAATGGTAAACTGCAACTTATGTTGTACAAATTTTGTCAGCTTGTTTACATGTTTTATAATTCCTTTTAGTTCTTATCAACTAACAGAAAATTTTATCTTAATTTTACAGATGAAGAAACCTGGATCTGAAGTGATTAAATATTTGTTGAAGGAATTTAGAGGTAATAAATGGGGAGACCAGATTTGGAAGCCAGATCTCCTGACTAACCAATTCACCTGCAGCCTTGAAAGTAGAACTTTCCAATAGTTGGACTTGCTTAGTAGTATAAGATTCTGCCTCAGCATGCAACGATTCCTATATTCCAGATTCACTAGAAACACAAAGCAAAATAGAAGAAAACAAACAAAAATATAATAAGGACACTTGCAGTTCTCTGTTGGGGCTATCACAATATTCCAAAATGGGAGAGAATGAGATTGTAAAAGTTTTGCTAGTGCAGTTGAATATTCACTTTGTTTTTCATTCTTTTTATTTCTGATTTAGCCTGTCTTGAGCTTCCCAGATGGCGGTAGTGGTGAAGAACTCGCCTGCCAATGAAGAAGATGTAAGGGATGCAGGTTTGATTTCTGGGTCTCGAAGATCCCCTGGAGGGGGGCATGGCAACCCACTCCAGTATTCTTGCCTGGAGAGTCCCATGGACAGAGGAGCCTGTCCATAGGGTCACACAAAATCAGACACAACTGAAGCTATGTAGGACTAGATTACTCTAAAAATATCTGATCACAACTCATTAAATGTGTTTCAAAAGTCATTAATGGGTGGAAAGCTTGAAAACCATGCAATTGAGTGATATTTCAGAAACTGATTTTGTGACACATTCATGGGTACACACATACTTTGCACTTTTGGACGGGAACAATGACGTTCACCTGATAATCTATCGGCCGTGTTTGCTATCATGCTTCTGTATTTCTACATCCTAGTTCAACATGGTGCTGGGATGATGAAATTGGTACTGTTTCCCTGGTTTGCAAGCTCTTTTTCATGGATGTGGGAGATTCCAAGGTTTAGCTAGGGTCCTCAGAAACATAATGGAGGAACTGAATTCAATTTTTCTAATTTCTTGTTTTAGCCATATTTCATTCATTCATCCATTAAATATTGATTGAACACTTAGAATCTTCAAGGTGCTGTGTTAGGCAATGGAATTTCATCAGGAAATTAATGCAGACATAAATGCTTCCCTCACTGAGGTGATAATCTAGACTTATAATCTTTCATATATAATCACATAAAAATATAGAATTGTAACTTTTTTGTGATACACTTCAAAGAGATTCTTTTGCTTACAAAATCACTTTTCTTAGTGCTTTACCCTCTCTTCCTCTCCTTCCCTAGTGAATAAAATAATATTTAGAAGGTAAATCTAGGAAACTCACCAAAAGTACTTCTCTAGGAAAAAATGGACCCTACTCCCTCCTTGAGCCCTGTCACATACAAATATTCTACTGTCATTTGGTGGGGAAATGAGGAAGGAAGGAAAGATAATTACCTATATCAGCTTCTGACAATTGATTTCTAAATGCACACTTGGAATACAGTCCATTTGAATATGAGGGTTTCCTGCAAAGCAGTTTTGCAAAGCATAATAACAGCGACCAAATTTTCAGCAAATTTGATTTATCTGATACATTAATTTTGTCATAAAAAGCCAGACATCTGCGCCTTTACTTTTCCTGAGGCAGGTAGAGTGGTGTAGATTCACAGGACAAAGCAGATTTGCTCCCCTTGTTCTTTTCTTTGAACTGATTATTCCCTATTAAAATAGATTCTCCGCTGAGTTTCAGTCAGCCTTCCAGTCAGGGATGGTTTTCCTGAACAGTATTGGCAGGAAGCTCTGACTTTGATTTGGATTTTGAGCTTTACTGTCAGGTTGGGTAAGAAGTTGATTAAATTATTTCATTTCATTTCTAAGGTACCATTTTTAAATGTCAAATCATTGTTAGATGCTAAAGCTTTCATTGCATTTAAAAAGTGTATTTCAGCCTACTTTTAACAAAAAAAAAATACTCCCTAAACTATTGGATCAATAGAGCCTGAGTGATGGACATTCATGTAGCTACATTCAGTTGTCTGAAAAATGAAGCCTACGTGATTAGCTGTTTGAACTCTTCCAACCTTCATATGTGCTTACCAGTATCCTTCTCAGTGAGTGCCATGTGTCCACCTGTAGTGATTCTGGTTTCCGATAGTAACATTCTCAGAAAAAATCCTAATGATGAACAACGTATCTAGTCTTAGAGACATAGATATTTTGTAAGTTAAAAATTAGCCAAATAATCACATTTAATATATTACTCTAAATAGAACACGTTGCCTAAACCTAAATATAATTTAATATAAATTTTATGTTACATTAAAGATCCCCTGGAAAAGAAATGGCTACCCACTCCAGTGGAAACAGTGACAGACTTTATGTTCTTGGGCTCCAAAATCACTGCAGATGGTGACTGCAGCCATGAAAACAGAAGACACTTGCTCCTTAGATGAAAAGCTATGACAAATCTAGACAGCCTGTTAAAAAGCAGAGACACTACTTTGCTGACAAAGGTCTGTATAGTCAAAGCTATGATTTTCCCAGTTGTCATATATAGATGTGAGAGTTGGACCATAAACAAGCTTAATGCTGAAGACTTCTGCTTTTGAGCTGTGGTGTTGGAGAAGACTCTTGAGAATCTCTTGGACTGCAGGGAGATTGAACCAGTCAATCCTAAAGGAAATCAACCCTGAATATTCATTGGAAGAACCAATGCTGAAGCTCCAATACTTTGGCACCTGACGTGAAGAACCAATTCATTGGAAAAGACCCTGACAATGGGAAGGATTAAAGGCGGGAGGAGAAGGGGACAACAGAGAATGAGATGGTTGGATGGCATCACTGACGTGATGGACATGAGTTTGAGCAAGTTCTGGGAGATGGTGAAGGACAGGGAAGCCTGGCGTGCTGCAGTCCATGGGGTCACAGAGAGTCAGCCACAACTGAGCGTCTGAACAACAACTCACTCCAGTAGTCTTGCCTGGAGAATTCCATGAACAGAAGAACCTAGCAGGCTACAGTCCATTTGGTCACAAAAAGCTGGACACGACTGAGCAACTAACAATTTCACTTCGTTTCACTAATGTATTTCTAATTAAGTAATAGTTGAGTTACATAGTTCCTTCTTTCCTTTCATCAAATGCATTTCAAATGATAGATCAGAAAATATAAGACTGAGTAAGAGCTAAAGCAACATGTTTGATTAAATATTTGCTTAAGAATTATATAGATGCACCAATGCTACTACCAAAGAGAGGAAGCATTATATTGAACTGTGCATAACGAGTGTACAATATTAAACCATGTCTCAATTCTCTTCTTAGTATTAATCTTATAGAAACACAATGTGGAATAGGTTTTAGGGCTAAAAGCTTGGGCTTTGAAGCTAATCATACTCTATTTTCTCACATTACTTACATGCCCTTGGGCACATTATTCAACTTCTCTAAACCTAGATGAGACTTCTCCACTTATAAAACCTAGATAATATTTGAAGAATTGAAGTGGCACTAAATGTCTTTATTAGGGTGCCTTGTAGTACCTGGTAATCAACGAACAGTAGTAATTTGCCATGCTTCACTCGGTTGTTTATAATTCATATCTCAATATAATACAAACATGGTCATCCTGGTAAACTATTATCAGCTGTGTTAATGATCACTGCCCATCCTTCAAATTCTGCGAGTTGTGAAAATAGAATTAATTTCCAATATTTATTTTTTCTAGTGCTTGTACTCAAAGAGCTCTAAAAATCTAATAGGTCTGTTATTTTTGAAGCCACCACCATCTCCCTCGTGCCCAGTGCTACACAGTGCCCTCCAGGAATGATGTATTGCTTAAAGTTGTATTTCAGCAAGTTCTTATAACATTTTTTCTGACTGCCCTGCTTCCTTTGGCTTCAGCTTGCTCTCCAAATCTTATTAGGTATTCTTCTATCATCAATTTTCTTCATATATCTAGCTCAGTGAACCTATTTTCTATGAAGTAATGTTTAAACACTAGTAGACTGATTGTGTTATAAGATTCATTAATCTTGCCATTTGATATTAATAAATTCCTCTAGGGTATTAGTTTTTGTTTGGTAGGGTTTTTTTTCTTGAACAAGTTAGCATCTTCCTGGATGTGGGTATCTATTATGTCTAACTTGATTATCCAGTGGTGATGAAAAAAGAAAATTGGACCCAAAAGATTTTGTTTCATTGGATAAAATATTGAAAATGCTTTAAAAATATAAGTGACATTTCTGGTAGGTCAAACATTTAATTAACAATAAGAATTGATCGATGCTACTTTTGTAATATGTTAGTTTGGTACAGAGAATAAGGAAGTCATATTTTCCATATCCAGGTTCCTTGTTTGTCTTCTTGATTTTCTTCATCCAACAGGGAGTCATTCAGATTTCCTGCTGAGATTGCAAAATTTGTTTACCATATTTACTCCTTTATGATTTAAAAAATGTCAAATTGTGGAGGTTTTTATTGTATGTTCTTTTAACAATTATACTATGGATCACCATAGCCTCCATGTATATAATTACATTGTTTAAGGCAAAACTAAGTGCTTCACAGTTATAGTCTTAAAACACAGAAGACATTTTAAATTGTAGAAATATTCATGAACCAAATCTAGTAATCTAATTTCTGAATATTTTTATTTCAGAGAAACATTGATAACTAATAAATATTTCACTCAAAATTTATTGCAGCATTATTTTTACTGATGACAAGTTGATATGTGTATAACAAAAACTAGGGTAAATAATAGAAAAAATTTAAAAGACTGATTTTTCTTTTATAATTGATAGTTATAAATAATATATAATTGATTATATTTGGTTATAATTGATAGTTTCAATTTTTTTTAAATAAAGCTTTGTGTGTGTGTGTGTGTGAGAGAGAGAGAGAGAGACAGAGAGAGAGGCTCCTACATCAATTTTTCTGGAAATCAATACTTAACTTCCCACACAAATTCAAGAGTATTATCATTTATACATATGGTAACTAAAATTTAGTTCTAAAAATAAGCTCTGATATTTAAATGTTTATCTTTGCTAAGTTTTATTTTAAAATACCAGGCATCTCTGAAAATAATGAGGGTTAGAACTGACCAAAATGATTAAGCAAGTTTAAATTTATTCTCATGATAGAATTCAGCAAATATATCCTCAAAGTAATGGAATACACTTGACTCTCTTCAGGACTGATTGCATCTTCATCATTTAGCTACACAAAATAAACATTACGGAGACCCTAATGATATAAAATGTCCAAGCATTTCCCAACAATAACAAAGCAACTGATATGTTACTCTTTTAAATAAAATCTCAAATTGTCATAACAATGTAAATACCTATGAAATTTGAATAAAAGGTAAAATTTACTAAAAATTCAGTTGTCTGCTTTTACCAGCAAATCATTACCATCTACTACTACTCTTGACTACTGTTACTATAGTAAACTGATAGTAACAACTTTCATTAAAAAATATATTTTATTTTCCTTGCTGCTGTTTGAAATAAGCCTTATTGACATTCTGGACAATTATAGTCCCTGTTACATTGAGACATAAGCAGTTTTGAAGCAGTTTACAAAACTTAGAAATAGAATACAAGGTGTTGGATTTTCACTACTTAACAGGAAAATTTTATAATTTTTGAATTCAGTTGAATATGCTGCTGCTAAGTCGCTTCAGTCATGTCCAACTCTGTGAGACCCCATAGACGGCAGTCAACCAGGCTCCCCTGTCCCTGGGATTCTCCAGGCAAGAACACCGGAGTGGGTTGCCATTTCCTTCTCCAATGCAGGAAAAGTGAAAAGTGAAAGTGAAGTCATTCAGTCGCATCCGACTCTTCACGACCCCATGGACTGCAGCCCACTAGGCTCCTCCGTCCATGGGATTTTCCAGGCAAGAGTACTGGAGTGGGGTGCCATTGCCTTCTCTGTCAGTTGAATATAAACAAATCCAATTCCATATGTGTACTACTGAAACTTTTACACAATAAATATCACTACAGTTAAAAGAAAAAAACAATATTGTGCTCACTGGGCACTAGCTGTTTATGAATATCATTTAAAATGTATAGGACATTATCTGCAACATCAATTATTTTAATTCTGAGATTTTCTTTAGAATATATGTGTTTGTAATAGAATATCACAGACAGAGCTTCAATCTTTCTATTTTTTCTCTTGTACAAGTGAAAACCATAATTTACACAGAGACCAAATTCTACCCAAAGTACAAATTCTCCTCCCAGAACATATAATTGAGATGAAATGGTATCTGGATTAGTATTAACAATGGATAGCAGAAGTCTATAAATTAGCAATAATTATGTTTCCTTTGTATGATTTTGAGATATGGTTTGAGAATTAGAGAAAAATTAGAAAAGAAAAACTTCATTCAATTAAATCTACCTATTAGTTACTTGTTAACTTGGACAGCCAAATTTTTGAAAATTGTCTTAGAAAGTCCTACTTTTCTTACTAGTTTAAAAGTAAAATCAATATATTACCTAAATCATTGAGAACTTGGTATTTTCTGATTGCTTGATATATATATATCACCTAGCCCTCTCAATAATAGCTGTGTGCATGCATGCTTGATAAGTTGCTTCAGTTGTGTCCAACTCTGTGTGACGCTATGGACTGTAGCCTGCCAGGTTCCTAGTCCATGGGATTCCCCAGGCAAGAATACTGGGTGGGTTACCATGCCCTCTTCCAGGGAATCTTCCTGACCCAAGGATAGAACCAGCATCTCTTATGTCTCCTGCATTGGCAGAAAGGTTCTTTACCCTAGCGCCACCTGAGAAGTCCTCAATGATAGTATGGACGGTGACATTAACCTCAGTTGACATATAAGGAACTGAAATTTTAAGTCAATACATAATATATGTGGCTGATAAAGAATCCACCTGCAATGTGGGAGACCTGGGTTTGATCCCTGGTTTGGGAAGATCCCTTGGAGAAGGGAAAGGCTACACGATAACTCCAGTGTTCTCGCCTGGAGAATTCCATGGACTGTATAATCCATGGGTTCACAAAAAATCAGACACAACTGAGCAACTTTCATTTTCACTTGAACATATTAAAGATCACTCTGTTAATACATGATAGCACTAGTTAGATCGGATTCCAGTTATAACTGACTCTAGGACCAATGCTTTATGTGATTATTGGTACAGAACAAAACAATATGTATATAAGAGCCTATACATACAAAATAGCTCAGCAATAGAATGATTAAAAAAAAAACAGTTTGAAATGGCTAATCAATATTTTAAAACATACCATTATAACATATAAATAATAAATATTGTATCATGAAGCTATGACACGCATGATGCAGATCAAGGAGACAGGTTGTGAATAAGTACAAGCTACAAAATGGAGAAGATGTGGGTTGTTCTGTAAATGGCAGATTAAAGTACAGTTACTGATTGCTATTTTGTATTGTAAAAAATCTCAAATATAATGAAAGAAATTAATAGCATGAAGGATATTTACTGTTAAGCAGAAGACACTATCGATTCACAAACTGAGGGGACAGTTTGCAAAGGAAAGACATCACCCGACACACAAATGACTCCAATGGACATTTTCAGAAGAACTTTGACATCTTCGTTTTCTCATAATAAGTCACTTTAATATACTTTTATCTGCTGGTCAAAAAAGATTTCCCAGACATTAAAAATGACTCACTTTTTTTATGATTGTAAACCCTTTTTCTGACATTTTTTAAGGAAATGAGAGTGAGTTGCAAACTGATTTTCTTGAAAGAATCCACAAGTAAGAGGCACTTATTAAATTTAAGTAGCTAATATATGTTTTAAAAGTATTTCCCTATTTCTTATTTTTATTGATGTAATATCTTTCTGAAGTCATCAAATATTTTATAAAACATTTAAAGACAAATATATTATACATTATATATTTACATTAAATAAATATGTTGTCTTTAATTTAAATTAAATGTGTTTAGTTTTTTACCATACCTAATGCCTCAGGATATTAAAATGCCTTTTCTTTTTAGGTATTACAATATTCAAACATAAATATTATTAATCCAGAGATTGGTTCTATACAGAGACATAATCCACTGTATATCTTTCTGCCATCAGTGACAGCGATCTGTACAAAAGGGCTCTTTTTTCTAGCTGCTTTTGCCCAACTGAGACAAAATATGCAGTAGAGGGCTGCACAAAAGCCAGGCTAAATCAGAAGTCTTTGATTCATTTAGTTTCCCTACTGATCAGCTTTGCACTTCACTTAAGTGACTAGGTAAGAAGACCACCTCCTCCCACTCAAAGAATGCTGTCTCTTAGTGATGGTCATAGTCAACCTAACTTTCAAAGAGAGTAAACAAGTAATGAATATGTTTTGTTTTAGGGTGGAGATTACATATGGGTGTCCCAGATGGCACTAGTGGTAAGACCCACCTGCAAATGCCAGAGACATAAGAGACGTAAGAGATGAAAATTTGATCCCTGGAGTTGGAAAGATCCCCTGGAGAAGGAAATGACAACCCACTCCAGTGTTCTTGCCTGGAATATCCCATGGATAGAGAAGCCTGCGGGGCTATAGTCCATGGGGCTGCAAAGAGTCAGACACGACTGAGCACTTAATGTGGTCTGTGGAGATGATGAAAAATGAAAGTGAAAGTCACTCAGTAGTGTCCAGAATTCTCCAGGCTAGAATACTGGAGCGGGTAGCCTTTCCCTTCTCCAGGGGATCTTGCCAACCCAGAGATCGAACTCCGGTCTCCTGTATTGTGGGCAGATTTTTTACCAGCTGAGCCACCAGGGAAGCCTAAGAATACTGGAGTGGGTTGACTATCCCTTCTCCAGCGGATCTTCCCAACCCAGGAATCAAACCAGGGTCTCCTGCATTGCAGGAGCTTATATTTTCTTTTCATAATATTTTCTTTAATATTGTTATTACATTGTTTTTGTGATTAAGATTCAATGTACTCTCCACCCCTGCCATTACATTGCCAGACTGCCTGTGAGCTCCCAGAATTTATTTTATTCTCAACATATTTTAACTCTGAAACCAAGATCCCTGCAAGGAGGGCTCTTTATGCCAATGACCAAACACTCCACATTGCTCATAGTTGAAAAGCACCAATACTGGACTGACCATGAATATCTTTTCTAGCTCTTCCAAATTTCTAAAGCCAATGTCAATAATATATTGTGGGAAAAATCACTCATCAGTCAACACATATTTTGTTCACTTTCTTTTTTTTTTTTTTAATTTATTAAGGGCTATAAAAATACCCAGAAAGATAAATAAATGTGATGCAATGGTATATGTCCTAATATGAAGAACTTGTTTTCACTGCATTGTTTTCCTTCACAATGGCCTTCAAATCACAGGAGGCAGTGATTCCATGCCATTTCCTCTTCTATTACACGCTGCAGATTTCTGAATCAGTATCCCACCCTCGATCTTCTCATTTATAAATCAAATTCATTTTCAATCCATTGTTTAGAGGGAGCGTATTTTTTTCTGTTCCACAAAGAGGACTTTTTTTTTCACTACTGGATCGTAATGCAGTAGAGTCAGTTTCTCCCATAGTCGGCTTCTCTTAGTGTTGAAGGAAAAACCTGTTCCAGCTTGGCTCACCATTTTCACCAGAATTGTTTTTGACTTGCTCTTGGCAAACTAACCGCCGACAGGAACATGGCGACAGTACCCCTGAAGACTCGGTAATGGGCCCAAAGGTCCAGCAACAAACAACTGCTTCCGGGGCACAGGCCTGTTCCGGAAAAGGAGTCCGGAAGTTCTCCACAGCCACGCCCCCTACCTTTTGTTCACTTTCTAAACAACACCTCTATAAATCTCCTAACTCACTAACAGTATCACAGGCTATAAATTAGGTTGCTATCACAAGATAAGGGTGAGGGCAGGAGGTTATGGGGCACAGGACGTTAATCAGGAATTTAAGTCCTAGGTGAATAAGTCAGACCAAATGGTCCACCACGGAGTGGAGTTCTGGGTAATGTGGATAACTGTTGGACAAATGTGGAGAAAAACAAAGAAAAGTTTGTCTTGTGATCCTACGTTGAAAATAATAATAACTGCTTTACCTGGAGTTTGGCTATACACTGAATCTGCTTCCACTAGGTACATTATTTTGTAAACATTATTTTAAAATTTCACAAGTAGGACTGTGTATTTTCACTTTATAGATGAGGACTCCAAGATGTAGAGACTTTAAGACATAAAGCAACATAGCTAATAAATAGTTCAGCCAGGATTTGTGAAGTCCCCCTACTTGCTGGTACTTATTATTCAAGAGGGAAATTTAACTAACAAATACCATCCAAATTACTGAAACCCTATGCCCTAAATATGTGCACTTACTCTTCTATTGTAAAGCTGAGATAATTAATTTTCTAATCCCAGCCTTTCCACATTCCACTTCCCATATCCATGTGTTTTTTGTGATATTTTTAAAGTATAAGGAGAATAAAACAAGTGATGGGTTGGAGGGGGAAAAATGTAGCCTGATATTTCTTCTTGGTGTGTATGATTCTTTATTCTTTTCTTTCTCCTATCTTATAATAGCCTTCTTGGGAAAATTTCAAAACATATTTTCCCTTCTTTTCCTTTTTCCAAAATCCCATGTAATTCAAAACTACCTAACTTTCCCACTTAACTCTCCAGAAGTTTACAACCCTGAAGACCCAAGAAGTCCCATGGGAGATCATGAAAAAAATATTTACATGTAGAAACATATGTGATTTACAAATCATTAATAGATATGAGTTCAGTAGTTAAGAATTTTTACTAAATCATATACCTGGGGAACATAGGGCTTGTAGTTACTGCATAGCTATTTCCCAATAGCTTTATGTAGAATAGGAATTCTTTCTTGCTTTGTCAGATCATATCATCTACACAGACTACTTGGCAATGAATGATATATGAGCTTGATAGTATTAATGGGAGAAAAAAATTCCTGGTTCTCATTCAATATCATAGAGGTATGCCATTAAAAGATAATATCTTCTCTCTTCATCTCTGTAATACCACAGAGTATGGCAACATTTCAAAAAAATGTTCCAAAAAATTAAGAAAATCCCACTTTCATAACATGTAAAACTGAACACTTATTCAAAATACCACACTTTTCAATATTTTGTACATAAGAACACTCACCAAGTTAAATCTGTTTGGCAAATTTCTCTCAGGCAGTAAATGTAATTCCTCAAGATTATTAAAGCCATGGCATTGTTAATGTTTTTGATAACACAAACCTAAATTAAATGAACACATTGGTGAATTAATTATTTTAAATGGCAATATTTTCAATTCTTACGCAATTAACAATAGTTCGTTTGAAAAGCAATGCCTTTAGGAATGACAATTTTTAAGCAGCCCCCTTTTTTTCTTTTCCTTTCTTTTGTAAAAGAGATGTGCTTTGATAAGCTGTTTAAACATATTATGCATTATTAAAACTTAAAATTATATGCTTGACAGATAGCATATAGTTTTCTCTAGGGTTTTATTGCAGTCTGTGGAACTTATTAGTTGTGATTTCATTGCCAATGGCAAAACACAGAATATTCTATAAATTAAAACATTTGGCTATGGCTATGGGAAATTCTCCATGATAAACAGGGCTAGGGGGTGGGGGTGGGAAACAAACCTCATTTTTTTTATCCAAAAAAGAGAAAAATTCAGCATGTGCAGAATTTGTGCTCCAGGTTTGTTTATCTCAAAGATTAAACATTCTAAACAATGAGGGAATTGCAGTAATTTTAGAACCAGTGTAGATAAATTTACAAGTTAAATTACAATGTTTACAAAAAAATATATAGTGATGTATACCTTACTTATGCCAGATGCTGGTAATCTGGACAGTAGGCTATCAAAAAGTGGACAACAGCTTGGCCATTCTTCATGTTAATTCCATTTTACTGGATTTTTTTTTTTTTAGATTAGTTTTTTAAAATAGCATGGACCAGGTATTTCCTGTCATCATCAACGTTTACTATCTCTTCAGTTTCCATTCTATACTTAACTCAGTTGTTTTATTGGAATTGACAAATATATATTCCACCATTGACCCATGTAAATCAAGCCAGCAATGTTTTCTGAAGTAAATACATTTTTGCTAGGTGGTTGGTTTTGTACTGCTTGTATGACATTAACATAAAATTCAGCTGAGGTACACAGCCAGAAACTTACAGTTTGGCTTCCCTTGTGGTTCAGATGGTAAAGAATCGGCCTGCAATGTGGGAGCCCAGGGTTCAATCCCTGGATTGGGAAGATCCCCTGGAGGCATGCATGGCAACCCACTCCAGTATTCTTTCCTGGAGAATCTCCTTGAACAGAGGAGCCTGGTGGTCTACAGTCTGTAGAGTCGCAAAGAGTTGGACAGGACTGAGTGACTAAGCACACAGCACACATTCCTATGACTTTAAACATGATAAATACCATTAATATAACTCACAGCTTTACGTAGGATAAAATGATCAAAATTAGGTTAAGTACAAACAAATTATTACCAACGCATATGTAACAAGGACACTTTTAAATGAACTATTGATACTTAATTAGTTAAACTTGTCAAATAATTACAGAATAATCACAGCCCTCATCAGCGATTGTGATAAACTAATGAAATTTGACTTAATAGCACATGTATAAATTTACATTTGGTTGAAACATCTGCAAACTGGCAAACAGTTTTAGTGTGTCAGACTAGAAGCATTTCTGTCATCATTTTGACTGTATTGCACTCTCCTCCATAACCCGCAACCTTCTTTTTGTTTATCCCAATCCTTTTTCCCACCCTTTCTCCTCTTTTTGCTTCTTTACCAACTCTCATCTCATCTTTATGACAATGTTAAACATTGTATGTATAATCTATGTTACTCTACCATTAAATTCTGAATCTAGAGCACTTATGTCTTGAGTGTAGTTTTTCCAAGCCTAGAAATGTATATGCACTTAATTTGTTTAGCAAAATCTGTATTAAACTCACATAGTGCATATTTTTGATAAAATCTTTGACAATGGATTGGCTTCAATTACATTATTCCTCTTTCATATCGCATAAAACTCAGTGTTTTGTTAGTTTCCTTATTTACTATTCAGTTAGACCTCATGCAGTTCACATCCTCTGTGATCTCTTTCCAGTCTAAAGGCATAAATTTTCCTTCCTTGCTCTGAATTCACCTGCCACTATTTTAAAATCATAGTGTTTTATATTTGGAAACTATATATAGCAACATATCCACTCCAACTTAGCTTTTCTCCAGATATAAGAGGGATGAAAACTAAAAAGAAATTTGAGTAATTCAGTAATTTGGTTTAATTCATACAGTGAGCTACACTGTTTGAAATGTGGGAGTAGGAGTGATAAAATTTCTCAATTTGTGTCATTGTTTGCTGTTTAGAAAGAGATTGAAAATATGTTTGCCTCACTAGATTGGGAATGAAAACAGAAAATATGCCTATTTTACCTTTTTTTTTTTTTTTTTAACCAGTGTATTGCCATATAATATTCTTTGCATAAAGATTTTGTACCACACAGCAATTGAACAAAAGGATGATCAATTGTAAAAATTATTTTATTTATTATATCAAAAATATTGTAGTGCTTTTGGGGAAATCAGTAGAGTCCTAATAAATCTATCATGGTAAACATCTTGAACTAGATAGATTAAAAATGAGGAGCAAAGTGTGATAGCATGGAGGAAACACAATGTGGAGAGGTGGTAGTTTTAGTTACTCTGAATTGGTACTCTGATTGGACATTAACTTGTTGTAGATGACATTAAAATTCGTTAGTTCTAAGTTCCTCATGTTACAGATTAGACAAATAAACCTCAGAGAAATTTATTTTTTTTCTTTTAACTAGTTGTCTATGACCTGTTTAACAAGTTTTTAAGCTAGTTGTGAGGATCATACCCAAAAATATTTCCTACAACACAGTTCAGTGGACTTTCTAATGTAGCATATTGCTGTCAGCCAGAGTGTATGAAAAAGGAACGTAGTATTCTTGCCTAGAGAATCCCATGGGTAGAGGAGCCTTAGGGCTATAGTCCTTGGGGTCGCAAAGAGTGGGACACAACTGAGTGACTAAGTACACAAGCACAAAGTGGAGTAAAAAATGAATTTAAATTGAAGAGCTTAGACTAACACTACCTTAGTCATTTACTAGCAAGTAACTCAGAATTGATGCTGAGTTACTCTTGAGAGTTGGAGAAGACTCTTGAGAGTTCCTTGGACTGCAAGGAGATAAAACCAGTCAATCCTAAAGGAAGTCAGTCCTGAATATTCATTGGAAGGACTGAGGCTGAAGCTGAAGCTCCAATACTTTGGCTACCTGATGAGAACCGACTCATTGGAAAAGACCCTGATGCTGGGAAAGGTTGAAGGCAAGAGGAGACGGAGATGACAGAAGATGGGATGGATGAGATGGATGGATGGTATCACCAAGTCAATGGACTTGAGTTTGAGCAAGCTCTGGAAGTTGGTGATGGACAGGGAAGACTGGCGTGCTGCAGCCCATGACATCGCAAAGAGCTAGCCATGACTGAGTAACTGAAGTAAATTGAACTCAGTTTTGCAACTCTTCCCCAGTGGTTCTAGTGGTAAAGAATCTGCCTCCCAAGACATGTGAGTTTGATACCTGAATGGTGAACATTCCCTGGAGTAGGCAATGGAAACCCACTCCAGTATGCTTGCCTGGAAAATTCTATGGACAGAGGAGCCTGGCGGGCTGCAGTCCATGGAGCTGCAGAGACTCAGACATGACTGACTGACCAAGTACACACAAACAACTCAACTTTGGTAAGCTTCAGCTCCCACATGTATAAAATTATGATTATTCTATCTAACCGAGATACAGTCATCAAATAATATCCTTCTAGCTTCTCAACAGTGGCCCATGGGGCCATAGGTGATCTAACTGCTACCCAATCTTCCAAATTCAAATTATATTCACCTGAATTCAGCTTCATTGGCTTTCTTTATATTGCTTGCACATATCCTATTATATTCTGCCCAAGCATCTATAAATTTAAGCTTTTCTCTGAATCTTGTTTTACTCTGGGTGTAGCTGGCTTCATGTTTGGGGTTAATTTCTTAGCTCTGGGCTTAAATTTTATCTCCTCAGAGGACCCTTCCTTTTCTACATGGTATGTAGCCATTCTTCTTTCAATAAATATTAATTGAAAACTCTATATCACTGCTATAGAATGAATGATTTTGTCTCCTGACAACTTCATATATTGAAGCCTTTGCCAGTTAATTAGGTCATGATGGTGGAGCCCTCATGATGGGCTTAGTGGCCTTATTAGAGAAGGGAGTTAGGCTCTCTGTCTCTCAGCCATGTGAACCTGAGAAGGTGACTGTATACCAGCCAAGAAGCAGGTCTTCATCAGATTCAGGACATTCTACTCAAACATTTCGGCCTCCATGACTTTAAAATAAATATTTGCTGTATTTTGTTACAGCAAACCAAGCTAACTAATATAGTGGCCATGAACCTAGGCCTAGCCAGATACTGTATACCAGATTCTTAAGCTGTTTTCCATTGTACTTAAGGTATTTATTTATCTATCCTGTAAATCTTTAAGGTTTTAACTTTCAAGAGGTAAGAATTTTGTTGGTCTTATTCATAGAAATGTCCACAGAAATGGCATATTACAAATGAGCAATTTATGAATTGAACCAATAGATGATTTCACAAATACTTTTTGATCTGAGTATCTGTGTCAGTCACTAATAGTTGCTAGGCACACATTTCTAGTCATCAAGTTTGAAAGATCTATAAAGATCTATACATTCAACAAATACTTTTTAAGCACCAAACAATTGTCAGGTACTGTCCTATGGTAGATGCCAGGAATACAGTTGTGAATAAACGTAACTCCAGCCACATGGAAGAGATATCAAGGAGAAAATAACTAAGTTTTTCAAGTATACACTGAAAAACAGGTTAAGATGATTGTATTTGATAAGTTTTTTGAACCACAATTAAAAATAAAATAATAAAAAGTTGTAAGGTTAAATAATTCTATTTGAGATATGTTCTGTGAAAGAGAAGCCCAGGGGTCTATGAAAATGCATAATGGGAGGACTTCATCTGCTATTGGGAAGAAGGGCGGTCAAGGAGAGTGTTCTGAAGAGTAACAGTTGCATTAAGAACTAAAAGATGCATAGCAATTGTTTAGCTGAAGAGACATGTAAAGTTCTAGGCACATGTCCTGACTTAAATAATTGTTTTTTGGATTTGTTTGGTTTTTGGAAAATGCATTTATTTTTTATTTTCTTAATTAATTTTATTGGAGTATAGTCACTTTGCGGCTTCCCTGGTACCTCAGACGATAAAGAATCCGCCTTCAATGCAGGAGACCTGGATTGGAAGATCCTCTGGAGGAAAGCTTGGCAACCCACTGAAATCTTCTTTCCTAGAGACTCCCCATGGACAGAGGTGCCTGGTGGGCTATAGTCCGTGGGGTTGCAAAGAGTCTGGCATGACGGAGTGACTAAGCACAGCGCAGTACAGAGTTGCTTCACAATGTTGTGCTAGTTTTTACTGTATGGTAAAATGAATCCACCATAATACACATATCCTTTCCCTTTTGGACTTCCTTCCCATTCAGGTCACCACAGAGCATTAAGTAGAGTTAAATTGTTGAAATGAGGCGAAACAAAGGCCAAAGCAGCAGTAGCAGCGATGGGAAAGTGAGGAACAGTCTGAGATGAGTCTGAAGTGGCCCTTAGCCATGGGGCCCTATGGTGCTACCAGGGAGGCAACTCTGAGTCTCCCTGTTGCTGCTGCTTAGCTGCTCAGTCTTCTCTGACTCTTTGTGACCCATGAACTACAGAGGAGCCCACCAGTCTCCTCTGTTTAAGGGGATTCTCCATCAGGAATACTGGAGTGGGTTGCCATGCCCTCCTCCAGGGGATCTTCCCAACCCAGATATTAAACCCAGGTCTTGTGCACTGCAGGTAGATTCTTTACCATCTGAGCCAGCAGGGATACCATGAGTCTCCCTGGGATTATGCAAAGGCAATGAATTCTATTTGGGGGTCAGAACACTCTTCTGAAGGAAGACTTACTCATGGTGAATAGAAAGATTTTCATAAGAAGAGATGAACAGTACAAGCAGGATGGTGATGAAGAGATGGGGGAGGAATGTGAGGCTCTTTGAGCTTGTGCAAGGCCTAGATATGCATCTATTATTTTTTTTTTAATTTTATTTTATTTTTAAACTTTACAATATTGTATTGGTTTTGCCAAATATCGAAATGAATCCGCCACAGGTATACATGTGTTCCCCATCCTGAACCCTCCTCCCTCCTCCCTCCCCACACCATCCCTCTGGGTCGTCCCAGTGCACCAGCCTCAAGCATCCAGTACCGTGCATCGAACCTGGACTGGCGACTCGTTGCATATATGATATTATACATATTTCAATGCCATTCTCCCAAATCAT
>NW_011494836.1:603069-620400 GCF_000754665.1 Bison bison bison | reverse complement strand
AGGTATAATAGGCTCCAGTTTCATCCACCTCATTAGAACTGATTCAAATGTATTCTTTTTAATGGCTGAGTAATACTCCATTGTGTATATGTACCACAGCTTTCTCATCCATTCATCTGCTGATGGACATCTAGGTTGCTTCCATGTCCTGGCTATTATGGGCCAAAGAACTAAATAGACATTTCTCCAAAGAAGACATACAGATGGCTAACAAACACATGAAAAGATGCTCAACATTACTCATTATCAGAGAAACGCAAATCAAAACCACTATGAGGTACCATTTCACGCCAGTCAGAATGGCTGTGATCCAAAAGTCTACAAGCAATAAATGCTGGAGAGGGTGTGGAGAAAAGGGAACCCTCTTACACTGTTGGTGGGAACGCAAACTAGTACAGCCACTATGGAGAACAGTGTGGAGATTCCTTAAAAAACTGGAAATAGAACTGCCTTATGATCCAGCAATCCCACTGCTGGGCATACACACTGAGGAAACCAGAATTGAAAGAGACACGTGTACCCCAATGTTCATCGCATCTATTGTTAATAATGGACCCCTTTGGAGAGTCTAAAGTGTATGTGGTGGTAGTTGCTCAGTCGATTCTGACTCTTGGCCACTCCATGGACTGTAGCCAGCCAGGCTCCTCTGACCATGGACTTCTCCAGGCAAGGATACTGGAGTGGGTTGCCATTTTCTCCTCTAGGCTAATTTGTATGCCCTGTTTCATCATATGTTGGAGCATCCAGTCCAAATAGTTTCCTTTCTTCCCCATTTTAATAACGGGGCTTTTCCAACACATACGAGTTTGTTTCTCTTTAATTAAAAAAGAATTCAGTTCAGTTCAGTTGCTCAGTCATGTCCAATTCTTTGTGACCCCATGAACTGCAGCATGTCAGGCTTCCCTGTCCATCACCAACTCCTGGAGCTTGCTCAAATTCATGTCTATCAGTGATGCCATCCAACCATCTCATCCTCTGTTGTCCCCTTCTCTTGCCTTCAATCTTTCCCAGCATTGTGGTCTGTTCAAAGGAGCCAGTTATTTGTATCAGGTGGCCAAAGTATTGGAGCTTCAGCTTCAGCATCAGTCCTTCCAATGAATATTCAGGACTGATTTCCTTTAGGATTGACTGGTTTGATCTCCTTGTAGTCCAAGGGACTCTCAAGAGTCTTCTCCAACACCACAGTTCAAAAGCATCAATTGTTTTGATTTGATGATAAAAAAAGAATTATTGGAGTATAATTTATTTAAAATATGTTAGATTCTGCTTTATAGCAAAGTGAATCACTTATACCTACACACAAATCCATTCTTTAAAGACTATTTTCCCATATAGATCATTACAGATAAGTAAAAAGAGTTCCCTGTGCTATACAGTATATCCTTATTAGAATTTACTATCTGTTTTACATACAGTGGTATTTGATTGAAATTTTTTTTTCCTATGAGAAATACTTCTCTGTATTGGTAATATATTTCCAAATGTCAAGGCATTACCACAAGACTTTCATAAAGACAGTAAAAAGCTAAAGAATTTATCTCAAAACCTCCCTGCCAGGTTTTCCACTTCCTTATTATTAATATCTGTAGAAAAACAGAAACCTTTCCTAAAAAGGTCTTCCTAAAAAGGTTTTCATAAAAAAAAATGCTTTAAAGAATGAGTGAGTTGAAATGAAGGAAAGAATAAGATAAGCAATTATTAGTTGGAGGAATCAAAGGAGCAAATATAGGACTTGTTTTAAAAATTACTGGTAGGTATTTTCTTCTTATATTTGAATGAAAATTGCAATGGAAGACATGATGGACATGAAATCATCAAATGTGAGTATGAGTATTAGTATTCTACAGCTGCTGTAACAAAGTACCACAACTGGGGTGGCTTAAACAACAGAAATTTATTGTCTCATAGTTTTGGAGACTAGAAATCCAAAATCAGGGTATTGGCAGGGTTGACTTCTTCTAAGGGGTGTGAGAGTGTATATTCCAGGGTTTTATCCTTCACTTGTATAGTCTACCTTTTTCCTGTGTCTCTTTTTACCATCTTCCTTCTGTCTATACATGAGTGCATGCTAAGTCATTTCAGTAGTGTTCGGCTCTGTGACCCCATGAACTGAATAGCTCACTAGGCTCCTGTCTCCATGGGATTCTCCAGGCAAGAATACTAGAGTGAATTGTCATTCCCTTCTCCAGAGGATCTTCTGATTCCGGTAATCAAACCCACAACTCTTACATCTCCTGTATTGGCAGGCAGGTTCTTTACCGCTAGCATCACCTGGGAAGCACTCCTGTCTGTACATCTGTGTCCAAATTTTCCATTCTTGTAGGGACTTCAGTCATTTTGAACTAGGACCCACCTTTAATGATTATTTCTGTAAAGATACTAGCTCCAAATAAGATTACACCCTGAGGTCCTGGGGGTTAGTCTTTAAACATACAAATTTAGTGAAAGTGTTAGTCACTTAGTCATGTCCAACTCTTTGCAACCTCATGGACTATAGCCCACCTGGCTCCTCTGTCCATGGAATTCTCCAGTCAATAATACTGGAGTGGGTAGCCCTTCCCTTCTCCAGAGGATCTTCCCAAACCAAGGATAGAACCCAAGACTGTATTGCAGGTGGGTTCTTTGTCATCTGAGCCACCGACGGAGGGTTAGTCCTTAATCATACAAATTTAAGGGGAACACAATTCAACCCATAATAGTGTGTCAAAGTGCTTTAGTAAACTGAAAAGTATTGAAAATAAGCATTCACATTATTACATATGTCACTGGATGATTTCAGGGACTAAAAGGGATGATATATGAGCACATGATTTCTAGAAAAACAAAAATTTTATTCTTAGACACTCATATGGATAATTCTTTTAGTAGTATAGATTAAAATTGTTAGGAAGATGCTTTTATGAGCCATTGCTTGGGTAGAAAGGAGCTTTTAGAGTTCATACCTACATTTCAAGCAAAAATAACAAAGAAAAAATATAATAAAGAGAGTTAGAAAAAGGAAGACACATATATGAGTACTACATGTAAGAGGACTTAGGGTGAAAAACAAGGGACACTATTATTAGAGGTAAAAAAAGGAAAAAATAAGTCTTTTGTGGACATTATATTAGACTTTAGTATGTACTAAAATGACTTATAATTTGTCATATCATCATACTTTTTGACCATAGAGATATGATTAAAAATCAAAATATCTTCTCATCTCTCTTGAAATCATTTTCTTACAATGCCACATCAACTAAGAATTATCATTGATATCTTCTGTGGTGACATTTTTAATAGATTATATTGCATTTCAATATACAGCAAAATCATCATCAAATTCTTGGTAACTCATCATTAAAACTCTATGCTTTAGATTTTTTTTTTTGAAGACATACATTACTGCCACCTCACTTGATTGAGTTTAGTCTACCTGAAATTTCTTCCAGCACCACATCACTTTTTCTACTTTCTTAATTCTCTAATACAGACCAATATCTGTTTATTTTTGTTTTTTAGCTTTCACTTTGCCGATGTTATGTTCAAAAATAATTCATTTCATTGTTATTCTTATTATGAGAAACTACATTCCTTTTGTAGCATGTTTATATAAGTGAAGTGAAGTGAAGTCGCTCAGTGTCTGACTCTTTGCGACCCCATGGACTGTAGCCTACCAGGCTCCATCCATGGGATTTTCCAGGCAAGAATACTAGAGTGGGTTGCCATTTCCTTCTCCAAGGGATCTTCCCAACCCAGAGATCGAACCCTGGTCTCCCACATTGCAGGCAGACCCTTTACCGTCTGAGCCACTGATTCACATTTATTTGAAACGTATGGCAGGGCTTATAATAAAAATTTTTCCTAGAGAAAAACGAAATTTTAAACATTGGTTCATTTAACAAATTGTGTTCATTCCCTAGAGATAATAGCTTTTAATTGATAATATTTTAATTCTTCTAAGTTAAGTTTTTATAAAGCTATTTTTAAATGTAATAAATTTATATTTTAATTAGTTGGCATGATAGGATAAATGAAGATTTAATTTATTTTTACCAATTCTCCTTTTTTTTAATCTACTCTTCCCAATACAGTTTTAGCATTTTTTTCATCTCTCAGTAGGGAAATATTGAAACTTAAATAATATATATAAATATAGTCATTTTGTATTTCTTCACATGTAGGAATTATCTTTTGATTCTTAACTTTACAGTATGAAGATAATGAATACTTCCCTAATGGTTAAAACAATGAAATTTAACCATGTTTTCATTTACTTTTGTTTTCAGTATTTGTTTTGTCACTATAATTACTTTTATGCCTAGTCTATAGGTTCTTTAAATAGTTGGAAATAAACATTGGCTTTATTATGATTGTTTAATATTTCAAAGCTAAGAATTGCCATTCATTTCCTTCAATATCTTCATTTTCTTATTTTCCTGGGATTTTATTTGCCTTCTATTTTGCAACTTCTCATTTCTGGAATATTCTGGAATCTTTCCTTTATCATTTTCTTTATTCTGTGAGAAGCATGAATTGCAAATTGAGTAAGATAACACTAGTGACAAGGAGAACAGTTAGGAGGCTGCTGCCCTGTAAAAGCTGAAATATAAAGGGAGCTTCAATGACAATAGTGGCAGTAGGATCAGCTCAAATCCATCATTATTATGAGTAAAACAGCTGGAAGCACATGCTCTCCATACAGTGTGTCAGTGGCATCATTTTGCATTGAAAATATTGCACAATATTTTTAAATTTTCTATCACGCAAATCTCAAGATTAGAGATCGTAAAACCATTCTAGGTCATAGAAATTTTACAATTGATGAATATGGTAAACACAGACACCCAGACATTAATTTAATAGCTATTAGTACAGAGGAATATCATACTTTTATTGTATTTTTAATAGTTGCACTAAAATTTTTATTAGTTTTTTTAAATTAAGTCATAGGGATTTTAAAAAAAATCCCTGAATTGTAGTGAAATAGTTTTAATAATATGTATCCTTAATAGACAGTAATTAATTGGGGTATGTATATGTTGGAGGGGGTATAGTGGTTGTATTTGCAAAGGATGACCTTGACATGGTTTGTGAGGCCTCCAAAGCAATTACTGTAGAAACTGAGATGGAAAACAATGGCAAAAAGCAGATAGAAAAGCTTGAATTAGTCCAAATCACAGACATTGCTCAGCAGCATGAGATGACAGTTAAATTTTAATGAGGGGCGACACGAGATAATTAAATCTTGACATACAATTATGAAAGAAAATATCAGGTAACAATCTTGCTATGCAATATAAAAGAAGAAAAGACATTTTCTGAAAACTTGCCTGATGCTCTGTCATCTGAAACTATTCTTTATGAGTGCAGGGTGAAGGTCAAGGAGGTATCTCAACTCCATCAATCCTTTGGACAGTTACAAATGACCTTTCGCTTTCCATAAGACATTCAATATTCTGAATTGGAGGGATACATTTTTCTGTGTTTAGAAAATGGCAAAATTGAAACCTTTCCTGTTGCAGGAGGCTCACTTTTGTTGACTCTCTTGGACAGCCTGTTCATTTCCCAAAGCTTGTTCAGGCTGTGATCTCATTTGCATTAACTACCTAATCTAGAGAAAAACGTCAGTTCGATATTGTGTGTCTGAAATTTTTCTACTTGCAGAATAACTTACTCAAGCTTTAAAAATCTAGCATTGGCCTCTTAGAGGATGATAATACTTCCTTTAAAATACTTGAGTGATTTTTAACTTCAGAGAAGTAATCCCAAAGTTTTGCACTTACATTAGAAAGCTAATAAGCAGGATGGAAGCAAGATTAAATTCTTGAATTTTCTCTCCTAGCTGATAGTCTTAAAAATAATTATTTTTAAGTAAAATTTTAAATATATAAAAAAAGGTTCCTGCTCAGAAATAAGACTCTTCTTGCTCTAATGAATTCAGATTTTTACAATACTTACTTTTTCTTATTTTTTTCTTATAAAAGGTCACAGTAATCAAGCTGTCATCAGCTTATGAAATATATAACAGTACAGCTACTGGCTAAAATTACATGTAGAGGTACCTTGAGATAACACAAGACTTATACTATACTTATGAATAAGTGCATTGTGATGTGGCGTTATAAAGTTTTAAGCATTAAAAATGCATGTGACACCAGTTCAAAGAGTAAGGTATTTTATATATTTTTTTACTTATTTACTTAATTTTTCCTTTAATATAGAAGAATTGGGTCTCTCTCCTACAAGTCAAAGACTGCCCTAGGCAGTGAGGATACAACCAGGGTACAAGACAGATGGCAGTCCTCTCCTGGTGGAGGTTCCATTGAGGAGACATGATGAAGTAATGCATACAAGCAAACACATAAGAAACATCATTCCAAATACTGTGAAATTCACTGGAGAAAACAAAATAGAGTAATGCATAGACAAGTGGAAACTGAAGCAGAAGAGTGCTTTTCATATTGTGCGGTTAGGGAAACTGCATAAAATGTGTATTCTTACCTGCCCAGGCTATTAAAATTGTGAAGCAGATGTATGTAATTTAATGAGAAATTGATGAGGTTTCAGTCACTGATTGCCTTCTTTCCAAGGCCATTTCTCTAGCTAAACCATTCATACTCATTTTTACCTATTTTCATTATTTACTCTTCTAAAATGGAAAGGTAGTTTTTGATCATTGACTAATCTTACAAGAGATTACAGAAATAGCTTACTTCCTTAAATTGT
This sequence comes from Bison bison bison, assembly GCF_000754665.1. Classification (NCBI taxonomy): domain Eukaryota; kingdom Metazoa; phylum Chordata; class Mammalia; order Artiodactyla; family Bovidae; genus Bison; species Bison bison. The sequence goes on along the minus strand of NW_011494836.1, from coordinate 613,692 downwards.
ATTTTCTATAATACAACTGTCAAGGAATTAATATATTTTGTGAGACAATTTTCTAAGTTTAATTATGGACAAAGTTACAATAACAGGTGGATGTTTTCGTTTTATAATATGGTCTTTAAGCTTTTTGTAAATTATAAATTTATTGGAAAATTATTATAAAATTATTCAAAATTCCATCATATATTTAACAAAAAAGTGTGCATTGTTCTAAAATGGCCTTTTTTGATGATTACATCATAATTTCCTCCTCTACCCTGGGATTTCTATACAATATCAAAGGTTTACTTTTGAGAGGCAGAGAATAACTTTTGTTGGCCAATAAACAGATACAGACAAAAAAAAGACAACCCAAAAAGAATTAAGAAAACAAAAATAAAAGTAAAGTAATGATTGATGAAGGTTGATAATCTTAAAATATTTTTACTAGTCTTGAAATTTGATTAAATGGAAATAACTTTCCTCTCTGATACATTGTTATCAGTTATACTCAGGATACAAGAGATTTCATGTAAGCTGATGCAAAAATTTTGTAGCAATATGGTTACAGTCCTGTGACACATCTCACCTGAGAACAAACTCTTTATGTTTCAGTGGCAATTCAAATCTAGTTAGAAAAACAGAATAAACTTCAGATTTCAAGCTTAGTTGTAGCAAGGTCTATTTTCAGCAGGAATGAAAGGTAACATTTTTTAACTTCAGAATTCTACTTATAAAGTTGACTTCTAATCTACTAATAATTGTTTGAATTTCTGCACATTATAGTATACAAAATATTTTATTCCCAAATCATACCCATGTGAATCGGAGATCTTAGCTAGTATCCAAGTTTTCCAATAGGTTCACCGATAAAAATCATGTAACACAAGCAAAACAGGAAGTGGTCTGGGGCCTCCAATGCCTCTCCCAGGCTCTGTGCCTTCTTCCCTCCACTTTAGAAAGCACTCCAAACCAGATAATCTGTAAGAGCTTTAATAATATGTACAGAGACACTGGGCTTCTCCAGTAGCTTAGCGGTAAAGAATCCATCTACGATGCTTGGAGACACAGGAGATGCGAGTTTGATCCTGTGGGTGGGGAAAATCCCTGGAGGAAGGCATGACAACCTACTCCAGCATTCTTGCCTGGAGAATCCTGGGGACAGAGGAGCCTGGTGTGCTATATAGTTCATGGGGTGGCAAAGAGTAGGACATGACTGAAGCTACTTAGTACACACACACAGTCAGTGTAGGAGTGATTTTGGTCCTGAAACATCTTCATCTTATACTTACTTACATAGATTATGTAACATTCTTCAGGGGGCCCTGAGGATTCCCGTCAGGTGAATTTGAAGATTCCAGATTTGCTTACCATCAGCAATCCTAGGTCCTGTATATTCATAGAAAAGAATTCTTCCTTTAGCAAATACCAACTTTTCTTTCATCAAGAGGTCTATCATTTGTCTGTTCAGAAGAATTGACTGTGTCAAATTCTTCCTATCCGTGGGGCATCAGCCTTATGCCCTTTTTACCCAGAAGAAAATGTAAAACACAGCTTCTGTGTAACCATTTACTTCCTATGAGCAAACAAGTAGACTTATTTCAAATTATTCAATTCAGGTTAATATATATTGATAGAGGAGTCACTTTTAACTTGGGATAATGAGGAGTATTTCCACCAGCAAGGATCAATGAGAAATTGAAAGATCCTTTGTTCACCCTATTATACTTCTCTTGCTCCTCAAGAAGAAAAGCTAGCTCCATCTGCAAGTAACATTGCTCATTGCCAATGAATTGATGAAATCATTGATACAATTAATAGAAACTATAGTTTCATTACTGCTTCCCTATGTCCAGGTTGAAATTTAAAAAGTAAAAGAAGAGGTAAAAAGGTAAATAAGAGATCAAAACTATAACAGCACCTTTCAAAGTTGTATTTCCTGTAACAAAAGACTGGTACAGTATATCTGAGAACTTCATAAAGTTAGTGCAAAGCGAGTGACAAACATGGTCAGTGAAGAAGATCTATTAGTTATCAACAAAACCCCTTCACCAAGTAGCACAGTGATACAGGGCATAAGACCATAGACAAATATACCAGGAAAGAGCTTCATGGAATGAATAGGGTGGCAGATATTTCTCTTTACAGGCAGATGACTCCATCAATGAAAAGAGTATGAACTTCTTTTAGCAAGTTGCCATAATACAAGAGAGATAAATAATATGTGATAGAATGACATCTTTCTTTTTTATAACTGGAAAGCCATAGTCAAAGAGGGGTTTGATTTTTTTAATTGATAGATGTGAAGATAATTAATAATATTCATATTTTATTTTTGGAGTAATGATGCTAAGAAAGGTACTTGGAATAACTTTCAATGGAGCAGCAATCACTGAAAAAGAATCTGCCCTTAATGAAATTTCTAAATGGCCCTGCAAACGGAATATTCGGAAAGGGCCAATAGGGCTTTTTTGAATGGCTTCAATATTAAAAGAAATAGTAAAATTTGTGTATTAGAAATGAACTAACTTCCAATCACAGCTAACAGGGGAATATTTTCAGCTTCCAGAGAGTTCAAGATTTTGCCTTTCCATAAATACTATTTCATGACATTAAAACTGTTAGTTCTATTTCCGTGATAGTGCATCCAAGTGACATAACTCAGTAATAAATTTAGTATCTCAAAGTGCTTTAATCTATCACACCAGAGTCAATATATTTATTATGTTTTTAATATTGACAGTTACATTTTAGCATTTTAAGGAAATAAGCAAATAGTTTGATCAATGACAATGTATCTCTTCCAAAAGGTAAATTCTATTTTCCAATCCCTGGAATAAAAACACAAACACAAAAACATACATACATATATATATATATATATATGTTAATTATCAATTGCTATTAACAAATTACTGTACACCCAGCTCTTTAAAATGTCACATACTGGTCTCAGTTTTCATAGATCGAGAGTCCAGGCAAATCTTAACTGGGTTTCCTGCTTAGATTCTCAAAAGGCTGCAATTAAAGCATCAGCCAGGCTGTGTTCCTATTTGGAGGCTTGATCTAGGAAGAATCTTATTTTAAACTTACTTAGGTTGTTGTCAGAGAAGGCAATGGCAACTCACTCCAGTATTCTTGCCTGGAGAATCCCAGGGACCAGGCAGCCTGGTGGGCTGCCGTCTATAGGGTCGCACAGAGTCAGACACGACTGAAGCGACTTAGCAGCAGCAGCAGGTTGTTGTGGGACTTATTTCCTATAGATTGAATGATTGAAATCCTGGCTTTCTTACCTAGTGGCAGCCCAGGGACTGCTTTCAGCTCCTAAAGCCTACCCTCAGGTCCTTGTTTGTGGTCCCCTCCATAAGCCATCTCATAGCATAGGAGCTTACTTCTTCAAGTCTAGCAGGACCATTTTGATGAATTCAAAGTCAATTTTAAATGACCTTTATTATGTATGTGAAATCCCTTCACTTTGCTGTGTAGTATAACCCAATCATAAGAGTTAAACTCGGTCACCCCATTCCAGTATTCTTGCCTGGAAAACCCCATGGACAGAGGAGCCTGGCAGGCTAAGTGTCGGACATGACTGAGCGACTTCACTTTACTTTTTAAATAAGTCACAGCCCAAGTTCAAGGGAAAGAGATTGCACAAGCATGTAGATGAGAGTTTGGTAATCATCTTAGAATTTTACCTATTAATTTGTTATTGGTCATATTTTAAAAAATTGTACTCTTTAATATTTCAAAATCATGAATTCAGCACACATTGTTCCCAGTTAGATATTACTCTGTAACTTCTGAATCAGTTTTCCTTTTCAATATCTTTAACTCTCTAATGGACTTATCCACGGTTTAGTGTCAGTGCCTATTGTTGTGACCTAAAATTGTGAATTGAGATTCTCTAATTCTAATAACAGAATATATAGCTATTACCTAAAAATTTAAAATAGGGTAGTCTTAGAAACTCAAATATCTGAGTTTAGGTAGCTTTATAAACATTAAATATCTAGACAGAAACATTATATATTTAAAAATATTAAAATAACAGAAAATAATACACATATTTTCAGGGAGAACTATGAGAATAAACAATTATAAAGGCATAAGTGGCTATATGCTCTTATCATTTTTAAAATACACTGTTAATTTTTCTTCAACATTAAAAAAACGAAGATCATGACATCTGGTCCCATCATTTCATGGCAAATAGATGGGGAAACAATGGAAACAATGACAGACTTTATTTTCTTGGGCTCCAAAATCACTGCAGATAGTGACTGCTGCTGCTGCTAAGTCGCTGCAGTAGTGTCCAACTCTGTGCAACCCCATAGATGGCAGCCCATCAGGCTTCCCCATCCCTGGGATTCTCCAGGCAAGAACACTGGAGTGGGTTGCCATTTCCTTCTCCAATGCATGAAAGTGAAAAGTGAAAGTGAAGTTGCTCAGTTGTGCCCGACTCTTAGCGACCCCATGGACTGCAGCCTACCAGGCTCCTCCATCCATGGGACTTTCCAGGCAAGAGTACTGGAGGGGGGTGCCATTGCCTTCTACAACCATGAAATTAAAAGACGCTTGTCCCTTTGGAGAAAAGTAACGACAAACCTAGACAACATATTGAAAAACAGAGACATTACTTTGCCTAGTATAGTCAAAGGTATGGTTTTTCCAGTAGTCATGTATCGATGTGACAGCTGGACTATAAAGAAAGCTGAGGACCTAAGAATTGATGCTTTCTAACTGTGGTACTGGAGAAGACTTTTGAGAGTCCATTGTACAGCTAGAAGCTCCAACCAGTCAATCCTAAAGGAAATCAATTCTGGATATTCATTGGAAGGACTGAGGCTAAAGCTGAAGCTCCAATACTTTGGTCACCTGATGCGAAGAGCCAACTCATTGGAAAAGACCCTGAGGCTTGGAAAGATTGAAGGCAGGAAGAAAAGGGAATGACAGAGGATGAGATGGTTGGATGATATCACCAACTCAATGGACATGAGTTTGAACAAACTGTGGGAGATGGTTAAGGACAGGGAAGTCTGGTGTGATGCAATCCATGGGGTCATAAAGAGTCAGACATGACCAGACAACTGAACAAAAACAACAAAGTGGCTATATGTTCTTATCATTTTAAAAATACATTGTTAATCTTTCTTGTTTAATTTTAATAAATCTATATACATATGGAGTACTAATTCATCTTTTATTTTCTATTTTCATTTACTTTTAAATTCAATTTTATTAGGTCAAATATAGAGATATATCATATTACATGTATTATATTAACAAACAATATTAATTAAATAAAATTGATGCTCCTGATACATTTTTCATGCATCAGCTTTAATAATGGAAAAAGCAGGTAAGAAACCAGTAGGGATAAAATACTTTTCAATGACAGGTAACAGGACAATTAGCCATTTGGAAGATAAAATAAAAACCAGGACTTTTTTCCACCTTACTCCACAAAATGAATTTATCTTAAAGGAAAAGAGAGTCGAATATATAAAGCACTAAAAAAACCTAGGACAGAAATAAGACCATTTATCTGAAAAAAATCTTTATAAGAATACAAATGGTGAAAATAAACGAATGATCAAAAATTTTTGTCAAATAAAAATTTAAAGCACCTTGATATCAATTCTATACACAAATTAAAATAACAGTGGAAAAAATAAAAGATGTGCTAATATCCTTAATGGATCTATATTTCTCATAATTCAATAAGAACAATTCTAACAATACCAGTGAATCATAATAAAGACCATAAACATCCTTATGTCTCCATTAGTTTGGGTGTGTGCTTAGTTGCTCAGTTGGGTCTGACACTTTGCCACACCATGGACTATATAGCCTGCCAGGCTCCTCTGTCCATGGGGATCTTCGGGCAAGGATATTGGAATGGGTTGCCATGCCCTCCTCCAGGGAATCTTCCCTAAGTGAAAGTGAAGTAGCTCAGTCGTGTCCGACTCTTTGCAACCCCATGGACGGTAGCCTACCAGGCTCCGTGATCCATGGGATTTTACAGGCAAGAATACTGGAGTGGGCTGCCATTTCCTTCTCCAGGGGATCTTCCCAACCCAGGGATCGAACCCAGTCTCCTGCATTGCAGACAGACTCGTTACCTTCTGAGCCACTAGGGATCTTCCCAAACCAGGGATTAAATCCAGGTCTCCTGCATTGCAGGCAGATTCTTTACCATCTGAGGCACCAGGGAAGCCCTTCCATTAGGTAAATTGCCAAAATTTAATTTTTTTTTTATATAAGTCATATGCATTACTATTTATTCCTAATATTTATATATCATTTTGTCTATTTATTTAATTTCACATCTGAGATAAAAAATGCTAAATAAAGTTTATAATAGAAAATTAAATAATAATTATTTACCATAATTTAAAAAATTTTTTTCCGTGACTATCAGATAATTTAACTTTTCAACTGCTTCTGGTCTATTTGAGTGATAAGCTCTTCCTCTTTCTGTTGTTTTCATATTTATTAGCACCATTTTATACAAATAATTCTCTTTTCTTTTACTATCCTCTGTAACTGATGTTCTTTCTCAATTTGTATTTCTTAGTTTTCTTTTTAATGAAACAATCAACAAATTTTGTTTTATAGTAGTACTATCAATTTCCTGAATTTCTCCCAAGAATCCAATACTGAGATGCATTTATTGTCTATTTCCCTTATTTTTAATTATACATTTCTGCCTTTTGCCCCTCTCATTTTACTTATATTCTAATTTCTTGAATTGAATGTTATATTTATTTTCAATGTTTAAAGCTAAGTATAACACAGATCCAGGTGGCGTTTTGTACTTTTTTTAAAAAAAGATCTATAGGAGCCTGGCAGGCTACAGTCCATGGTGTCGCAAAGAGTCAGACACAACTGAGCAACTGACACACATACACACACACACACATGTACATTTCCAACTGTTTTAGATTTACAGAAAAATTGAGAGGAAGTTACAGAGATGTCCCATATACCTCCAGTCCCACATAGTCTCCTCCATTATCAACATTTCCCATCAGAATAGTACATTTGTTAGAAATGATGAGCCTACATTGACACTTTATGATCATCCAAGTCAACTGTTTACATTAGAGGCTAGTCTTGTTATTGTAAATTTGATAAGCTTGGAAAAATGTACAATGATACATATTTGTCATTCTGGGCTTCCGAGGTGGCACAATGATATATCTTGGTTACTTCCAAGCTTGGGCAATTCTTTGTGCAGGATGCAACATTTCTGTATCTTATGGTAAGAGTATGTTTAGTTCTGCAAGAAAACACTTCCAAAGTGGCTATGACATTGCATTCCTACCAGCAATGAATGAGAATTCTGGTTGCTCCACATCTTCATCAACACTTAATGTTGTATGTTCCAGATTTTGGCTTTTCTTATAGGTATGTACTGGTACATCATTGCTGTTTTGTTTTTTTTTTTAATTTTTTTTAAATTTTATTTTATTTTTTAACTTTACAATATTGTATTTGTTTTGCCATATATCAAAATGAATCCGCCACAGGTATATATGTGTTCCCCATCCTGAACCCTCCTCCCTTCTCCCTCCCCATACCATCCCTCTGGGTCATCCCAGTGCACCGGCCCCAAGCATCCAGAATCAAACCTGGACTGGCAAAGCGTTTCATATATGATATTATACATATTTCAATGCCATTCTCCCAAATCAACCCACCCTCTAAAAATGCATTTCTCTGATGACATGATGTGGAGCCTCTTTTCACAAGATAATTCACTATCTGTATATTTTTGGCGAGATGTCTGTTAAGGTCTTTGTTCTATTTCCTAATGGGTTTTTTTTTCTTTTTTTAACTTACTAAGTTTTGAGTTCTTTATATATTTTGGATGAAGATTTTGTTTGTTTTTAAGTCTGAAGTGTCATTTGTAAATATTTCCTCATTCATCATTTCTCATTCTCTTGAGACGAATTTCACAGAAAACACATGTTTCATTTCAATGAAGTCAAACTTATCTATTATTTCTTTCATGGATCATGCATTTAATGTTGTATCAAAAAAGACACAAACTTTCTCAGGGATAGATATCTAGATTCTGTCTTATGTTATCCTCTAAGAGTTTTTTAAGTTTGCATTTTACATTTAGGTTTTTTTTAATCTACTTTGAGTTATTTTTTGTGAATGTGTAAGATATGTGTAAAGAGTCATTTTTTAAATGTACACGCTCAGTTGTGCAAGCATTATTTGATGAACAGGCTATCTTTGCTCAATTGTATTGTCTTTGCTCCTTTTTAAAGACGAGTCTTATGTATTTATGGGGGTCTATTTCTGGGCCCTCTTTTCTACTTCACTGATCTATTTGCCTTTTATTTCACCAATACCACACTGTCTTGGTTCAGTTCAGTTCAGTCGCTCAGTCGTGTCCGACTCTATGAAACCCCATGAACTGTAGCACACCAGACCTCCCTGTCCATCACCAACTCCCGGAGTTCACTCAGACTCACGTCCATCGAGTCAGTGATGCCATCCAGCCATCTCATCCTCTGTCATCCCCTTCTCCTCCTGCCCCCAATCCCTCCCAGCATCAGAGTCTTTTCCAATGAGTCAACTCTTCGCATGAGGTGGCCAAAGTACTGGACTTTCAGCTTTAGCATCAGTCCTTCCAATGAATACCCAGGACTGATCTCTTTTAGAATGGACTGGTTGGACCTCCTTGCAGTCCAAGGGACTCTCAAGAGTCTTCTCCAACATCACAGGGCAAAAGCATCAAATTCTTCAGCGCTCAGCTTTCTTCACAATCCAACTCTCACAGCCATACATGACCACTGGAAAAACCATAGCCTTGACTAGACGGACCTTTGTTGGCAAAGTAATGTCTCTGCTTTTGAATATGCTATCTAGGTTGGTCATAACTTTCCTTCCAAGGAGTAAGTGTCTTTTAATTTCATGGCTGCAGTCAACATCTGCAGTGATTTTGGAGCCCCCCAAAATAAAGTCTGATACTGTTTCCACTGTTTCCCCATCTATTTCCCATGAAGTGATGGGACCAGATGCCATGATCTTAGTTTTCTGAACGTTGAGCTTTAAGCCAATTTTTTCACTTCCACTTTCATCAAGAGGCTTTTTAGTTCTTATTCACTTTCTGCCATGAGGGTGGTGTCATCTGAACCTGAGGTTATTGATATTGTTCCTGTCAATCTTGATTCCAGCTTGTGCTTCTTCCAGCCCAGTGTTTCTCATGATGTACTCTGCATATAAGTTAAATAAGCAGGGTGACAATATACAGCCTTGATGTACTCCTTTTCCTATTTGGAACCAGTCTGTTGTTCCACGTCCAGTTCTAACTGTTGCTTCTTGACCTGTATATAGGTTTCTCAAGAGGCAGGTAAGGTGGTCTGGTATTCCCATCTCTTGAAGAATTTTCCACAGTTTATTGTGATCCACACAGTCAAAGGCTTTGGCATAGTCAATAAAGCAGAAATAGATGTTTTTCTGGCACTCTCTTGCTTTTTTGAAGATCCAGCAGATGTTGGCAATTTGATCTCTGGTTCCTCTGTCTTTTCTAAAACCAGTTTGAACACCTGGAAGTTCACGGTTCACATATTGCTGAAGCCTGGCTTGGAGAATTTTGAGCATTACTTTACTAGCGTGTGAGATGAGTGCAATTGTGCAGTAGTTTGAGCATTCTTTGGCATTGCCTTTCTTTGGGATTGGAATGAAAACTGATCTTTTCCAGTCCTGTGGCCACTGCTGAGTCTTCCAAGTTTGCTGGCATATTGAGTGCAGCACTTTCACAGCATCATCTTTCAGGATTTGAAATAGCTCAACTGGAATTCCATCATCTCCACTAGCTTTGTTTGTAGTGATGCTTTCTAAGGCCCACTTGACTTCACATTCTAGGATGTCTGGCTCTAGGTGAGTGATCACACCATCATTATTATCTTGGTCATGAAGCTCTTTTTTGTACAGTTCTTCTGTGTATTCTTGCCACCGCTTCTTAATATCTTCTGCTTCTGTTAGGTCCATACAATTTCTGTCCTTTATCCAGCCCATCTTTGCATGAAATGTTCCCTTGGTATCTCTAGTTTTCTTGAAGAGATCTCTAGTCTTTCCCATTCTGTTGTTTTCCTCTATTTCTTTGCATTGATCGCTGAGGAAGGCTTTCTTATTTCTCCTTGCTATTCTTTGGAACTCTGCATTCAGATGCTTATATCTTTCCTTTTCTCCTTTGCTTTTCACTTCTCATCTTTTCACAGCTATTTGTAAGGCCCATCAGACAGCCATTTTGCTTTTTTGCATTTCTTTTCCATGGGGATGGTCTTGATCCCTGCCTCCTGTACAATGTCACGGACCTCCATCCATAGTTCATCAGGCACTCTATCTATCAGATCTAGGCCCTTAAATCTATTTCTCACTTCCACTGTATCATCATAAGGGATTTGATTTAGGTCATACCTGAATGTTCTAGTGGTTTTCCCTACTTTCTTCAATTTAAGTCTGAATTGGCAATAAGGAGTCCATGATCTGAGCCACAGTCAGCTCCCAGTCTTGTTTTTGCTGAAGGTATAGAGCTTCTCCATCTTTGGCTGCAAAGAATATAATCAATCTGATTTCAGTGTTGACCATCTGGTGATGTCCATGTGTAGAGTCTTCTCTTGTGTT
>NW_011494836.1:600623-602969 GCF_000754665.1 Bison bison bison | reverse complement strand
TTCTTCAGTGTTACTGGTTGGGGTATAGACTTGGATTACCGTGATATTGAATGGTTTACCTTGGAAACAAACAGAGATCATTCTGTTGTTTTTGAGATTGCATCAAAAAGTACTGCATTTCGGACTCTTTTGTTGACCATGATGGCTACTCCATTTCTTCTAAGGGATTCCTGCCCACAGTAGTAGATATAATGGTCATCTGAGTTAAATTCACCCATTCCAGTCCATTTTAGTTCGCTGATTCCTAGAATGTTGACATTCACTCTTGCCATCTCCTGTTTGATCACTTCCAATCTGCCTTGATTCATGGACCTGACATTCCAGGTTCCTATGCAATATTGTTTTTTACAGCATCAGACCTTGCTTCTATCACCAGTCACATCCATAACTGAGTATTGTTTTTCCTTTGGTTCCAATCCTTCATTCTTTCTGGAGTTATTTCTCCACTGATCTCCAGTAGCATATTGGGCACCTACCAACCCGGGGAGTTCCTCTTTCAGTATTCTATCATTTTGCCTTTTCCTATTGTTCATGGGGTCCTCAAGGCAAGAAATCTGAAGTGGTTTGCCATTCCCTTCTCCAGTGGACCACATTCTGACAGACCTCTCCAGCATGACCCACCCATCTTGCATGGCCCCACACAGCATGGCTTAGTTTCATTGAGTTAGACAAGGCTGTGGTCCTAGTGTGATTAGATTGATTAGTTTTCTATGATTATGGTTTCAGTGTGTCTGCCCTCTGATGCCCTCTTGCAACTCCTACCGTCTTACTTGGGGTTCTCTTACCTTGGACATGGGGTATCGCTTCATGGCTGCTCCAGCAAAGCGCAGCCGCTTCTCGTTTTCTTGGACGAGGGTATCACCTCATGGCCACCCCTCCTGACCTTGAACGTGGAGTAGCTCCTCTCGGCCCTCCTGCACCCGTGCAGCCGCCACTCCTTGGACATGGGGTTACTCCTCTCGGCCATGCTTGTGTGCGGTCAGTTGTAGCTGGTGCGCTTCTTGATTACCATAGCTTTATTGCAAGCCTTAAAGTTGGATAGTGTCGGTCCTTCATCTTTTTTTACCTCTTTCAATATTGTATTGACTATTCTGGTTCTTCTGTCTCTCCATATAAACGTTAGAATCCATTTGTTAATATCTCAAAATAACTAACTGGAGTTTTTACTGAGAGTGAAATTAATCTGTAGATCAAGTTGGGAAAAACTGACATCTTGACAATATTGATATCTTCCAATCCAGGAACATAGACTATATCTCACTTATTTAGTTCTTTGATTTTTTCTCATGAATTTTTTTTCTTTTCTTAGTTTTCCTCAATTAGATCTTGCTCATATTTTGTTAGATTCACACCTAACTATTTTGTTTTCTGGGTTCTAATATAAAAGCTATTGTGCTATTTCACATTTCACTTGTTTGTTGTTAATTTATAGAAAACTGACTGACTTGTATAACTTGTATTTTAACCTTGTATTTTCCAATCCTTCTATAATCACTTATTAGTTCTAGAAGGATTTGTTGTAAGTTCTTTCAGATTTTCTATATAAATGATCATGTAATCCATGACCAAAACCAGATTTATTATTTTTTATTCTCAGTCTAAACACTTTTCCTGTCTTGTCTTGTCTTATTAAGTTAACTATAACTTCCAGTAAATTATCAACATGAAGTGGTGAGAGAGGGGAAATCTTGCCTTGTATCTTGGCATGAATATTATAACCATTTAATTGATTGTCCAGTCATTCAGATTATTGTTCCCTTTGCCCATGATGGTGCTTTAGTCTCATGAGAAATTGTTGTTTTACTAGTCTGCTCAGATCAGAATTCCATTATGATGATATTGCCTGTGTACATTACAAAGTAATTGCATTTTACAATTTTATCTCCTTGATTGGAATTGTGAAGCATCCCAGTTCTTCATTTGAAACTCTGGTTATATTTTAACCCATAATAACACTTAGAAAATACCCTAGATTGTATTAAAAGTAAATTTGTAAATTAGCTCTTGAAACAGTTAATACTGAAAGGTTCAGTGAGTTTTTACATATACTTCTATTATGGTGGTGGCCTACTCATTGGATGAAAAGGTATGACAAACCTAGACAGCATATTAAAAAGTAGAGACATTACTGTATCAACAAAGGTCTGTATAGTCAAAACTATGGTTTTTCCAGTAGTCATGTATGGATGTGAGAGTTGGACCATAAAGAAAGCTGAGCGATGAAGAAGTGATGCTTTTTAATTGTGGTGTTGAAGAAGACTCTTGAGAGTCCCTTGGACAGCAAGGAGATCAAACCAGTTAATCCTAAAGGAAATCAGTCCTGAATATTCATTGGAAGGACTGATG
>NW_011494836.1:596832-600523 GCF_000754665.1 Bison bison bison | reverse complement strand
GAGAGTCCCTTGGACAGCAAGGAGATCAAACCAGTTAATCCTAAAGGAAATCAGTCCTGAATATTCATTGGAAGGACTGATGCTGAAGCTGAAACTCCAATATTTTGGTCACCTGATGCAAAGAACTGACTCATTGGAAGGCAGAAGGAGAAGGGGACAACAGAGGATAAGATGGTTGGATGGCATCACCAAGTCAATGGACATGATTTTGAGTAAAATCCAGGACTTGGTAATGGACAGGGAGGCCTGGAGTGCTACAGTCCATGGGGTCGCAAAGAGTTGGAGATGAGCGAGCAATTGAACTGAACTGAACTGATAATGGTGGCATCTATCTAATAATGTCTATCATTGACTCTTTAGAACATTTCATATTTTCTAAATTATACTACAGGTAATAAAAGCTCAAGATGCTTGGAGGAGGGAGATGTTGCACTGGATGTTACATTTTCAAGTAAATTTGAAAATGTTACTTTGTATCTCCCTCTTAGTACATATTAACCTTTTAAAGCTCATGAAAATACTGCTAAAAGTAAACAAAATCTAACAGCTTAAATCATTTTTTCCATACAGAAGATACCACGTCACAGTGATATCCAATAGGTATATTTTTACCTTACTCACATAAGTATTTTTATCCAGGTAACTCAAAATGAATGGCAAATGGAACAGTATTTTTACTAAAGTTATATCTAATTTTGTTTTTTTATGTTTCACTTTATTTTACAAGTCTCTTAAAGTTTCCTCATTCTCAGTATTGCACCCCTTGGATTTTTCTTCTTTACATTTAAGAAAGTGCTTTTTAAAAAATGAAAAACAAAAACAAAAAAAAACATTTATTTATTTTATTTAGTTGACTGTGCCAGGTATTAGTTGTGGGATAAGAGATCTTTGACTGAACCCGGCACCTTGCATTGGGAGCTACAGAATCTTAGCTACCGTACCACCTGGGAAGTACCAGAAGGTGCTCATTTAAAATCTCAAACTCAAATGTGATCACATCATTCTTATTCTGAAGAATATTAACCATTTTAAATAAGATGATATTGAAAATAGTTCATTACATACTTGAACTTCACTGAATCTTCTTTACTGAATCTGTTTATATCCCTTCAAACTTTGTCTTCTGTGTCTCACAGAGTAGGCACTAATGGTCCACTTTCTTCTCTGTTATCTCTTTTCCCTTCCTGAATAGTCAAGTTCATTGCTTTGGATATTGAATCTAACTCTCTTCCCTCTCTTTTTTGTATATTTGTAGATATTTTTTTCTGAATTCCTCTAAATGTTGACATATTACAAAGCTCCTGGGATGGAACTTCTTAAATAAATTACCTACATTCAGGGTACAAATGAGATACTATTCAAATTAATTATTTTTTCAAAATACCTCAGCTACTCACTGATAGAAAGTCTCTCATTGTGTTTAGTTTATAGTCAGTATGCTATGTAATATCCATGATGGTATAACCTAAAATTTCATTATTTCATTCCCTATGAAAGGTATAGAGTCACTGATGGACATAAACTAGATTCAATAGCAGTAATAGAGTATACCAACTATTTTTCTAATCATGTGCAGAGAACATTCATGTGTATGAAGAGAATACCTGCAATACAAAGAAAAAACAAATTTATATATTATTTAATATATATTTGTGAGCACAAAATTATTTTAGTAGCACTTTTTCTCCACACTATATTTAATTTATGCATTATTGAAAAGAGTCGGATGTGACAAGGAAGGAAATTTGGGAAGAAATAAAAATCATTTTGCAAAATAATCTCCAGCTAAACCTGATACTACAAAAACTTGTGCTCCCTTATTTTCTACATATTCTCCTTTGTATATTCAATGCCTTGGAGAATACTTAAATTGCATAGCAGATAATGAGTAGATGCATTGAATTAATAACTAAATGAATAATGAATAATTCAAGTTTTGAAAAAAAACAGTGTCTCAAGATGATCTGTTCATTCCAGACTTTTGTTCTTCATATCCTCAAAGACATAAAGTTTTCAGTGATATTCAACAAATTTTGCTCTGATTAATTTTTCACTGATTTAGTGTCTGTTGATTGTAGTCCTACATCTGAATTGTAGTATTCAAATAAACTTGGCCTGTTTATTATAAAGAGGATTTATATTAGAAGTTGTTAACCGAATCTTTAAAAAAGTGATGGGTCCTCTCCTAAATTTGTGCAAATCTTTAATATCATTTTTTTAAAAAGTCTTACATGTAATCTGACACTTTTAATGCTCATTTCTACTTAACAAGTTCAACATGCATATTTACACCATAACAATTTTGAAGTACACATTTTTCCATCCAAAAATTATACCCATTTTCCCATAAAGTCTTCATTTTCATATTCATTTTTGTATTTTGTATGATAAACACTATCATCTTTTCATGCATATGTGAAGATCTTACAGTTTCACCCTTCTATTTCACCCCCTTTTCACAGATCCATTTCAAGTTCAATTAGTACAATTAAATGTTTTATTTAGAATGTTTTTATGCCTTATGTAGAATATGCCTATGAAGATTTTGAACTAATACAGGGAATTTACTCACTGTCCTCATAATTCCTTCTAGGAGCTAGAATGCCAATTTTCTTTAGTTATCATAACACCTTTAAGTATATTATTCATTTATTTTTTTCAATCTAAAATAGTTACATATTTATAAAATAATTACATCACTTTTGATATCTTCAAAGTTGTACCAGATCTGTTCATACTTCAAATATTTTTCCTGGTAAACATATATTCTTTCATATCACACAATTATTTTATATGAGGAGCTAAAGACACTCAACTTTTAAATAAAAAGCAATGGGTTAGACTTTTCTATTAAAGGTATAAGTAGCAACCAGCCCATAAAAGACACAATCAGTAACTAGAAGATTCAATTAATCTTAGAAGACATTAAAAAAATAATTATTTTAAATGAAATTTAAAGCAATTAACCACTAACCTCTGTTTCTTTATTACATGAATGCATTTACAAGCATGCATACCCTCTGAAGGCTTTATAACATTCTTTTTCTTAAGTTTTTATTTCTTTGTCCTAATAATATTTCTAATAATAATAAAATGTGTTTCATTTAAAGTTATGAGACACATGTTTTGTCTGTATTAGCCAACAGTTCTATCAAAAAATACTCCAAGAAATTTAAAAAGATTACACATATCTCTACACAACATTTTTTACTGGAAACAAAGTACTTAAAATCATGTCAAAAAACACAGGCACAAATAAAAATGAATACATGATTAATACACATTTCAACAGGCATGAACCTAATAAACAATATGCTGATTGAAAGAATCTAGCCATGAAAGGACACATCTTATATAATTCCATTTTATGTGAAATGTCCAGAAAAGGCAAATCTACGGAGACTAAATATATTATTGTTTTCTGAGTGCTAAGTGTAGGAATAAGATGTGGCTATCAGTTCAGTTCAGTTCAGTCGCTGTCGTGTCCGACTCCTTGCAACCCCATGAATCACAGCACGCCAGGCCTCCCTGTCCATCACCAACTCCCGGAGTTCACTCAGACTCACGTTCATCAAGTCAGTGATGCCATCCAGCCATCTCATCCTCTGTTGTCCCCTTCTCCTCCTGCCCCCAATTCCTCCCAGCATCAGAGTCTTTTCCAAAAACGAGTCAACTCTTCGCATGAGGAGAT
>NW_011494836.1:579637-596732 GCF_000754665.1 Bison bison bison | reverse complement strand
ACATCTCCCAGCATCAGAGTCTTTTCCAAAAACGAGTCAACTCTTCGCATGAGGTGGCCAAAGTACTGGACTTTCAGCTTTAGCATCATTCCTTCCAAAGAAATCCCAGGACTGATCTCCTTCAGAATGGACTGGTTGGATCTCCTTGCAGTCCAAGGGACTCTCAAGAGTCTTCTCCAACACCACAGTTCAAAAGCATCAATTCTTCGGCACTCAGCTTTCTTCACAGTCCAACTCTCACAGCCATACATGACCACTGGAAAAACCATAGCCTTGACTAAATGGACATTGTTTTGGCAAAGTATTGTCTCTGCTTTTTAATATGCTATCTAGGTTGGTTGTAATTTTCCTTCCAAGGAGTAAGCGTGTTTTAATTTCATGGCTGCAGTCACCATCTGCAGTGATTTTGGAGGCCAAAAAAATAAAGTCTGACTGATATGGCTATAAATGAGTATGAAGTTCCCTTTTAGGATAATGAGTATGTTTTAAAATTAGATTGTAGTATAGTTGCACAATTATGTAAGTACACTAATATTCAGTGAACCATATATTCAATATAGGTCAATTTGTGATATGCAGATTATATCTCAATAGAAGGCACAAAAGCCCCCTCCACCCCCCAAAAGTCACGTGTGTAAAATGGCATTAACACTCCAGCAACTGTGGAAACCTGTTGATCTAGAAGAAGAATTCCAAATAGACTAGTACTTAAATGTAGTTTTCTCTAACTTAAGCTTTCTCCTTGATTCATGCTTGATCATATTCTCAGCTGGAAATGGTGACATTGAAATTATAGGTGAACACCTTGAAGCTATTGAATGGAGATTGAATCTCAAAGGTTTTAAGGTGAAATTCAATATTTAATATGAAAAGTTAACTACCTGATGTTATTAGAAAGCAAAAATAAACTATTGTTAAGTTATCCCACTTTTTCACTTTTATGTCAGTGAAAAGAAAACTTTTAGAAGTTTTATTGTCCTCAGCATCAATATTATGGTTGTTTTTTCTTATCTGTTGTCTGCAGAGAGCTCAAAATATAAGGATAAATAGATGTGCTGATACCAAATGACACTGTACAAGGATTGCATTCCACTATTTAGTTTGTGAAAACTCATATCCTAGTTTGCCCAGGGAGGTAAGTTAGTATAAACTTAGGGAATTGCTGAATAGATGATGGAATGGACTAGTGGCTAATATGGCAGATGGTGCTGTGAAGGTAGCTGAAAAAATGTTTTGAAGTACCTTTAATTTCTCAAACCATGTGTTCCATGAATATAAGGTACTAGATCTGATTGTACAGTAATTTGACTCTATAGTGAGAAAATTGCTCACCAAAATGGGGTGAATTATCTCTTCCCCAAATACGAAGGCTCCAGTTCAATACTGTACTGGAAGTGATTATTTACCAAACGTCATTCTGATCCTTTGAAGTTAATCCAATTCACATGGTTAAAATGTGTATATCTAGTGACTATTTACATTGGCTAATACCACTTTTTTCATGTTTAAACTTATATTTAAAATATTTGTGTCAGTGGGTTTGTGTAGCTGCTGTTTTACAACCACTGGACATATGCGTATTAAAAAATTTTAAATGTCAATAATTAGGTAGGTTTTTTTTCCTGATACTTTTGAAATGAAGTCATGCACGAGACAGTAAAAGTTAACAATTGCTAAATTGACAGAAATTAAAAAAAAAAAAAAGAAAATGAGAAAAGGTCTTCCATAGAAAATGTCTGCTTACTAGTTCCTCTATAAAATTTGCTAGTTTCAAGTGTCAATTGTATTAATGGAGAGAGCAATTTGAAGTTGTAATCAGGATTAAGCCCCCTTAAGACTCTTCATTTTTCTTTTCCATTTGATGACAATTTTCTGTAATTAATATCAGTCCTTTTTCACATCACAACTGCCTTGATATTACAAGTAGAACATTGTGCTATGGCTTTAGGTAAGGGGTAAATTAAGAACAGATGAATTCTTAATAGCAGTCTTCTCTCACAAAATGTTCAAGATTATAAAACAATGTAAGGAAATAATTATTGAGGATGTGAAACTGTATAAGAGAAAATTCCTCTTAAAAATGTTTGGTGAATTTTCTTAAATTCCATTATCTTTAGTTCATCCACACCTATGTATTTACATGGGCATGCCAAAGGATCTAGAAAATGAAATATATAGGAATTATGTACCTGTCAATTTACACATGAATATATATTTATTTTAATATTAGAAATAAGATTAAAAGGGACAGTGCATATCAACTGAATTTTAATCTTTTAGATAAGGTTATTAGTCATGAACATGTAAAATTACCTCTAGTTTGTGTAAGTACAATGAACTCAGAAAATTTTAAGTTTTTTTGTTTTTGTGCTTATAGAAAATAAAAGGATGAAAACTTATACATTAAATTATTGCTAAACTAAGATCATGGCATCCAGTCCCATCACTTCATGGAAATTAGATGGGGAAGAAGTGGAAACAGTGTCAGATTTTATTTTCTTGGGCTTCAAAATCACTGCAGATGGTGATTGCAGCCATGAAATTAAAATACACTTACTCCTTGGAAGGAAAGTTATGACCAACCTAGATAGCATGTTCAAAAGCAGAGACATTACTTTGCCAACAAAGGTCCGTCTAGTCAAGGCTATGGTTTTTCCAGTGGTCATGTATGGATGTGAGAGTTGGACTGTGAAGAAAGCTGAGCTCTGAAGAATTGATGCTTTTGCACTGTGGTGTTGGAGAAGACTCTTGAGAGTCCCTTGGACTGCAAGGAGATCCAACCAGTCCATTCTGAAGGAGATCAGTCCTGGGTGTTCTTTGGAAGGACTGATGCTAAAGCTGAAAGTCCAGTACTTTGGCCACCTCATGCGAAGAGTTGACTCATTGGAAAAGACTCTGATGCTGGGAGGGATTGAGGGCAGGAGGAGAAGGGGACGACAGAGGATGAGATGGCTGGATGGCATCACTGACTCGATGGACGTGAGTCTGAGTAAACTCCGGGAGTTGGTGATGGACAGGGAGGCCTACTGCTGCTGCTGCTAAGTCGCTTCAGTCGTGTCCGACTCTGTGCGACCCCATAGACGACAGCCCACCAGGCTCTCCCGTCCCTGGGATTCTCCAGGCAAGAATACTGGAGTGAGTTGCCATTTCCTTCTCCATTGCATGAAAGTGAAAAGTGAAAGTGAAGCTGCTCAATCGCGACCCCATGTACTGCAGCCTACCAGGCTCCTCCGTCCATGGGATTTTCCAGGCAAGATTACTGGAGTGGGTTGCCATTGCCTTCTCCACAGGGAGGCCTGGTGTGCTGCAATTCATGGGGTCGCAAAGAGTCAGACACGACTGAACAGCTGAACTGAAATGAATGGTTATGTCCCATCAGACTATAGGGTAAAAAACCATGTTCATGCATATTGATTTTTTTCCTTTTACTCATTAACAGCTTATTTTTTGTTTCTGTATAATACACATATTTCTCTATTGTTTTTAACGTAATAGATACATTCAAAATAAACTGGTGTGACAATTCATATGTGGGTAACAGCTTTGACCACTTTTAGAGACACAAAAGAATAAATATATGAATTTTAAATTAGACAATTCTTTTTACTCCTTTATCTAAAATCAAATAGCTATTTATTCTAAAGGTTTTGAATGGATCTAAAAAGGTCTTCATTCTGGGAATTGTAAATCTTGCCTTTGATGCATAAATGAAATTAAAGTATTTATAAATCAACTATAACTAAAATAAAAAAGAATGATACAAAGTGATCGAAGGTGTGGTGATGCAAATAATTAAAAAAAATTAATTCTAATTAGCCAGAGTATGAATATCCTGTCTCTCAGTTTTCTTTCAGCAAAATGGGGATATTAACCCTTATCACTGACCCAGTCAATATCAGACACATTTACAGAATAATTAAAACTTAGGGTAATAATGTTGCATTTCAAAAAGTACCTCCTGGAACAGAGTAATGAAATACATAATGGAATGATGCTCTTCCTGGAAAATTCAGTTTTTCTTATTGTGTTAATACAAAATAAAGGTATTTTTAAAGAAAGAAAGAAAAAAAAAACTTAAGAGCCTTTCTATAAAAATAAACTCTCTCCCCTCATACAGACAGTAACTTCCCAGCTCTCACACTTAAAATTTAATAATCCCTAAAATATGACTTCTCATTATATTCATTAAATAAGAATAATCAACATAAGGACCAAGGTATGACTTAGTTATTTCATCATAGTTCCCAAATAAATTTTTCCTTGCATGGTAACAAATTTTTAGAAAATTAGCATTCACATGAGCAGAGTAAATCTTTTACTAACTGAAGTTATATAACACTTTTGGAAGTGACAGTGCTGAATCGTTATCTAAAACTGTGCTTTTTTTTTTTTAATTGTTTTTTGTTGTCATCTGATCTTGAGCAAAACTTGCAAGACTATATTTTAAATTTTTGTCTTACCAACATTATGAAAATCCTGCCAAGCTTTTTGTTTAAAGTATAAAATGATTCTAAGTTTTGGGTTTTGAGAATTCCTGAGTGGCCGCGAGAGGAAAAAAATTCTGAAAGTTTTAGGCTTGTAAAAAGTTGAAAGTTATGTGGTACTTATATTTAGAGCAGACTCAGTTGAACAGTTTCGGGTTACTGAATGAGCTTAGTAGAATAACAAAATATTGCTACTACAGAAATAAGTTACTCTGTCACTAGGGATTGCCAGAAGAATCTACTTACATTTGAAAAAAATATCAAAGAAATGAAACTCAAAATTGAAGCAAAAACTGGCCAAAAAAAAAAAAATTGCTCCATGAAAAAGGTGAGAGGAAATAATTTAACTTTGCTTTATTTTTTTAGTTATAAATACATATATAAAATATTTATATAAAGTTTATAAAAGATCTTTTTCAGTTCAAATGAAGCCTATTTTAGGCAGTGAGAACCATCGTGTGGAGTGAGCTAAATATTGGAACTGAATTCCAACGGATTTTTTTCTACTTAAGTGGTATTTAGTAAGATTTTTTTAAAGCATCAAGCATACTATTATTATATGCAAAGCTTCATTGAATAAATGTTAAATCTTCTGTATAAATCAAGTATGAATAAAATGCTTGTACATTCAGTTATACATTGTGTGTGTGTGTTCAGTCATGTCTGACTCTTTGCGGGTTACTCTTTGTAACCTGCCAGGCTCCTCTGTCCATAGAATTTCCCAGGCGAGAATACTGGAATGGGTTGCCATTGCCTCTCCCAGGGGATTTTCCCAACCCAAGGATCGAAGCAGTGTCTCCTGCATTGGCAGGTGGATTCTTTACCACTAGAGTCACCTGGGAAACCCGTTATACATTACCTTTTAAAAATAATTTCAAAGACCAAAATTTAAATTTTAAGTCTTTACATTTAGGGTTCTGATATAGAGTCAAAAATCATAAAGGTCACATGTCCAACTTATCAATTTCTCAATATTTTTGACTCTAAGTGCGTTTCCAGTGACCATAAGCTTTATTACGGAGTAAGTGCTGTTAAAGCTGTTACAGTTTTGTATACTGATATACTCATGTTTTATGAAAGAAATATTTACATGTCTATGTTTACCTACTTACAGAGAAAGATTTCTGAGTTGGGAGCAAGCGATTTCAAGGAGATTGGAGTTGATAAAGGCGACTGATCTATCATTCACATCCATACGTGCATATTTTGTCTTATGTTTCTTTCAAGATACCATTTTGATATTTGCACTGCTTTGTGACCATATTCACAATAATCATTTAGAGATTATTTCCACATTTAACGGTTTTAGTATTCATAATTAGTGCTTTTGTATGACAGATTTCCCTTATGAGCTCTTTACATTTCTTGCTATCTTAATTGAGTAAATGTATTAGTTTGTCAGGACTCCTAGAGCAAAGTAACACATACTGGGTATTTTAAACAACAGAAATATATTGCCTTACATTTCTGGAGGCTAGGAGTTTGAGATCAAATGTTGACAGGGTTGGTTCCTTTTGAGATTGATGAAGGATGTGTTGTATGTTTCTCTCCCACCTGGCAATCTAGTGTTCCTGGGTTCCTGCATTACTCCAATCCCTGCCCTCATCTTCACATGATATTCTTCCCTTGAGTGTGTATATGTTTGTATATCCAAATTCCCCTTTTTATAAAGACACCAGTCATATTGGACTAGGGCCTGCATCACTCCAGTATGACTTCATCTTAATTAACTACATCAGTAATGGTCACATTACCAAATGAGGTCACATTCGGAGACACTGCATTTAGGACTTCAACACATGAGTTTTGAAGGTGACACAAATCATGTTCACATAACAGTTAGTATATCGTTAATAAAAAAATACTATTGGTGGAGTAACATGAGTAATATGTTTTCTAGTCCTTTTGTAACTGAGAATGTTTTTTAGTCCCTTTTGTGTACAAACAATATTTTTGCTAACTATAAAATTTTTTAATCATTCTTTGGACAAAAGAAATTGGAGAATCTACCCCAAGATCAGGTTTTGAAACAAGATTGATTGTATTTTCTTTGTGAACAATTTTTATTCTTGACCACCATATATTTCAAGGCATTTTTTTTTCTTTATCACAGATATTGCAAATTTACTTGCCATACAATAAGCCAATTTAATTTTCAAAATCTGATAGTATTAGTTAAGATGTGGGTTTTGCCATTGAAAAATATGACAATAGTTCACAAGAGCTTGACTCATAACAATTTATTTCTTGTTTAATTCTCTTTCTTTAAAAGATCCTCTATGTTCAAGACTTTCCTCCATGAAGTCATCAGGGCCCCATGTTTGCTCTACCTTGATGCTAGTCACCCTCAATATCTAGCTTTCATCTTCTGGTCTGAAATGCTTATTCCAATTGCTGCCAACTTATGCCCACTCCAACTACAGAAGGAAGAAATGCAAAGACATGGGTACTTGCGTTAAGGGCACTGACTAGAAGTTGTACACATAGCTTTGGCTCCTATGCTATGGAACAGAAATTAGACACATAGCCACACTCAACTTCAGGCAAACTGGAGAAATGTAGTATTTCTATGGGGAGCCGAGTGCTCAACTAAAAATTCTATTAATGTAGAAGAAAACAATATATAAAGGGACAGATAGTAGGCACTGCTATAGTTTACACTTTCCTTCTCCTAAATATCCATTTGTAAATGTCTTTTCATGCACTTGAATATACTTGCCTTTTTTTTTTCCGGAGAATAACCCTCAGTATTTCATCCACCCCAGTGTTCCATCCAGTTAGTGTGTCGTACTCAAATTCTAGGATCTCTGGAAAATGTGTAGTCCTAATTGTTAGATCTGAATCTGCCTTATCATAGCCCAGCATCTTCTAAATTACAAGACATGTTATCTATCTCCTTCTAGTCACCCCGCATAACCCGTATGGAATATAATAAGAACATATCAACAACAGATCTTACAATGACTGTAGCAAAGGGATGTTGGCTACTCCAGGTCACCCAGGGATGCTGCCCCATTGCAAAGGGTGATGGTTTCCATGCTAAGGAAGCAGACGTGCATGTTGGTTTTTCAGTCTACCACCAGCCAGAGCTTCAAGGAGTTGTTAACTGTGATCCCCTCCAACACCTTATCAGGCTCTGTCTGCCACATGCACATTCTGGCTCATCTGGAGATTCTGGCTGATCCATCATGGCCTCCTCTACATTGGAGTGAGTAGAATATTTCTCAATGTGATGGTTTCTGGAGAGAAGCTTCTCAATCACATTTTGATAGTCTTCCAGTGTTGTTACCTGAGTCATACACATGGAAAATAAATAAATTTTAGGTGTTTTTTTTTTTTGTGTGTGTGTGTGTGTACCTGCTCCTCCACTACTCTGGTGTCCATGGGTTGGAAGTAAGACATAATGATCAGGAAGTCCCCAACATTGACCTCCTGGGCCAGGTCACTGACCCCCTTGCACACTCTCATGTGATCAAAGAAGTCAGATGGCTATTTGGATCATATTTTGTCAAGCTCCAATTCTGGGACTTTGTTGAAGTTCTCTTTAGGAATGGTTAAACCATCCCTAAGTTTCTTAAGTTCAGCTTCTTAAACTCAGCTTCTTAAAGCTCCATTGGAACTGTTGAGAAGCCTGTCTAGTCCATTAGCTCCTGCACCTTTTTGGGTTGGAGGTGGATGGAGCCCATGGTGTTATTGGCAGGGGCTGTGGGTAATGAATTTCTTGCAGGGTGAGAACTGGCATTGACTCTGCAACACCTGGTTAGGCCTTGGATCTAAGCGTGAGGATGCCAGGGATGGGTATGAGCCACAGATCAAGCATCTTAGGCAAAGAAAAAATAGTCATCCAAAGAGGAAATAAAGAAGTAAAACTGTCACTATTTGCAGATGTTATAATATTTCTATTGAAAATCCTAAATATTCCACCAAAAATCTGTTAGAACTAACAAACAAATTAAGTAAAGTTGTAGAATACAAAGTCAATATAAAAAGCTCTTGTGTTTCTACATAATAACAAGACTATCAGAAGGAAATTAATAAAAACAATCTCACTTACAACTGCACCCTCAAAAATAAAATACCTAGAAATATATTTATCCAAGGAAATGAAAGACCTGCACAATGAAAAATATAAGATATTGGTGAAAGAAATTGATGAATTATTATTGTGGAAATAACCATATGACTCAAAGCACAAAAGACCCCAAAAGTCAAAGCAATCTTGAGAAAGAACAAAGCTAGAAGTATCACATTTCCTGATTTTAAACTCTATTACAAAGCTATAGTAAACAAAACAGCATGGTATTAGCATAAAAACAGACACACAGGTTGATGGAAAAGAAAAGAGAGCTTAGAAATAAATCCACTCATATATGTTCAAATTATTTATCACAAATAAGAGATTAATATGCAAAGTACATGAAGAACTCACACAACTTCATGAATGGCACAATAATAAAGAATCCACTTGCCAGTGCAGATTGATGCAAGAGATACGGGTTCAATCCCTGAGTTGAGAAGATCCTCTGGAGTAGAAATGGCCTGCTCCAATATTCTTGTCTGGAAAATGCCATGGGCAGAGAAGTTTGGAGGACTACAATCCACAGAGTCAAAAAGAGTTAGACGCAACTGAGCACACACAAATACACACATCCAAGATACATAAAGAACTCATAAAAATTGATATCAAAACAAAAACAAATATCAAAAGAAAAAAATCTGAAACACCAAAAAGCAATCTGATTAAAAAATGGACAGAGGATCTGAATAAACATTTTTCTAAAGGAGAACTACAGATATATGGCCAATGGTACACAAGAATGTGCTGAATATCACTAATTATTAAGGAAATGCAAATCAAAATCACATTGAGATACACCTCACATCTGCTAAGATGGCTGTTATCAAAAAGACAGAAATAACAAGTATTGGTGAGAATATGGAGAAAAGGAAACCATTATGCACTATTTGAGAGAATGTAAATTGGTGCAGCCAGTAAGGAAAACAGTTCAGTTCAGTTCAGTCGCTCAGTTGTGTCCGACTCTTTGCAACCCCATGAATCACAGCACGCCAGGCCTCCCTGTCTGTCACCATCTCCCAGAGTTCACTCAAACTCACGTCCATCGATTTGGTGATGCCATCCAGGCATCTCATCCTCTGTCGTCCCCTTCTCCTCCTGCCCCCAATCCCTCCCAGCATCAGAGTCTTTTCCAGTGAGTCAACTCTTCACATGACGTGGCAAAATTACTGGAGTTTCAGCTTTAGCATCAGTCCTTCCAAAGAACACCCAGGGCTGATCTCCTTTAGAATGGACTGGTTGGATCTCCTTGCAGTCCAAGGGACTCTCAAGAGTCTTCTCCAACACCACAGTTCAAAATAGAGGTTCTTAAAAAAATTTAAATAGAAATATCCTATAATCTAGCAACTTTACTTCTGGTATTTATGTGAAGGAAAAAAAACACTAATTCAGAAAGATATATGCACACCAGTATACATTGTAGTATTATTCACAATAGCCGAGAATGAATAAAGATATTGTAGTATACACACACACACACACACACTTACACATATGTAATTCAGTCATTAAAAAGAGAAGGAAATCTTGCCTTTTGTGACAACAAGGATAGACTTTAAGGGTATTATTATAAGTAAATTTAGTCAGAGAAAGACAAATAGCATATGACCTCACTTACAAATGAAATCTGAAACAGATAAACAAACCAAAATAAAAAACAAAACTGAATTCACAGAGAATATATTGGTGGTTAACGGAGGTGGGGTGTGGGGAGTAAATAAAATGGGTGAAGGTTGTCAAATGTACAAACTTCCAGTTATAAAATCAATAAGTACTGTGCATGTAATGTACAGCATAGTGACTGTAGTTAATAACATTCTATTATGTATTTGAAAGTTACTAAGAGAGTTGTTCTCATCACAAGAAAAATATCTGTAAAGTGATGGATTTTAACTATATTTATTGTGATGATCATTTCTCAACATGTGCAAATATCAAATTGGTATATTATACACTTGAAACTAATATAATATTATTCATTTTATTTTATCTGGTAAAATATTATTCTCTTTTACTTGGGAAGTGAAGCCCAAGGTCATACAGTTGAAAAACAGATTACACTTTTTCAAACATTTCAACCATCAAATATCTGTGGTTACTTTAAGCCAGGAAGAGCTAGGTAAATATTTCCTGTCCCACAGTAGGGAAGAAAATGGCAGAGGTGTAGGAGGTGACATTGTAGTACCTTACAGTTTTTTTCTGATACAAACCAGTTTCTCCAAAAAGCTGTCCAGCTGGATAATTTTGAACTTTCCTCAGGGAATCTCCTAGGGGTGCTCTCCAAATGTGGCTGTTTGTGTATGGCCCTGGACTTTCTTGTACACCGGATATTCAGGAAAGCTGAAAAAGTCAAGATATAACAGGGATTCCCTGAGGGTACTGATGATGAGAGAACCATTTCTAGAAGAGACGACTGTTATTCTTGACAGCAGCCTTACAGGGAGCAGCAGAAGGCCTCTAGGAGTCAACACCAGTGAGACTTGAGGCCAGAAATGCAACTGCCATGTATATAAGTGAGAGTACTATGGCTCTCATGGTGAGAAGTGCAGACTTTATTTCGTCAGTCTTCTCTGTTTCCAAATGTTGTAGGAAGGGGTGTGGTATTAGATGCTCAGAAGATAGCTTTAATAAATTAGTGTGTTCACATTTAAGCGATTTTTTCACTCCATGATGGGGTATGCTGGGAGAGGGAACTGGATGAATAGAAAAATGAAAGTGGCAAAAGAAAACTGGAAAATCAGTTTTTCATTTTTTTATTTTTAATTTTATTATTATTATTATTTTGGTGGTTTTTGCCATACATTCACATGAATCAGCCATGGGTATACATGTGTTCCCCATCCTGAACCCCCCTCTCACCTCCCGCCCCATCCCAACCTTCAGGGTCATCCCAGTGCATCATCCCCTTGAGCACCCTGCCTCATGCATTGAACCTGGATTGGAGAAAAACAGTTTTTTAAAAGAAGCATTTGTTTATTTTTGGCTGCGAGTCTAAGTTGCAGCATGCAGGGTCTTCACTGTGTCACTCAGAGTCTTTAACTGTGGAGCACAAACTCTTCAGCTGTGGCACGTGGACTACACTTCGGGGTGCGTGGGCTTAGTTGCTCCATGGCATGTAGGGTCTTTCCCAACCAGACATCAAACACAGGTTTCCTGCATTTGAAGGTGGCTTCTTAACCACTGGACCACCAAGAATGTCCCTGTTTTTTTTTTTGTAATTGTTTTACCCCAAAGTGAACACAGCCTACCTACTATATCTCCTCCTTTGAAATCAATATATGGCGTTGCGCTTCACAACGTTATAGTATATCAGTGCAAGTTATGAAAAGATGATAGAATGCCTTCTTTTTTAGGCAAGTCATGTCATTTTATTTACTCATTTTATACGACATTCTTCATGTTTTACCTTATTGAAAAGTGAAAGTGAAGTCGCTTAGTCGTGTCCAACTCTTTGCCTCCCCATGGACTGTAGCCTACCAGGCTCCTCCATACATGGGATTTTCAAAGCAAAAGTACTGGAGTGGGTTGCCATTTCCTTCTCCAGGAGATCTTCCCAACCCAGGGATCCAACCCAAGTCTCCCGCATTGTAAGCAGACACTTTTACTGTCTGAGCCACCAGGGAGGCAATGAAATAACACTACCTTCCATGGAAACTCAACTAAATATGTTGCGAAGAATACTGGATATGAATTGGGAGATTAGTCATAGTCATTTGAATCTTAAAGGAGTGTAAAATATTTTTAAATTTTATTCATTTATTCATAAACCAGACATTTATTGAGAAGTTAGTCTGTATCAGTCATTTAGGCAGATAATGACCTAAGAAAAAATGTTTATGCCTTCAAAGAGCATATAGTTTATTAGAAAAGAATGTTTAAACAGTTTCAGAATAATAAAACCAACATTAAAATAAAAATACTGTACTGTACTAAACAGGTACCTCAATGAGAGAACATTCAATTCTTTCCTGGAGTGGAAGGACTCAGAAAAATTGTATAGGGATGACACATTACAACAAACAACTTAGAATGCCAATTAAAAAAAATAGTTTAAGTAAGTGGGATTGTTCTTTAAAATATGAGAAATATAAATAAAATAGGTCTATAAACTATTTATGATTTAAAATATCCAACGTTTCTTCTAAATATTTAGAGAATGTCTAAATAATGGTAGAAGTGAATTAGTCTCTCAGTCATGTCTGACTCTTTGCAACCCCATGAACTGTATGTAGCCCACCACACTCCTCTGTCCATAGAATTCTCCAAGCAAGAATACTGGAATGGGTAGCCATTCCCTTCTCTAGCAAATCTTCCTGACCTAGGGATCAAAACTGAGTCTCTTGTATTGCAGGTAGATTCTTTACCATCTGAGCCACCAGGGAAGCCTAAATCATGGTACTAAATTAAACTGAATAAGAAAATGTGTTCAATTTGAAGGGCTAAAGTGTGCAAGTTCATAAGGTTTTAAAAATTTTAGGCATAAGGGAAAGCTGTTTCATAATGAAGGCAGATAAGCAAATGTTTATTGATGTTATTCCATTGACTTCTGATATTCCATCAATTTTGTTAACATATTAGCATTTAGTCCTATGTTGGCTCATTTAATCTTTTCTTTTAGTTGTTTAAAATTTTTTTCTGTTTTAGTTATTTATATAATTTTGAGTATGTTAAATATTATTTTCTATATTTATCCTGTTTTAATTTTATAAATATTTTTTTTTTTTGGCTATGTAGACTAACATCATAAGCAGGTTTCAGAATTATATTTTCTTAGATGACTTGGAGGCTTCCCTAATGGCTCAGACAATAAAGAATCTGCCCACAGTGTGGGAGAACCCTGCAATATGCGAGACACAAGTTCAATCCCTGGGTCGGGAAGATCTGGAGGAGGAAATGTCAACCCACTTCAGTATTCTTGCCTGGAGAATCCCATGGACAGAGGACAGTCCATGGGGTCACAGAAAGTTGGACAGGACTGAGCAACTAACACCTGGGGGGGCTTCCCAGGTGGCACCAGCACCTGCCTGTGCAGGAGACATAAGCGATGTGGCTTCCACCCCTGTGTCTGGAAGATCCCCTAGAGGAAGACATGGCAACCCACTGCAGTATTCTCTGCGAAATTGCATGGGCATAGGAGATAGAAAGGCTACGATCCACGGAGTCCCAAAGAGTCCGATGCAGTTGAAGCAACTTAGCATGCACAGGTAACTTGGATTGTGTTCAGTAACATGGATAGTATCTCTGCATTCTGTTTTCTTTATTTCAGTAGTCAGAAGTTTTATTTAATATCAAAACTTACATTGGAAATTGATGAATAAATTTTAAATTCCTTTATTTATTTATTTATTTTCTGTTTTATATTGTTGATACTGAAACGGGATACCCTGGTGGCTCAGACAGTAAAAAATATTCCTGCAATACAGAAGACCTGGGTTTGATCCCTGTGCTGGGAATATACCTGAAGAAGGAAATAGAAATCCACTCCAGTATTCTTGCCCTGAGAATTCCATGTACAGAGAAGCCTGGCAGGCTGTGGTCCATGGGGTCGCAGAGTATACATGATTAAGGGACTTACACTTTTATTTCAATAGACAAAACATTCTTATTAAATTTTAGTGTTATCTGGAAGTGTAATATTCTAAAGTACTACCTTATTTATTAAATTAGGAAGTTTAATAGTGTATATTAATGATATTCAATAGATTTTAAGTAATAACTTGAATAGATATGTCCCATTTACTTTTAGGATTTCTTTTTTCACATTTGGATATATATGTATTGCATATGTATTTCCCTTGTTGCTCAGTGGTAAAGAATCTATCTGCAGTGGTGGAGTTTCAGGAAACTTAAATTCGATCCATGGGTGGGAAGATCCCCTGGAGGAGGAGAAGGCAATCCAACCAGTATTCTTGCCTTGAAAATACCATGGACAGAGGAGCTGGTGGGCTACAGTCCATGGGGTTGCAAAGAATCAAACAGGACTCAGCACAATACACATGAGACATGTAGAAATACAGAAATAAATATATAGAGAGACATAGTGTTGATGGAAAATGGGATCTCTGGAAAAACTTTTTACTTTTTTTTCTCTTAGTGAGGACAATTTGACTCATACACCACTGTTTGATTCAACCAAAAATTTTTCCAGAATTTTATCATATGCATTTATTTCAACAGGTCTCTAATTTGAAAAGTATACTGGAAAAAACAGAGTAAAAAATAAAATTTAGATATCCTTGATTTAAAACAGAATGTATAATTTTGTAGTTCAATTCCCATTCTAATTCCATATGATGGTAGTAAAACCTAATTAAGTTTAAAATCATATTCTACACCTCCATTTACCACATTTGGGTAACAGTTGCACTGTTTACTCTACACTGCCCCAAAACTTCAGGAAATTCCCCCCAGAAAGTCATTCAGAACTGACATGGTGCCAACTTAAAAAAAAAAAAAACACTATTAAACATTAATTTTTGTGCCTCATTAATTTTTAGATGCTACAGAAAAACATGTCACTTTTCCCACCAAAAAGAACTTGCAATGTGATTAGGGAAATAAGACTGAGAAGATCAATAAAGTCAAAAGGATTAGGTCGTAATCATTTTCAAAGTTTTACTTGTACTTCTATATAGCAAGAGCAAAATACTAATATCAAGTCATATACTACAAGTATTAAATATGCCTGTGAAGAGGTTGTGGAATTTACACTTTGGCCTTGCATTTCCAAAGACAGGGCGGTAATGTTCATCAGTGCATAGTTGGGAATCCTGTGTTTCTCAGAACGTCATCTGTCCTACAGACAAAACATATGAGACACCAACTGTCTGAGATCATTTTCAAACTTGGATAAGTCATAGATCCAGTGACCATAAAACCCAGTGCAAGAATTACATACCTTGAGGACCAGTCAGTTGAGAAACCACTCACACAACCAAAAATCAGGAAGAACTTGATACGTCTTCATCACAGTGAAGGAGGATTGGAAGTCAGAGCCAAAGGGAAAGATTTATACATTTGGTTTGTGGAAAAGTTTTCTAAATTTCATCACAAACTGTCCAATTTATCTTCTGGTATTTATGCTAAAAGTAAATAAAGTAAAGGAAGGCCTTGTTATAGTTTTTCATAAAAAAGACAGTGAAGAATTTTATAATCTCTGATTTTGTAGAAATGCTATAAACCGTAAAAATGAGATGGGAAAGGGACAGAGAGTGGAAGATACAATAAATGGTACAGTTTTCTCTTATGTTATAATAAGCAATCATTTTATAATCAAGAATCACAAAGAAATGTTAAAAGTATTAATTCAAGATATACATTTATATTTATATATATATTTAAGGACATTAAATAATCTTATTAAATAAAGTAATATAGTTGAAGTCATGTAGGGGTATTATAAGCATATACTCGTATCTGGCTCACTTCTCCTTCTTGGTATGTACAAGGAGTACTGACTGCTTCCTAAGACTTGTTTTATGGTCAAAGGGATATCAGCAGAAGTAACTGCTGTCACTTCTGGCTGACATGCTGAATTCCTGTTCCTCTGTACTCCCCTCTCCTGCAGATGGACATGAAGCATTGTGATGAGAAGTAGGGGACACAAGATCAAAGCAGCCTAGGATCCTGAGCTGCCATTTGAAGAATAGCTGCTCTGGAGGGAACTTTATGCATTTGGAGAATAACTGCACCAGAGGGTACCCAGGCTGTACGGTACTTTTTGCAAGAAATAAACTTTGTTGTGATAAGTCACTGAAATGTTGTGTTCTTTTTACTCAGTATAATCTAGTCTTATCTGATTGACCCAAAATAAGTGGTTGGGATAGAGTAAAAGAAGAAAGTATAGATTTAGGTAACAAATATACTGTCTAAAGATTTAAATAACTAAGTATACTGCTAAAAGTAATACCTATGAAGAAAACCTCTGAAAAATATATAAATTTTCAAAATGGTGAGGAAAAAGCCCCACAAACATGCATAAAATAAAACAAACACTATTTATATAGTGACACATTTTTAAAAAGTAGTGGGAAAAAATAAATTATATTTTAACCAAACATGTAAATCATTTAAATAAATATAAATGGGCTTAAATTAGCCATTTAAAGGAAAAAATTTTATTAGAACCAAAGATAAAACCTAGTAATACACTGAATACAAAAATACAAAAATTACAAAATAACTCAGAAAAGCCAAATATAGAAAATATGGATGTAGCCTGGAGAAGGAAATGGCAACCAACTCCTGTATTCTTGCCTGAAAAATCCCACGGACAGAGAAGCCTGGAGGGCTACAGTCCATGGGGTCACAAAGTAGGACACGACTGAGTGACTACACACATGGATCTAGCCAGCCCAAGAAAATGCAAAAAAAAAAAATGGGATTAGCAATATTGAATCAGAAACAGAAACACGTTTTAATTGAAAACTCTTATTTTTTACAATTAACTGAAACTAATAAAAATTTAAGACAATTAAATATGCTGACTATAAAATACTATTAATATACACATCATTTTTAAGTTCTGTACACTAAT
>NW_011494836.1:579174-579537 GCF_000754665.1 Bison bison bison | reverse complement strand
TATAACAGAGTCACATTGAATTTCCAGGCAGTAGTCATGAGAGATGAATTCAAGATGACCCCCAAATCTCGTTTAGCACAACATCCTCAGTGTGGTGGGCAGATTATTTTGATGTTTAACAGTTTTTCCTCTTCATTATTTCACCAAAAACTCAACCCAAGCCATAGCCTTGAAAAGGTATGAAGTTCAAAAATGTAAAAGCATGACATTCATGATTTCCAAACATAAAAGCATATATCAAAGATTTTATTTAACCCATTAATTAATATGGGAAAATTAAGTCATTATGACTGGTCCAGTGAACATCTCATAAAATAGACTACCTCTAGTAAATTTAACAAAGAAATATTACAATAACATTGC
>NW_011494836.1:576908-578659 GCF_000754665.1 Bison bison bison | reverse complement strand
TAATTAGGTCCCATTTGTTTATTTTTGCTTTTATTTCCAATATTCTGGGAGGTGGGTCATAGAGGATCCTGCTGTGATGTATGTCGGAGAGTGTTTTGCCTATGTTCTCCTCTAGGAGTTTTATAGTTTCTGGTCTTACGTTTAGAAAATATTCTTTTAAAAATTGCTACGAACTTCCAAATTTGCTCATACTTAGTGTCACAAAACACTTCAATAAACTTTGAAAACTCAAATTATTGTATACTATACCCTCTGATTTAAGAGAGCACAAAACTATAAAAAGTACACTCTTGCATTTAAAAACAGTATGCATGTGTGTATATATACACATTTAAGGGCTTCCCAGGTGGCTCAATGGGTAAAAGAATCTGCCTGCAATGCAGGAAACACAAGACTTGGGTTTGATCCCGGGGTTTGGAAGATCCCCTGGAGGAAGGGCATGGCAACTTACTCCAGTATTCTTGCCTGCAGAATTCCCGTGGACAGAGGAGCCTGGAGGGCTACAGTCCATGGGGTCACGAGGCGTAGGACACAACTGTCGCAACTTAACACACATACACATATAAACATACATTTAACTTTATTAAGATGTATTTTAAAGAGCAAAAAATCAAACCATTTCAAGTGCACAATTCAATTTTTTTATTGGCAGTTTCAGTGATCACTGTAAGTCAGTTTTAGTGTTTTTGCTGCTGCTGCTGCTAAGTCTTGTCCGACTCTGTGCGACCCCATAGACGGCAGCCTACCAGGCTCCTCCGTCCATGGGATTTTCCAGGCAAGAGTACTGGAGTGGGGTGCCATTGCCTTCTCCATTAGTGTTTTTACATTCCCCAAAAGATTCCTCATGCTCATGTAAATTGCAACCCCTTTCCCACCCCTATTCCCACCTCTAGTCCCCGACATCCACTAATCTACTTTCTGTTTGTGTAAAGTTGCTTTTGTTGGATATTGTATATAACTGGAACCATATAACGTGTTGTGTCTCTTATGTCTAGATTCTCATAGTTAGAATGAGGTATCCTGATATTAATCCATGAGACAGCATGGCCCAGAGTTTCTTCCTTTTTATTACTGAGTACTATGCCTCTTGAGAAATTTGTATGCAGGACAGGAAGCAACAGTTAGAACTGGACATGGAACAACAGACTGGTTCCAAATAGGAAAAGGAGTACGTCAAGGCTGTATATTGTCACCCTGTTTATTTAACTTATATGCAGTGTACATCATGAGAAACATTGGGCTGGAAGAAGCACAAGCTGGAATCAAGATTGCCAGGAGAAATATCAATAACCTCAGATATGCAGATGACACCACCCTTATGGCAGAAAGTCAAGAGGAACTAAAAAGCCTCTTGATGAAAGTGAAAGAGGAGAGTGAAAAAGTTGGCTTAAAGCTCAACATTCATAAAATGAAAATCATGGCTTCTTGTCCCATCACTTCATGGGAAATAGATGGGGAAACAGTGGAAACAGTGTCAGACTTTATTTTTCTGGGCTCCAAAATCACTGCAGATGGTGACTGCAGCCATGAAATTAAAAGACACTTACTCCTTGGAAGGAAAGTTATGACCAACCTAGATAGCATATTGAAAAGCAGAGACACTACTTTGCAACAAAGATTCGTCTAGTCAAGGCTATGGTTTTTCCTGTGGTCATGTATGGATGTGAGAGTTGGACTGTGAAGAAGGCTGAGCGCCGAAGAATTGATGCTTTTGAACTGTGGTGTTGGAGAAGACTCTTGAGAGTCCCTTG
>NW_011494836.1:557930-576808 GCF_000754665.1 Bison bison bison | reverse complement strand
AACCCAACCAGTCCATTCTGAAGGAGATCAGTCCTGGGATTTCTTTGGAAGGAATGATGCTAAAGCTGAAACTCCAGTACTTTGGCCACCTCATGCGAAGAGTTGACTCATTGGAAAAGACTCTGATGCTGGGAGGGACTGAGGGCAGGAGGAGAAGGGGATGACAGAGGATGAGATGGCTGGATGGCATCACTGACTCGATAGACGTGAGTCTGAATGAACTCCAGGAGTTGGTGATGGACAGGGAGGCCTGGCATGCTGCAATTCATGGGGTCGGAAAGAGTCGGACACGACTGAGCGACTGAACTGAACTGATTCTATTGTATGGATATTCCACACTTTATTTATTTATTTATCAATTGATGGACATTTAGGTTATTTCCATTTTTTAGTTATTGTGAATAATGCTGCTGTGAATATTCATGTGCAAGTCTGTGTGGACATGTTTTTTTTATATAACCTGGTTATAGACTTAAGTGTGTTAGACTCTACAGTAATTTATAAGAAACTTTCAAACTGCTTTCCAAAGTAGCTGTACCATCTCATTTTCTCCCATAAATTGTATGAAATTTCTCCACATTGTCACCACTGTTAGTTATTGTTAGTCTTATTTTGTATAGCTGATCTAGTGGATATAAAATATTTCATGTGGTTTTAATTTATATTTCTCTAATTATGAACTTGTACTTATGAATTCTGATGTGTTTTTTTCAAGGCCACCAAGCAATTAGCTTAATCCTGACACCATCTATCTGGAGATAGCATGAGATTGCACAGGTAAAGGGTTAAGTAATATAAGACTGCCCCCTACCCCACTCAAATGCACAAATTTCAGAGACCAAACGCACGCTGGATTGCTCCTTGTGCTTCTGACCAAACAGCTATAGATAAGAGGGTCCCATAACTTTCTTCTTGTGATTTGTCATTCAGTTGTATCACCCTCTTTATGACCCTTTGGACTGTAGCCCACCAGGCTCCTCTGTCCATGGAATTTTTAAGGCAAGAATACTGGAGTGGTTGCCATTTCCTTCTCCAGGGGAACTTCCTAACCCAGAGATCGAATGCGTACCTTCTGTGTCTCCTGATTTGCATGTAGGCATATTCTTTATTCACTCAGCCTTGGGTTCTGTTAAAATGTTACAGTAGTTCACAGGATTTAGAGAAACATTTTACATATGATTATTTTATAAAAGTATATAGCTTAGGACTTTGTGGGAGGAGTTTCATTGAAAGCTCTAAAAATCCTGTCCTTTTCAGGTGTCTAAGATGGCTTCATTATATTGGTATGGTTGATTAGCAAGACCTTCTAGAACTAACATCTAATTAAGATGTCTTTTTCATCAGAGGAGACTGGAATGCAAAAGTAGGAGATCAAGACATACCTGGAGTAACAGGCAAGTTTGGATTTGGAGTACAAAATGAAGCAGTGCAAAGACTAACAGAGCTTTGCCAAGAGAAAACACTGGTCATAGCAAACACCCTCTTCCAATAACACAAGAGATGACTCTACACATGGACATCACCAGATGTTCAATACTGAAATCAGATTGATTATATTCTTTGCAGCTAATATATGGTCAGCAAAAATACTGACTGTGGCTCAGATCATGAACTTCTTATTGCCAAATTTAGACTGAAACTGAAAAAAAGTAGGGAAAACCACTAGACCATTCAGGTGTGATTTAAATCAAATCCCTTATGATTATACAGTGGAAGTGACAAAGAGATTCAAGGGATTAGATCTGATAGTGTATGTGATGAACTATGGACTGAGGTTCATAACATTGTACAGGAGGCAGTGATCGAAACCATCCCCAAGAAATGCAAAAAGCAAAATGGTTATCTGAGGACGTCTTACAAATAGCTGAGAAATGAAGAGAAGTGAAAGGCAAAAGAGAAAAGGAAAGATATGACCATCTGAATGTAGAGTTCCAAAGAAGGGCAAGGAGAGATAAGAAAGTCTTCCTAAATAATCATTGCAAAGAAATAGAGAAAAACAATAGAATGAGAAAGGATAGAGATCTCTTCTAGAAAATTAGAGATACCAAGGGAATATTTCATGAAAAGATGGGCACAATAAAGGACAGAAACAGTATAGACCTAACAGAAGCAGAAGATATTAAGAAGAGGTGGCAAGAATACACAGAAGAACCATACAAAACAGATCTTCAATTCAGTTCAGTCGTTCAGTCGTGTCCGACTTTTTGCAACCCCATGAATTGCAGCACACCAGGCCTCCCTGTCCATCACCAACTCCTGGAGTTCACTCAGACTCATGTCCATCGAGTCAGTGATGCCATCCAGCCATCTCATCCTCTGTCGTCCCCTTCTCCTCCTGCCCCCAATCCCTCCCAGCATCAGAGTCTTTTCCAATGAGTCAACTCTTCACATGAGGTGGCCAAAGTACTGGAGTTTCAGCATTACCATCATTCCTTCCAAAGAAATCCCAGGGCTGATCTCCTTCAGAATGGACTGGTTGGATCTCCTTGCAGTCCACGGGATTCTCAAGAGTCTTCTCCAACACCACAGTTCAAAAGCATCAATTATTTGGTGCTCAGCTTTCTTCACAGTCCAACACTCACATCCATACATGACCACTGGAAAAGCCATAG
Source organism: Bison bison bison (assembly GCF_000754665.1). Classification (NCBI taxonomy): domain Eukaryota; kingdom Metazoa; phylum Chordata; class Mammalia; order Artiodactyla; family Bovidae; genus Bison; species Bison bison. The sequence goes on along the minus strand of NW_011494836.1, from coordinate 574,196 downwards.
CCTTGACTAGACGAACCTTTGTTGCAAAGTAATGTCTCTGCTTTTCAATATGCTATCTAGGTTGGTCATAACTTTCCTTCCAAGGAGTAAGCGTATTTTAATTTCATGGCTGCAGTCACCATCTGCAGTGATTTTGGAGCCCCCCAAAATAAAGTCTGACACTGTTTCCACTGTTTCCCTATCTATTTCCCATGAAGTGATGGGACCGGATGCCATGATCTTCGTTTTATGAATGTTGAGCTTTAAGCCAACTTTTTCACTCTCCTCTTTCACTTTCATCAAGAGGCTTTTTAGTTCCTCTTGACTTTCTGCCATAAGGGTGGTGTCATCTGCATATCTGAGGTTATTGATATTTCTCCTGGCAATCTTGATTCCAGCTTGTGCTTCTTCCAGCCCAATGTTTCTCATGATGTACACTGCATATGAGTTAAATAAGTAGGGTGACAATATACAGCCTTGACGTACTCCTTTTCCTACTTGGAACCAGTCTGTTGTTCCATGTCCAGTTCTAACTGTTGCTTCCTGACCTGCATATAGGTTTTTCAAGAGGCAGATCAAGTGGTCTGGTATTCCCATCTCTTTCAGAATTTTCCACAGTTTATTGTGATCCACACAGTCAAAGGCTTTAAAAAAAAAGATCTTAATTAAGATCATTAAAAAAGATATTAATGACCCATTAATCATGATGGTGTGAACAGTCACCTAATGCCAGACTACCTGGAATATGAAGTCAAGTGAGCCTTAGGAAGCATCACTACAAACAAAGGTACTATAGATGAGGGAATGCAGCTGAGTTATTTCAAATCCTAAAAGATGATGCTGTGAAAATTCTGCACTCAATACAACAGCAAATTTGGAAAACTCAACAGTGGCCACAGGACTGGAAAAGGTCAATTTTCATTCCAATCACAAAAATAATGCCAAAGAATGTTCAAATTACTGCACAATTGCACTCATCTCATACACCAGCAAAATAATGCTCAAAATTTTCCAAGCTAGGCTTCAACAGTACATGAACTGAGAACTCTAGATGTTCAAGCTGCATTTAAAAAGGCAGAGGACCCATATTTTAAATTCCCATCATCTGTTGGATCATAGAAAAAGCAAGAGAGTTCCAGAAAAACATCCACTTCTGCTTCATTGACTATGCTAAAGCCTTTGAGTGTGTGAATATCAAGAAACTGTGGAAAATTCTTCAAGAGATGGGCATACCATACCATCTTACCTGCCTTCTAAGAAAACTGTATGCAGGTCAAGAAGCAACAGTTAGAACTGGACATGGAACAAAAGACAGGTTCCAAATTGGGAAAGGAGTATGTCAAGGCTGTATATTGTCACCCTGCTTATTTAACTTACATGCAGAGTACACTATGTGAAATGCTGGGCTGGATGAAGTACAAGTTGGAATCAAGATTGCCAGCAGAAATATCAATAACCTCATATATTCAGATGACACCACCCTTATTGCAGAAAGTGAAGAGGAACTAAAGAACTTCTTGATGAAAGTGAAAGAGGAGAGTGAAAATCTGGCTTAAAACTCAAGATTCAAAAAATGAAAATCATGGCTTCTTGTCCCATCACTTCATGGCAAATAGATGGGGAAACAATGGAAACAGTGACAGACTTTCTTTTTTTTGAGCTCCAAAATCACTGCAGATGGTGACTTCAGCCATGAAATTAAAAGATGCTTGCTTCTTGGAAGAAAAGTTAGGAGCATCTAGACAGCATATTAAAAAGCAGAGACATTACTTTGCTGACAAAGGTCCGTCTAGTCAAAGCTATGATTTTTCTAGTAGTCATTTATGAATGTGAGAGTTGGACCATAAGGAAAGCTGAGCACTAAAGAATTGATGCTTTTGAACTGTGGTGTTGGAGAAGACTCTTGAGAGTCCCTTGGACAACAAGGAGTTCCAACCAGTCCATCCTAAAGGAAATCAGTCCTAAATATTTGTTGGAAGCACTGATTCTCAAACTGAAGCTCCAATACTTGGACCACCTGATGCAAAAAGCTGACTCATTGGAAAAGACCCTTTTGCTGGGAAAGATTGAAGGCAGGAGAAGGGGACAACAGAGGATGAGATGGTTGGATGGCATTACTGACTAGATAGACATGAGTTTGAGCAAGGTCCAGGAGTTGGTGATAGACAGGGAGCCCTGGTGTGCTGCAGTCCATGGGGTCACAAAGAGTCAGACATGACTGTATGACTAAACTGAAATGACTGATGGTTGATTAAGTCATTGCCCTTGGTGACGGAACTCGATTTCCACCCTTTTCCCTTCCCCAGAGGTGAGGGGCTGGTGGGATGGGACTGAAAGACCAACCAACTAAACACAGAATGGTCTCCCTTGGCAACCAGATCTCACCCTCTGTTACCTAGGGGCTCTCCAATGTCACCTCACTAACATAACAAAAGAAGCCCTTAATGTTTTCCTTGCTTAGGGAATTCTAAAAGTTTTAGAAGCTCTGGGCCAGGAACTGGAGAAAGACCAAATCTGTATTTCTTATTATAAACCACAGGAGTACATTATTTGGGTTTCCAGGTGGTGCTAGTAGTAAAGAACCCACCTGCCAATGCAAAATGCTCAAAAAATGCAAGATGGATCCCTGGGTCAGGAAGATCCCCTGGAGGAGGGCTTGGCAAGCCACTCCAGCATTCTGGCCTGGAGAATCTCATGGACAGACAAGCCAGGCAAGCTATGATCCACAGCGTCTCAAAGAGTGGGACACGACTGTTGTGACTTAGCATGCATGAACACTGTCCATTTCTACATCTTTGGTAAAATGTCTATTAAAATCTTTTGCTCATTTTATATACATATATATATATATATATAGTCTTGAATATTATATAGTATAAAAGATAAAGTATTATGTATACATTACATACAATGTTACATATAGGTATATATTATGTTTAACAATTATATGTAAATAATGCATAGAAAATAATTAAAATCTTTTTTATCAATTAATGAAATAAAACTAAAGCTTTTGGGGAAGAAAACTGATGACCTAACATATTTAGTTAATGGAAAACAAAAAAGTGAAAAACAGATGAGTTAATCATTCAACTCAACAAATTTGAAATTACAAAAATTCACATAAGAAAAACTGAAAATAAACTATAAATATATAGAAATAAATGAATTATGATAAATAAATTAATAAACAAATGACCTATCTTGGGGGAAAATTAAGAAAATATATGTCATATTCTAAATCAAACAAGGAAGATCGACATCACACACATATATGACTAATAAGAGAATAATCACAGATATAGGGGATGTTAACTAAATCACAAGAGACTAATTTTCTCCATTCTATGCCTATGCATTTACAAACTTAAATTATATGTGCATATATATGTGTGTGTGTATGTGTGTGTATGCATCTTTTAAAAAATTTTTTTTTAGGAAAGTGTAAAATGCCACCACCAATCACAGAACAGACAGATAGTCTGAACTGAGTAATGTGAACTACAAAACAGATTTGCCAAAGCGATATACTAAAAAAAAAAACAAAAAACCAGACTGTTTCCCAGAGCAGTTCATTAAAAAACAGTTAATTCTAAGCTATTTAAAATCCTTTGAAGCACAAAAAGAGCTTCCAAATCTTTTTTACCAAGGTGGAAAAGTATTAACACAGAACAGTAATAAAAATATATATATAATCTATCTTCTACATAGCCCCTACACTTTCAAAAAGATGAAGAAAAATAAAGGGAACTCCAAACTAATCTCACCCATGACACCCATTTACAGAAATATTAAATAAAACCTACCAAATATTACCCAGAAGCATGGGTAATATTACCCAGTCTTAATTACCCATTAAGACTGAGACTTATTCCATGTATGTACCTATTCTGTTATCTCCTTGAACTTGACTGCTTTAGCACCAACATCTGCAACATTAAAGCATCTAAACAATATTTGGTAACATTCGATGCTTTTTTATTTGTGCTCACAGAGTGCCTAATGTCCAGGTAACTCTTAGGTGACTTGAATCATTGTTATTCTTTATAAATGACTTCATAGTGGATGACTCATTCTCCATTTCTTCTTTAAAAACTCAGAAATGTCCAAGTGTCCTATTTTCCTTTGCATTCTATTCTATATTTCATCTCAGATTTGTTTTGTATTTGTGTGAAGGGGCAGAGGTTTCCCTGGAGCATAATTAATTGTTAGGGCTTTCATTTGTACACTATTTACTTTAGTATGCAACTTCAGTATTTAACTAATTAGATATATAGCAGTAGTTTTGCATTAAATGCAATGTATACATTGATAGTTTTGCATTCAAAATAAACAAAACACCAATATAATATTTAAATGCAACATTTTCAAATTTTAAGAATAAGCAAACCAAAAAGGCCAATTATTAAACTAGTACACCTAGAGTAGTGATTAACAATTTTCTGCATCTCTCTTTGTTCCCCCCTCTCTTATATCAGTCTCTTATGTTTATCCATCTCTCTTTCTATAAAGCTATTATCTAACCATTTCCTTGAAATTCCTTAAAGTTCTACTCTCACAGAAGTCCTAAAAAGGCTTTTAGGATAAGCTGTACATTCAGATTCTTTTCTGAGGGCAATAGACATCATCTGATTATCTTACTAATGGAGGTAAATGTCTATCTTGATTGGGAGAAAAATACCACAGCCTTGTATCAAAGTGTATCATGGTATAATAAGAAATGAGTATAATGCATGGCTTTTATCTGCATTTTCTCTTCTTATTGAAAGAAGGAATGAGACTAGAATAGGTGCTGCAGAAGGCCATTAAAAATAAGGTTGTTCGCTCTGGGTCTTGCCTGGACTGGCATAAAGACACTGGGATAAGATGGGAACCAAGGTGTTGGGAAAGCACCTCATTAAAGATAGGCTGCCCAGAGAGAGCAGAAGGAATACTACGGCTTGAGAGCAGAGCAGTAGCAAGTCCAGACATACAGGGATTCATACACCTGAAGTCTGGAACAGTCAAACCAGCTTGAGGCCATCTATCGCCATAGTGGTTAGCAGCTGCAGGGGCTGTTTGAACCCTAGATTCCTGGAGAGAGTACAATACCAGAGTGACTACATCACAGAGCTTCTGACCCTGAGATCCAGTAAGTAAATGTTCATAAAGCAAGGATCAAGAGGTTTGGTTCTCCCTGGGCACTTGGCTCTGAGGGTGAACAGGCATTCATTAGAGAGATAAGACTCAAGTTTGAGAGATAGGTCTTAAGCATTAGCAAGAGCATATCTGAGGCTTCCTAAAGTAAAACAGCAGGCCACCCACCAGAGTGGAGAGGGCTCAGAGAAGGCACAGCTGTGGCTGTCATAGAACGATTGGACCAAGGAAAATTTTATTATAACTGAGGCTGTCTCTAAGAAAAGCAAAATTTACTGGGTGTGATAGTGTTAAACACTCATCCTTCCTATTCAATGTACAATGCAGCTTGCTTTTGACTAAAGACTTGAGTAACATTCTGTTCCTAGTATATCTAAAGAACAAGTATGCAAATTTTAAATTTTATGTTTTAAAAAATTTAAAAAAAACTTGAGAGCTAGGAAGGATTGTCAAGATAATATATTCTATCACATACCCACAAAATCCATTTCCAAATGAGAAATGTGACACTCAGGGAGATTCTATAACTTGCCTAGAGTCATGAGTGGTAGTGAAATAATTAATAATCATATTGCTGATTCCTAGCACAAACTTAGCTTCATTATGCAATATGGAATGCTGCTAATAGACAATAAACTTGCTAAATAAAATTTCTACTTTATTCCACTTTTCAAAACATCAACAAAAACAACTAATGGTTTGCTACTTACAAGAACACAGGTTTTTTTGTGTTTTTAATAAAAATCCTTATAGATATAACTCATAGGTACTGGCACATTCTATATAGGTGTATAAAAATATATAATGTCACTATACATACACTGCATATATAGAGATATACTATCTAAATATATATCTATCCATCCAGGTATATATAGACAGATATATATATAGCTTTATATATAAACAAATATATGGATATATATATGTATATGTGCAGTTTTCATTGAAGATGTAATTTCAAGTTGTGAAACAGACTTCCCTGGTGTCTCAGAAGGTAAAGCATCTTGCTTACAATGCGGGAGACCTGGGCTCTATCCCTGGGTTGGGAAGATCCTCTGGAGAAGGAAATGGCAACCCACTCTAGTACTCTTGCCTGGAAAATCCCACGGACAGAGTAGCATGGTGGGCTATCAACTGAAGAGTAGAATCTGTGTGTGTTTAGTCACTTCAGTGGGTCTGACTTTTTGTGATCCTATGGACTGTAGCCTGACAGGCTCCTCTCTCCATGGGATTCTCCAGGCAAGAATACTGGAGTGGGTTGCTGTTCCCTTGTCCAGGGGATGTTCCCAACCCAGGGATCAAACCTGGATGTCCTATATTGCAGGCAGATTCTTTATTATCTCAGTCACCAGGGAAGCCCTTTTGTTTGCATGTTTTATCACTAAGTTATGTCCGACTCTTTTGTGACCTCATGGACTGTAGCCCACCAGGCTTCTCTGTCCATGAGGATTATCCAGGCAAGAATACTGGAGTGGGTTTCCTTGCCCTCCTACAGGGGATCTTCTGGATCCAGAGGTCAAACCAACATTGCTTTATATTTCCTGCATTGGCAAGCAAGTTCTTTACCACCAGCACCACCCGGGAAAGGAAGATAGAAAACACTGCCTCAGAAGGTGCCGTATTGGCATGTGGATTGTTTTGAGTGACAGGCAATCAAGATAGAGCAGATTTAAAAAAAAAACTTTTTTGCCTTCACCTTAACTACCTAAAATAATTTAAATAAAGGGTCTGTTCTAGGAAGAAACTATCACCAGAGATAACTATGACGAGTATGGGTTACATGTGATAAGCTGGGGGTGCTCAGCAGGGTCTGTTCAAACTCCTCTCTGTCCCATTGTCTCTGCTTGGCATGGAAAACACTTGTTTGCCAAACATTTGCTCTTTCCATCTTGCTGTGATTTGTCATCATTTGAGGACCTAGACCCCTACCTTCTTCTCCTTAGTTAAGGATGACATACTTGCCTGTGTGCTCAATATAAGTCTCAATTGCCTGAGTGCCTGAGAACCTCTTATGTCTATGGGAGGTTCCTGTACACATGAACTTAATTTTGTTTTTCTCCTGTTAATCTGTCTTATGTCAATCTAATTATTAGATGAGTTAAAAAACTATGAAAGTAGAAAAAAAATTTTCCTTCCTGACACAACTTAAAAACTTGAACATAATACAACAAGCAAACATAGGAAGATTCTGACTGATTGGAAAGAAAATGTGGAGCTGACTAAGGACAATGAGATTTGATGAATGAAAATACAGTGAGCTTCCTGGCTGTCATTTTCAACTTTTATATAGCCAGGATGAGGCACAGGGGCCTGCAACCTGAAACTATCAAAAGAGGTAGACAAAACCCCTAAGAGAAGCCTGCTCTACTTAGCCAAAGAAGAAGGAAAATGGTAGCTTAACAGAGTGGTAAAATTGTTGACGATACCCACTGTATTTTATCTAAATACCAGTGGAAAATTTTTCCTCTCCCCTTTCTTGGTGTCAGGGCAGCTGAGCACTGGGCCAAAGTTCCACACATTCTCCCCTCATCCATACCAACAATAGATAGCAACATATGGTGCTCTGATTATCACACCAGATTGTTCTTGTTTGAGCTAAGCAAAGAGCCAAACTTTGACACTATTAGGCAGCAAAACTGTGGAATAAAGCAGTGCTCGTTGGTGTTATCCAGCACCCTGGCATCTGCGCCAGTATCCGGGAAGCTCAGTGGAGTGATGAACCTCCACCCTCACTGTTCTCCGCCTTGCTGTCAGCACTGAGGAAGCACAAAATGGTGTGAGGCAGCACTGAGTGACATTCTGCTTTTGCTCATAGGATAGTATTGGTGGAGATCATAAAGGGCTGAGTTTCTACCCCTGTCCACCAGTAGCAAGGTAGTAGAATGCCATGCTCTGCCCTTTCAAGGGCAGTGTCAGTAGAGCCCAGTGAGCATCTGAACCTCCACTTCCACCCTATCTCTACCATCACTAAACAGGGTGACTCTTCACTAAAACAGATTAAATTGTGAATCCAGAATCTCACAACATATCCTAGAAGTCCAAAATACAATCCAAAGTCACACACCAATCCAAGAACCAGAATAATCACAACTTGAATGATGAAAGATAATCTATAGATGCTAACACTGAGATAATTCAACTATTAGAATTATCTGACTAGTATTTGAAAAAAGTAATCATCTACTTGCTGCAGTCCATAGGGCTGCAAAAGTTGGATATGACTTAGCAACTGAACAACAGTAATAAATCATCTACTTCTTTCATGAACAATTATGAACTCTTTTAATAAGTGAAAAAATAGAAAAAGTCCAGGTTGAGATGCATCATGATCAAACTTCTGAAAACTAAAGACAGAAAAAAGCCTAAATACAGCAAAATAGAAATGATCCATTTCCTATACAGGAACAATGGTTTGAGTGACAGGATATTTCTGATCTGAAGCTATGGCTTCAGAAGGAAGTGCAATTTGTTTTTCAAGAAAAGAAATATCAACCTCAGATTCTATATATAGCAAAAATATTCTTAGAAATAAATGCACTCTCAGAAGAAAGAAAACTAAGAGAATTTGTCATCAGCCTACTTACCTTTAAAGAATGGTTATAAGAAGTTCTCCAAAGAGAAAGGAAAATAATAACTGTAAACTTTCATTTGTATGCCATAGTTGAATCACATATGGATTTAGCAGCCTAACACAGTTCCATTCCAATGGTAGTTTTTTCAGTGGGATTAATTTTGTTTATGTATGTAAGTACTCAGTTTGTTAGTTGTTCACATAATAGATACTAGGCAAATGATTGCAAGCCTTTGCCAAGTACTAAGCTAGGTAGTGGGAACACAGTGCATGTTAAAATTGCCCATGTTAGACTTTTATACATGCAGAGAACATAAAATTTCATGGGAGAAAATGGCATTGGACACATAATGAGACATTTTTTAAATTTTACAATTATTTAAGATCCTAATGAAAATATATAAGATCAAGGAGATGGTATGTCAGAGGAGCCTTACTTCATCTAGTGGATCGGGTAGGCAGGGTTTTCTGAGAAGCTGTGATTTAAGATATTTAAAAATGAGGGAGATAACAGGCTTACTGTTGATAGGAGCAGGGAAGGGTGAAGGAAGAGCGTTCAAAATAAAGGGACACCATGCACCAGGGCCTGATGTGGAAAGAAAGGAATTTGGGGACATTCTAAGAACTAAAAGAAAACCAGCACCACTGAGATTTTAGTGTGTAATATGGGAAAATGACATTTTTGAGATAAATGGAGCCTGAGTCACACAGTTCATTTTAAATTTTAAACTATATGTATGATCAACATGGAGCTGCAGTGTTTTGTTGTTACTATTTGTTTGTTTTTAATTGGGGTATAGTTGCTTTATGATGTTGTGTTAGTTTCTGTTGTACAAAGAAGTGAATTAGCTACGTACATACATATATACCCTCCCTCTTGGACCTCCCTGCCCCCTACATCCCATCCAGGTCATCAATGAGCACCATGCGAATCTCTCTGTTCTATACAGTAGGTGCCTACTAGCTATCGGTTTGACATCCGGTCCCATCACTTCCTGGTGGCTCAGACAGTAAAGCATCTGCGTACAATGCGGGAGACCTGGATTCAATCCCTGGGTGAGGAAGATCCCCTGGAGAAGGAAATGGTAACCCACTCCAGTATTCCTACCTGGAAAATCCCATGGACAAAAGAGCCTGGTAGGCTGCAGTCCATGGGGTCACAAAGAGTTGGACATGACTGAGTGACTTCACTTTCCCATCACTTCATGGCAAATACATGGGGAAACAGTGGAAACAGTGAAAGACTTTATTTTGGGGGCTCCAAAATCACTGCAGATGGTGACTGCAGCCATGAAATTAAAAGACGCTTGCTCCTTGGAAGAAAAGCTATGACCAACCTGCTGCTGCTGCTGCTAAGTCGTTTCAGTAGTGTCTGACTCTGTGTGACCCCATAGATGGCAGCCCACCAGGCTCCCCCGTCCCTGGGATTCTCCAGGCAAGAACACTGGAATGGGTTTCCATTTCCTTCTCCAATGCATCAAAGTGAAAAGGGAAAGTGAAGTTGCTCAGTTGTGTCCGACTCTTCACGACCCCATGGACTGCAGCCCACCAGTCTCCTTCGTCCATGGGATTTTCCAGGCAAGAGTACTGGAGTGGGGTGCCATTGCCTTCTCCGATGACCAACCTAGACAGCATATTAAAAGCAGAGACATTACTCCTCCAGCAAAGATCCATGTAGTCAAGGCTATGTTTTTTGGAGTAGTCATGCATGGGTGTGAGAGTCAGACTATAAAGAAACCTGAGTGCAGAAGAATCGATGTTTTTGAACTGTGGTGTTGGAGAAGGCTCTTGAGAGTCCCTTGGACTGCAAGGAGATCCAACCTGTCCATCCTAAAGGAGATCGGTCTTGGGTGTTCATTGTAAGGACTGATGTTGAAGTTGAAACTTCAGTGCTTTGGCCACCTGATGTGAAGAGTTGACTCATTGGAAAAGACCCTGATGCTGGAAAGATTGAGGGCAGGAGGAGAAGAGGACAACAGAGGAGGAGAAGAGGACAACAGAGTATGAGATGGTTGGATGGCATCACGACTCAATGGACATGAGTTTGGGTAAATTCCGGGAGTTGGTGACAGACAGGGAGGCCTGGCATGCTACAGTTCATGGTGTCGGACATGACTGAGAGACTGAACTGAACTGAACTGATGGGGCCAGATGGCATGATCTTAGTTTTCTGAATGTTGAGTTTTAAGACAACTTTTTCACTCTCCTCTTTCACTTTCATTAAGAGGCTTTTTAGGTCTTCTTTGCTTTCTGCCATTAGGGTGGTGTCTTCTGCATATCTGAGGTTTTGATATTTCTCCCAGCAATTTTGATTCCAGCTTGTGCTTCATCCAGTCCAGCCTTTCTCATGATGTACTCTGCATATAAGTTAAATAAGCAGGGTGACAATATACAGCCTTGACATACTCCTTTCCTGATTTGGAACCAGTCCATTGTTCCATGTCCAGTTCTAACAGTTGCTTCTTGACCTACATACAGATTTCTCAGGAGGCAGGTCAGGTTTCTGGCATTCCCATCTCTTTAAGAATTTTCCACATAAACCCCAGTTTACACAAGTATTCATGAGCCTTTTACTGATAGGTGAGGAGAAGTAGCATCAGGAGATACACATAAAAATAAACTTTAGGAATATTAAATAAATTAACACAGTACTAGAGAAATTTCCATTGCAACCACTTGAAAAGGTTAGAATACATAACAATCAATTTGAACTTGGAAAGCAAATACATTTCTGCTCTTACTCTCCAGACAGGGCTATCTGTGGGCATACAGCTGATGGAAACATGACTACAATCAGTAAGTAGTGTTATTCAAGCTTGCTTCCCTAGGACATCACAGGTGAACTTTAAAAAAAGTTGCATGCATGCATGCTAAGTCCCTTCAGTCACGTCCGACTCTTTGTGATCCTATAGACTGTAGTTTGCCAGGCTGCTCTGTTCATGGAGATTCTCCAGGCAAGAATACTAGAGAGGATTACCATGCCCTCCTACAGGGGATCTTTCCAACCCAGAGATTGAACCCTGTGTCTCTTAGGTCTCCTGCATTGGCAGGCAGGCTCTTTACCCCTGCCACCATCTGGGAAGCCCAAACCATAGGTACTACCTTAAATGAATGCATTTCCTTGCAGTTATGTGTCAAGGATTATTCTAAGTATAATTTTATTGATTTCATTTAACTAAGAAAATTAGAAGCATACTGGAAAAAGTCCTGTAGATAAGGTGTTGAAAAAGTAATGATTGATTGAAATGTTCTCCAGAAAATGGGCAATAAATTGATAAGGAAGATAGAAGTCACTTGGAATATTTGTTGTCAGTAGCTGCCCCTGTAACAGAGGAAACTGATGATAACTGCTATCCTTGGGAATCACTAAGAACTAAGAATCATCCTGTCATCCACCTGTGTTTCCTGAAAGAAAGAAGAGGCTTTGAAAAGCACTAACAGGAACCAATGGTTTGATCATAATGCTTTTGCATTCAAAACACTGCTGCATAATATATGATATTTATTTTTCTCTTCCTGACTTATTCACTCTGTATGACAGACTCTAGTGGAAATCTAGAAAAATGGTACTGATGAATCTATTTTCAGGGCAGGAATAGAGATACAGACGTAGAGAATGGGCATGTAGATGCAGGGTGCAGGGGGGTTGAATTGAGAGATTGGGACTGATTTATGTGCACTGCCATGAAGAATTGATGGTTTTGAGCTGTGGTGTTGGAGAAGACTCTTGAGAGTCCCTTGGACTGCAAGGAGATCGAACCAGTCCATCCTAAAAGAGATCAGTCCTGAATATTCATTGGATGGACTGATGTTGAAGCTGAAACTTGAATACTTTGGCCACCTGATGTGAATAACTGACTCATTTGAAAATACCCTGATGCTGGGAAAGATTGAGGGCAGGAGGAGAAGGGGACGACAGAGGATGAGATGGTTGGATGGCATCACCAGCTCAATGGACATTCAGTTCAGTTCTGTTCAGTCACTCAGTCGTGTCCAACTCTTTGTGACCCCATGAATCGCAGCACTCCAGGCCTCCCCTGTCCCTCACCAACTCCCGGAGTTCACTCAGACTCGCATTCATCGAGTCAGTGATGCCATGCAGCCATCTCATCCTCTGTCGTCCCCTTCTCCTCCTGCCCCCAATCCCTCCCAGTATCAGAGTCTTTTCCAATGAGTCAACTCTTCGCATGAGGTGGCCAAAGTACTGGACTTTCAGCTTTAATATCATTCCTTCTAAAGAAATCCCAGGGCTGATCTCCTTTAGAATGGACTGGTTGGATCTCCTTGCAGTCCAAGGGACTCTCAAGAGTCTTCTCCAACACCACAGTTCAAAAGCATCAATTCTTTGGCACTCAGCCTTCTTCACAGTCCAACTCTCACATCCATACACGACCACTGGAAAAACCATAGCCTTGACCAGACGGACCTTTGTTGGCAAAGTAACGTCTCTTCTTTTCAATATGCTATCTAGGTTGGTTATAACTTTCCTTCCAAAGAGCAATGAACGTGAGTTTGAGTAAACTCTGGGAGTTGGTGATGGACAGGGAGGCCTGGCATGCTGCCATCCATGGGGTTGCAAAGAGTCGGACATGACTGAGCGACTAAATTGAACTGAACTGTACTGAATGAAGACTTCTGCGTATATCCCAGAGTTGTACATGGCAGAGAGGCAAACTCAACTTAATAGAAACAACCAAAAAAGTTCATGAACCAATCTGTGAAACAACAAGATGTTTATTTTTGCTTGGTTGTAAATAATATTAGTTTATCCAAGAATTCTTTATCGAGAGAGTAGGGTAGGCAGATCACTGAAATGTCGCCTACTGGCCACAGTTAAAAGAGAAGCTAGCTGCTGGCACCTATTCCTTTGTGGATATTCTGCCCTTTTCACATCTTAATCTCATTCTCACTGACACAAATTATTTTCCTTTCAGGATCCCATCACAGTTGTACTCATATACTTGCATAGAATCTTTCCCCCTCTCTTCTAGCCAATATCATAGCCTCTATGTTTTTATATCTGACTTGAAAACCAAATTCTGACCTGATGGTTTTATTTGTCTGTACCAACTGTGGTATAAGAGTGGTATAAAAATCTGCTTGCCAGTGAAAAAGATGCGAGAGATGGGAGTTCAGTTCTTTGGTTTGGAAGATCCCCTGGAGGAGAAAATGGCCACCCACTCCAGTACCCTTGTCTGGGAAATTCCATGGACAGAGGAGCCTGGCAGGCTGCAGCCCATGGATTAGCAAAGAGTTGGACATGACTTAACGACTGAGCAAACACACATATATTCCTTAATATTTGCCCTCTAGATTAAATCATGTAGGGCTAACATTTACTAACCAGAGTTATACTGCCAACTCTGAGAAAAAGCGCCAGACTCTTCCATTTGAAAATAAGCAAAAAATAATAATGGTGCATTGTTCTGTTAAAGGTAATTTTTTTTAATTGAATTATGACTTATTTCTTAACCTAACATCACATTGTTTTTAAAAATTCCATAGACTTCCTTTGATATATTTATTTTGTATTATAAAAACATATCAAGGAGATACTTAAACACATTATCATGGGGAAATCTTTCGAAAGATACTGATATAAGAAGCTAAGGAGAAAGTCACTTTTCAAAAATGAGATTAAAAAATAGAGTAATTTTTATACATGGCGGCTCTATAATAATTTTTAAACTCTTTAGTTGAAATGAACTTTTAATGTAAAAGATCACTCTATGATAATATTAACAGACTTTTATTATGTGCCTACAGTGTCAGAAACGTACCAGATATATTACTATTTTTCTTTTTTTATCTTAGCATCTCTATGATATAAATATTATAGCTTCACTTTAAGGTGAGCAAGTTGGGATTCAGGGAGGCTTAATGGCTTAATTAAGCTTACATGTTAATAAGTAGTGAAGCTTTGATGGAAACAAGTCTGATTGGAAACTCTGTTCTGGATTCCAGTTCAATAGCATGATATATTGATTTTGGCTACTTTTAAATTACAATTAAAATAAAAAAACCAACACTGAGACAGAAATTTCAGTGAGAATCAGTATAGCTCTGACAGTCACATACCCTGTATTTAAATAACAAAGACCATTTTTTGAAAACACATGAAGACTATCACTTTTGTATCTCTAAACAAGACTGGCTATGAGGTTTTTTTTTTGTTTTTTTCCCCTAAATTTTGCTTTTAAAAGACTTATATGTTCTTTGTGATAAATATAATCTTCATGGTTATTCCTCAGAATTAGACATTTATTTTCACAAATTCATTGTATGCTTATGAGAGAATATTATAGGTTATAAGTCTAACTACAATTACTCACTACCTGTTCATTTTCCAGATTTTGGAAACTATGACTTATTTATTGCATAATTTTTATTACATAAAATTCCAAATTAGTGAATTTATCAGTTATATAATACTGTCTCTTTGTGGATATTATCCTCCCTACATAGTGATTGGGTGTACATTTACCAGGTCACTATCACATTTATTGTTGCTGCTGAAGACTTCAGTTCACTCCAACAGGTCTTTGAGCAATTTCCATGTGCCAAAACCAAAGCAAGGGCTGATGAATGAAAAACAACACAGTTCCTACCCTCAATAAAGGCCTAATTCTAGTACACTGGCTCAGATGGTAAAGAATTTGCCTGCATTGCAGGAGACCTGGGTTCTGTCCATGGGTTGGGAAGATCCCCTGGAGGAGGGCATGCAACCCACTCCAGTATTTTTGCCTGGAGAATCCCCATGGGCAGAGGAGCCTGGAATGGGTTACAGTCCATGGGGGTCACGAAGAGTCAGACATGACTGAGTGACTCAGCACAGCATAGTACACTGTCAGATCAGATCAGATCAGTCGCTCAGTCGTGTCCAACTCTTTGTGACCCCATGAATCACAGCACACCAAGCTTGCCTGTCCATCACCAACTCCCGGAGTTCACTCAGACTCACGTCCATCGAGTCAGTGATGCCATCCAGCCATCTCATCCTCTGTCGTCCCCTTCTCCTCTTGCCCCCAATCCCTCCCAGCATCAGAGTCTTTTCCAATGAGTCAACTCTTCGCATGAGGTGGCCAACTACTGGAGTTTCAGCTTTAGCATCATTCCTTCCAAAGAAATCCCAGGGCTGATCTCCTTCAGAATGGACTGGTTGGATCTCCTTGCAGTCCAAGGGACTCTCAGGAGTCTTCTCCAACATCACAGTTCAAAAGCATCAATTCTTCAGTGCTCAGCCTTCTTCACAGTCCAACTCTCACATCCATACATGACCACTGGAAAAACCAGAGCCTTGACTAGACAGACCTTTGTTGGCAAAGTAATGTCTCTGCTTTTGAATATGCTATCTAGGTTGGTCATAACTTTCCTTCCAAGGAGTAAGTGTCTTTTAATTTCATGGCTGCAGTCACCGTCTGCAGTGATTTTGGAGACCAGAAAAATAAAATCTGACACTATTTCCCCATCTATTTCCCATGAAGTGATGGGACCAGATGCCATGATCTTTGTTTTCTGAATGTTGAGCTTTAAGCCAACTGTTTCACTCTCCACTTTCACCTTCATCAAGAGGTTTT
>NW_011494836.1:556420-557830 GCF_000754665.1 Bison bison bison | reverse complement strand
GTCACAGGTATACATGTGTTCCCCATCCTGAACCCTCCTCCCTCCTCCTCCCCATACCATCCCTCTGGGTCGTCCCAGTGCACTAGCCCCAAGCATCCAGTATCGTGCATTGAACCTGGACTGGCATCTCGTTTCATACGTGATATTTTACATGTTTCAATGGCATTCTCCCAAATCTTCCCAACCTCTCCCTCTCCCACAGAGTCCATAAGACTGTCTCTTTTGCTGTCTCATATACAGGGTTATTGTTATCATCTTTCTAAATTCCATATATATGAGTTAGTATACTGTATTGGTGTTTTTCCTTCTGGCTTACTTCACTCTGTATAATAGGCTCCAGTTTCATCCACCTCATTAGAACTGAAGTTCCTCTTCACTTTCTGCCATAAGGGTGGTGTCATCGGCATATCTGAGGTTATTGATATTTCTCCCGGCAATCTTGATTCCAGCTTGTGTTTCTTCCAGTCTAGTGTTTTTCATGATGTACTCTGCATATAGGTTAAATAAACAGGGTGACAATATACAGCCTTGACATACTCCTTTACCTATTTGGAACCAGTCTGTTGTTCTATGTCCAGTTCTAACTGTTGCTTCCTGACCTGCATACAAATTTCTCAAGAGGCAGGTCAGGTGGTCTGGTATTCCCCTCTCTTTCAGAATTTTCCACAGTTGATTGTGATCCACACAGTCAAAGGCTTTGGCATAGTCAATAAAGCAGAAATAGATGTTTTTCTGGCACTCTCTTGCTTTTTCCATGATCCAGCGGATGTTGGCAATTTGGTCTCTGGTTCCTCCGCCTTTTCTAAAACCAGCTTGAACACCAGGAAGTTCACAGTTCACATATTGCTGAAGCCTGGCTTGGAGAATTTTGAGCATTACTTTACTAGCGTGTGAGATGAGTGCAATTGTGCAGTAGTTTGAGCATTCTTTGGCATTGCCTTTCTTTGGGATTGGAATGAAAATTGACCTTTTCAAGTCCTGTGGCCACTGCTGAGTTTTCCAAATTTGCTGGCATGTTGAGTGCAACACTTTCAAAGCATCATCTTTCAAGATTTGGAATAGCTCAACTGGAATTCCATCACCTCCACTAGCTTTGTTCATAGTGATGCTTTCTAAGGTCCACTTGACTTCACATTTCAGGATGTCTGGCTCTAGGTCAGTGATCACACCATTGTGATTATCTGGGTCGTGAAGATCTTTTTTGTACAGTTCTTCTGTGTATTCTTGCCATCTCTTCTTAATATCTTCTGCTTCTGTTAGGTCCATACCATTTCTGTCCTTTATTGAGCCCATCTTTGCATGGAATGTTCCTTTGGTATCTCTGATTTTCTTGAAGAGATCGCTAGTCTTTCCCATTCTGTTGTTTTCCTCTATTTCTTTGCATTGATTGCTGAAGAAGGCTTTCTTATC
>NW_011494836.1:553742-556320 GCF_000754665.1 Bison bison bison | reverse complement strand
TGAAGAGATCGCTAGTCTTTCCCATTCTGTTGTTTTCCTCTATTTCTTTGCATTGATTGCTGAAGAAGGCTTTCTTATCTCTTCTTGCTATTCTTTGGAACTCTGCATTCAGATGTTTATATCTTTCCTTTTCTCCTTTGCTTTTCACTTCTCTTCTTTTCACAGCTATTTGTAAGCCTTCCACAGAAAGCCATTTTGCTTTTTTGCATTTCTTTTCCATAGCGATGGTCTTGATCCCTGTCTCCTGTACAATGTCACGAACCTCATTCCATAGCTCATCAGGCACTCTATCTAAGATCTAGGCCCTTAAATCTATTTCTCACTTCCACTGTATAATCATAAGGGATTTGATTTAGGTCATGCTGAATGGTCTAGTAATGATAGGACACTGAAAGAGAAACTCCCCAGGTCAGTAGGTACCCAATATGCTACTGGAGATCAGTGGAGAAATAACTCCAGAAAGAATGAAGGCATGGAACCAAAGCAAAAACAATACCCAGCTGTGGATGTGACTGGTGATAGAAGCAAGGTCCAATGCTGTAAAGAGCAATATTGCATAGGAACCTGGAATGTCAGGTCCATGAATCAAGGCAAATTGGAAGTGGTCAAACAAGAGATGGCAAGAGTGAATGTCAACATTCTAGGAATCAGCGAACTGAAATGGACTGGAATGGGTGAATTTAACTCAGATGACCATTATATCTACTACTGTGGGCAGGAATCCCTCAGAAGAAATGGAGTAGCCATCATGGTCAACAAAAGAGTCCTAAATGCAGTACTTGGATGCAATCTCAAAAACAACAGAATGATCTCTGTTTGTTTCCAAGGCAAACCATTCAATATCACAGTAATCCAAGTCTATGCCCCAAGCAGTAATGCTGAAGAAGCTGAAGTTGAATGGTTCTATAAAGACCTACAAGACCTTTTAGGACTAACACCCAAAAAAGATGTCCTTTTCATTATAGGGGACTGGAATGCAAAAGTAGGAAGTCAAGAAACACCTGTAGTGACAGGCAAATTTGGCCTTGGAATATGGAATGAAGCAGGGCAAAGACTGATAGAGTTTTGCCAAGAAAATGCACTGGTCATAACAAACACCCTCTTCCAACAACACAAGAGAAGACTCTATACATGGACATCACCAGATGGTCAACATCGAAATCAGATTGATTATATTCTTTGTAGCCAAAGATGGAGAAGCTCTATACAGTCAGCAAAAACAAGACCAGGAGTTGACTGTGGCTCAGACCATGATTTCTTTATTGCCAAATTTAGACTTAAATTTAGTACACTGTATAGAGTAGCAATTACAGAAGTTCATTTTTGAATTTCAAAAGCGATTAGTTAAGCTCCTAATAATGTAACTGGCTAGAATTAGAATTTTCAGATTTTATTACACATTAAGCGCAGCAATTTTCAGTTAGGGCCCTTTGTAAAATGAGATTTAGAGGAAATACTGACTCTGCTCTGTACTTACCTCACTGGGTACTCTCTGCTTACAGCCTAATATCTATTGATTTTAACTTATAATCTTCGATGTCTTGCAGTCTATTATTCCACCACAGGATTTTTTACTAACTGCCTATAGACTACTTTTTCTGATTCTACTTTGTGAAACACAGTGCCAACTGCTGTCAGGGTCATATCCCCAGTTCTTCAGGACTTTGAATTATTCTGTTATTCTTAAGCATGTTTCTATCTTTACTTATCTTCTGACCAACATCCCAGTTACAATATGGTCAAACTAAATATTTGTAGCTAATGGTGTTATCTAGCTTTTGATAAGGATTGTA
This sequence comes from Bison bison bison, assembly GCF_000754665.1. Classification (NCBI taxonomy): domain Eukaryota; kingdom Metazoa; phylum Chordata; class Mammalia; order Artiodactyla; family Bovidae; genus Bison; species Bison bison. The sequence goes on along the minus strand of NW_011494836.1, from coordinate 554,527 downwards.
TTTCTGGTTTCAAGGAAATCCTCCACCATGCAAATAGTAAAAATATAGCCCCATTAAAAAACAAGAAACAGAGAGATTTATTTTCTATTGCTAAGTGGAGATTATAGTTACTATTTAAAATAAGTACATGGTAGAGCTCAAATCACAATGCCAAAATTTTCGAGAGGACTCCTTTAGATACATGATTGATAATGGATTTGTGATGTATGTTGGGGCCAATGTTATCATTCTCAATGTTATATTATGATTATTAAAATATATAAACATATTTTAATTAAAAATCATTTTGTTAATCGATTAATGAGTATCATGAAACTGATCTCTCAAGAAAAATAATAGCATGGTATAGTAGAAAGTGAAAGTGGAGAGTGAAAAAGTTGGCTTAAAGCTCAACATTCATAAAATGAAGATCATGGCATCCGGTCCCACCACTTCATGGGAAATAGATGGGGAAACAGTGGAAACAGTGTCAGACTTTATTTTTTGGGGGCCCCCAAATCACTGCAGATGGTGACTGCAGCCATGAAATTAAAAGACGCTTACTCCTTGGAAGGAAAGTTATGACCAACCTAGATAGCATATTCAAAAGCAGAGACATTACTTTGCCAACAAAGGTCCGGCTAGTCAAGGCTATGGTTTTTCCTGTGGTCATGTATGGATGTGAGAGTTGGACTGTGAAGAAGGCTGAGCACGGAAGAATTGATGCTTTTTAACTGTGATGTTGGAGAAGACTCTTGAGAGTCCCTTGGACTGCAAGGAGATCCAACCAGTCCATTCTAAAGGAG
>NW_011494836.1:501916-553642 GCF_000754665.1 Bison bison bison | reverse complement strand
AGAGTCCCTTGGACTGCAAGGAGATCCAACCAGTCCATTCTAAAGGAGATCAGCCCTGGGATTTCTTTGGAAGGAATGATGCTAAAGCTGAAACTTCAGTACTTTGGCCACCTCATGCGAAGAGTTGACTCATTGGAGAAGACTCTGATGCTGGGAGGGATTGGGGGCAGGAGGAGAAGGGGATGACAGAGGATGAGATGGCTGGATGGCATCACTGACTCGATGGACGTGAGTCTGAGTGAACTCCGGGAATTGGTGAGGGACAGGGGAGGCCTGGAGTGCTGGGATTCATGGGGTCGCAAAGAGTCGGACACGACTGAGTGATTGATCTGATCTGATCTGATCTGATAGTAGAAAGACGAAGGGACTTGAAGTTTAGTTTCTAAAATGGAGTGATAATACTTTACAAATTTATAAGAAGGACAAAATAAGAAAGTCATATGAAACACTTTTATAAAATTCTATCGTAGTTTTAACTCAGATAACTATCTGGTAATTAATTGTAAAAATAGGACATCAAATTGACTAAACATATTGGAATGATTCTTATGAAAGGAGAAATATCTCAATTACACAAAACAAGTGTGTAGAAGTCCTACTTATAGATAGCTCCTTGATTCCCTAAGATGTCTAAACAGTAGATATGAAACTATCTGAGATAATTGGTTTCGCTTTTATATTGCTCAGTTTCTACATTTACATTAGCTGTACTAACAAAGAGGCAGGCTTGTTTATTTTTTTCAAAGTAGACCTATAATAATGTTTAGAGAATACAATGGACAGAATATATCTCATATCATGCACATTAATTTCTCATTTTAACCACAATTTTTAAATGCAATAAAAACAACTATGTTTAAGAATGTGAGTCGATCACAGAGGAAGAGAAAACTGAAAGGGCTAATATACTTGACCAATATACTTGTATCTGGGGTCACGTGTGGGGGAGAAAGCGGTTCTTACCATTGAAAAGCTACAAAAGACCTTGCAGTCACTGCATTTGGATGTAATAGCTAACCAACAGAAACACAAAGTGGAACTTGCTCAGCTAGAACAGCAGATAACACAGCTTGAAAGCGACTTTACAGCTGCCAGGAAACTTTGTAGTTAGAAAGATCAGCTACACCCTTGAGATTGTGAGACATGGGGAAGCAGATATCTGTTAAAAAAATCACATTGCTATTGATAAGGAGAGGGAACTGGAAACATACTACTTTGTTCATTTTTTCTGAATTATTGAGAAGTATCTATTTTGCCATAAATTTTGTGAATCCATCTTTCTCTTGTTGTTTGTCTCTAAATTCAATATATACCGCAAGTGCTGGTAATAGAAATGCCATCAGGTTTCATTTAGATAGAGATTAAAATGAAATAAAAATGCAGTATTTATTAACTTATGCCTGAAGATGGCTTGAAGATAAATCTGCCAAAACTGTAAGTGTAAATCCTTCCCTATTCTCTTTGTATTTCAGAGGCAAAGCAAACGACACACTTTTCCTGGTGGGGAAAATGACATGTGTCTGACCGGTGAAATTAACACCATCTATCCAATTCAATTGACTAAGCGCTTACTGTATAGAGAGCTAAATATAGGACTCTGGGCTAGATGCTGGCAACACACAGATAGGCAAATAGGACAAAGTCCTGATCTACATGGAGCTTATTTCCTGATGGGAGTTCATTGAGTGGACTACTATGTGGTACACAGGCTGCTATTATGTTCATTAAAAAGTATGCAAGTTCACTTTACTAAGTATGCAATTTTTATTATTCATTAAGAGTAAGTTTCCTTTTTTAAAAATTAGCACGAAAATCAATTATCTGAAATCTAATCAACAAATACGTAATCTCTACATTTCAGAATTTTTCAATTTCTAAATTTTAAGCACACATGCATAAAACATGGATAAATGAGTTCTACTTCCTACTTCTTTTAAAGCTGGTGTTACTATATAACTTTTATAATGCAGTGTTTTGGGGTTTTTGTTTTTTTTAATCTGGATATTTGCACAGCCTGCTCAGAATAAGGATATGGAAGAAATGGCCACTGAGAGATCTAGGACTTTGAAATTTCCCATAGAAAACAAACAAAACAATATAATTCTTAGATTTGTAACAACTGTTGAAGTACTTCATTATGTTGAATTATTTAAAGACTATTAGCTATAGTAATACCAAATCATTCTTGCATTGAACTTACAATTTAACAGTTGGTTAGGGAAAAGCCATGTAGAATCGAATAGACAGAACCCACACCTTTTATTAATAATAACGGAAGTAATAGAACAATGAAATACATATCCATACGAAGATATCATATGCCATTTACTAAGTTTTGTACACCTGAGAAAATGTTAATATAAATAATTGTTATGTTAAAAATATAGCCAAAAGTGTGTAGGTTTTAAGCTGTCTAGTGTAATTCTACATTCTCAGTGAATAATGTTTAACATTTGAACCAAAAACAGTGTGGCACGAATAATTAAAGGCTTAAGTTAAATACATAGACAGTCATTTAAATTTAGATCTGCAATAACATTTACTATTATTCTCCAAGGCTTTGACTGTTTGACAGAAACAAAGTACTCTGGGATTAATTTCAAGAAATGGTGCCAACTGTGCCGCAATTTGCTGTAATTAAGACATGAAAGAACACTAAATATTCAGATTAAAAGAAGCATGATGGAGCATGATAGAAAGTCAAGGTGTGGCGGAGAGCCAAAAAAAAAAAAAAAGAGAGACACAGCCAGGAATACCATATTGATGGATATGAAAACAGCACAAGTAAAGGTTGGTGAATTTTCTTTTAAGGAAGCACATCATTTTCATCTTAGATTACTTTTTATGCCTTTCTTCACTCAAATTTAAAGCTGAGACCTGGTGTGTTAGAAAGATAATAAAATTGAAAAAGAAAGTGACAAACATTGTGTTCTTCTACAGCTAATTAGTTTAAGTGATGTGGAGAAGTCATTAGGAGGGTATCATAATTATCTTTATGGTGAAGGAATTTCCCTGTGTGTTACATTAGTGTAGTTTGCTTTAGAGCTAAATGAAAAAGCCATATAGGTGTTAACTACAAGAAATTAAATACACTTTCTGTGTTCATTAAATTCTTCTTTATAGTTTAAAGAGAAAGAATTCATTTTGATCTAACAAGTCTCCTTTTTAATTCCCTAAGAATCGTGGGAAATATTATTCTTTAGTCTTGGAATGTTTATGTATTAACACTTCATTTAGGATAATGATGGGTGAATCTTCTCCCCAATTGACTTTTTACATTTTTTTTTCCTTTTATTTTCCTTGTTTGGAAGTCCCTTTAAGGTTTTGATCCTAGAAAAGAAGTAGATACTTGACCCAGTTGCTAATGAGGGGTTGAATAATCTCTAGTATCCTATAGCTCAAAATAGCAGGATGGCAGTGTAAAAAGTCCATCATAAAAGGCAATACGTAAAAAAAAAAAATAAGACTTTGTAAGAAAGTCAGAAGCTGGTCTCCGCAAGCTCACGAAGCCATCAAAGTCAAAGTGGGTGATGGGGAGGCGCCTGGACAGTGTGGTCAAGAAACTGAAAGAAAATCCAGAATCTACAAGGAGGGAAGTCTTAGCAAGATCAATCTTCCTCATCAGAGCAGGTCTGCAGCAGCCACGTGGGGACATGCAGAGTCTGCAGAGAGCAGGGCTTTGTGAGAGAAACCAATGTACCCCAAATTGTGAGCTTCACCAGAATGGAAATCTGTTCAGCCTGACAAAAGAGAATTTCCTGTTCCAGGTATATGATTAAGGCTCGAAATAGAAAATGTGGATCTTTTCAGGCTTTGAAGAAGATGCTGCGAAGAGTCAGCATCTTCTGGAGAACCATAAAAATAAAACTGAGTTGTTTCCATACACAGAAATCTTTGCAGAAAATGTATAATGTCTTTTGAATACAGACTTTTTATCTTAGCTTTTCCCCTTGATGTTGCAAAAATCTTCATTTGGGAATACAAAACTTGAAATAAAGGTTTTATTATATAGTACTCTGAAGCAGTTCAAATTGATATTCTGTCTAGAATCTTACTATTCTAACAACAAAAAAAAGTAGTTGAAGAGACATCAAAGAATTTCATAGGCACTAGAATTTACATAACTTAGATAAGATAGAAATAAGATAATTTATTTTGTAGCAAAAATAAATCATTGGTATTACTTGTAATCTATGACACATAATATTCACACAACATTGAATCTCTATAGTTAAAAGTCTATATGTTTGCTAGGTGTTTTTGTTTCCATATAAGTAAATAGTATGAAGCTATGAGAATTATTATTATTACCTGTGAGCTGTTGTTTGACTAAAGTTTGTGGTGTAATACTTTTATGAACTAGAATATGAATGAAGTCATCGGGTACCTAATAGACAGTCATCATCAACCCCTTAATTTTTCCTTCTACTATTCACAACGTTTCCAAATACATGTTTCTGGATAAAACCCCCTAGAGGTCTCCTGCAAATTCTTTTTCAATACAACCAGATCATTGCAGATAATTGTATTACACAGTGTATCGATCCAAAATCGTTGTGCACCGGAAACATCTGAAAAAACATGATTATAGCTTTCTGTTTATTGTTCGTACATCATATAAGCAGGCTTTTGTGTGAATCACCTGTAAAAAAGGCAAGGTGGAAACATCAGAGAAATTACCTCTTTACAAGAATCTATTGATCACTTTAAATCAAAGAAGTATGTTTGACATAAGATTACCTGCCAGTTTGAACATTAGGTACACTATGTTATAGCCTGGGGCAGTTGTAAGTCTGACAAAGGGATTGTAAATAAAGCATGCAGCTGCGAGTGCCTCTGGCTTGGGATCAACTCCAGCTCAAGTCCAAGGCATAGGTAAACTTAAAATAATTTACCCCTTTTTAACCAGCATATAATGAATTAGAATAGACTCTTAGGAGAACCGTGAAGCATAAATCTCTTAGTCATTTTGAAATGGCACACTTCATAGGAAATTCACAACATACATAGTTGATAAAAGGTCTTTTTTGCACATATACCACAAGTTGACTCTAGTAGTCTAGAAGTCAGTCTATTGGTACAAGTAGGTTCTTCAAACAAGAAACTTCCTGAAACAATGTTATATCTACAATATTTTGTACATAGCTTGATTGCTCAAAATCATGGCCATCAACCTCTCAATTTCAATATCAGAAAATTCTCCTTAAAATTATCTAAAAAGTTTTGGTGCAGTTTTTTTTTTTTGATAAGAGATATGTATATTGTAAAAGGTGAAAAAGCGTATAAAATGAAATATCATACTTTATTTATGGAACTACATGTACAATGTTAAAAATCTATCACTATAAAAATACTGATTATTTTCACTTGATAACTTGTTTATAGTTTTTTATTGGTCAAGATCAAGGAAAGCTAAAGTATATTTATATATATTTTAAGCTTGATGGATTTTTTTAAAATTTTGAAATCAAGCTTGTAAGTTCTTTATCGGATTTTTTTCCCCATGCTTTAACATATGTTGAAATTATTAAACATTTAGCTCATTTGTTCAGAGAGATTTCAAGGTATTTGAAATTTAATAAAGATGAGCTCTGGGTGATGCATTCTTCCTTGTTAAATATTTAGCTGTTTGTGTTAGCTCTGTGAGCAGGTTTAAGCTATAAAAATAGTAGATGCCATAATTTCTTCTGTGGTAAACTGGTCATTTTGAATATTTGCAAGAACACAAAGCAAATGTGTGTATATATTTATTAAAATATAAGCACACAGTGGTTTATATATAATCTAGAATCTTAAAAAAATCTATAAATGAGAAACCAAGAATCAGATATTCTTAGATCTAATTTATAAAGGAGACATCATTCAACTTCAAAGATGAGAGATAAATGCAGAATATTTATATGAGTTTCTTCTTTATGAGGTTGACTGTAAAAGATACCTCTGATGTAAGACTGTAATACCGTGGTTTCCAACTTTATTGAAGCTTAAAATAAACACCATTTTTGGACATAACATGAGAATCATTAAAAGGGAAGATGCTCTTTTTATAAAAATCTGATCTTTTCTATTTCCATTTCTATTTTTATTGATTTGGAGATACTAAAAAGCATTTCTTTTTTCTTCTTCAGTTGGACTGCAAGACTGAAATTACTAATTTTCGTAAAATATCATGATCTTTAATGCAATGGATTATAAATCCAGTTATATTTAAGAATACTTCTAAAAAGATACTTTTAAAATAAAGCAAATAAATAAATCTAAATATATGATTAAAAATAAAATTTAAAACCTGGTAACATTTGCAATTGATGATATGTATTTAAGCCAGTTGAAAAGAAAAAAAAACAGATAAACATTTTTATAAAGGGGGGATAGTCAAATAAAATATGCAGATATATATCTCTAAGAATACAGTCAACAAAGAACAAAGGAAAAATGTCTTTGTCTTAAATCACTTATTTTTTGAGAGCTTGAAGCATACCGCCTGTCTGCTTTGGTCTAATGAAAGAGTGCCATCTATTGGATGACCTTGAAAAAGTGTTTAAATTTCATAAATATTATACATGAAAATAAATCAGTGGAGAGTCATCATTTTGGCATAATTTATAATGTGTCCGTCTTTGTCTATGTGAATATATATACATATACCCAAGGCCTATGCTAAAGAAAGAACAAGAGTACTATACATTAATGTTATTTTATAATACACTTACATTGTAGCAAAGGTCTTACAAATTATCTTGGGGAGTTGTCTGATGAAGACATTTAAGTTTTTCATTCAAATGTTTTATAAATTCAAGATTACTGACAAGCATCTTGTATTTCTTCATACATACCTTTGTTTACTTGTGCTTTAAATAAAGGAATCTGAAAATGTGAATACACGAATTTGTATTTGGACAAGAAGGATCTGTTTAAATCTTTCTCAAAGTTGCATTGCATAAAATTTAAACCAAAAACAAAAGAAAAAAAAAACAGATTAGCTTGGTTTTTTAAAAGGCAATGTTCTTGTTTTATCTTTCAGCCCAAGAACTTGCCAGTCAAGATGAAAAACTTCTTCTAATGGAATCCAGCTTTAAGGCTACTCAAGAGCAGCTAACTGAGCAAATAGCAGAAACAGTTCGCCAAGAACAGAACAGTAGAAAACCCCAGGCAGAGCCGAAGACAGTGACAGAAGGGATTATTGCTTCTGAAGAAGAAAAAAATGATTACAAGTGAGTTGTTTTTCAGTTTTTCAGAAAGTTTTACTTTGGAAAGTGAAATCAAGTCAGTCCTTTTGACTTCAGTTGCTAAATGTTTAATTCTCTCTGCTTGCAAAAGGTTATGTGTAAATATTCTAGCTTGTTCAATATATTGTTCTTTCCAAAATAGATAAACTTTCAGTCTGCAACATTTCTTAACTGAAATGGCACATGTTGAAAACGGTAACTGTCTTATTCCAGATTCTGAATAATGATGTGGCAGTCAACTTTCTTGTTAACTATCAAGAAATGTTGAAGGTAGGATTCAAGGGAAAGAGTACACTGTGTTTCTGTAACACCTATCTGCCAATGGCATTCTCATCTTTCTCCTTTCAGAGTCCAAAGGTTACATATGGCTCTTGTTGCTTTTCTTTTTTGTTAAAGTAGCAGCTCTAAGCAAGACACTATTAAATTGGGAGACATTGAGAGTGGAAAATTTTTGATCAGACCATTGAGGCATGGAAGAAACTCTGAAAAGTAATAAAGACTTATGTTGTTCTGAAACATTCATGAAAACTGTCCTTAGTGAAGCCTCTAGTATTTAATTTCTGTTTTTATTATCTAAATCTTAATGCAATTACTTTATATCTCTGCAATGTTTTCAGATTTTATCATTGGCAATTCAAATAAATATTAGTTTCTTTTTTGTTTTGGTGTTCTGATAATTAAGTATTCTATCATCTTTGTGTTTTTTTTTTTCCTGTATTCATTCTCTTAGTCTGTTTTCAAAAAACAAATTGAAAGTAGCATAGCTCAGATGAACTTCTCTGTCTCTCTTTCTGTTTGTAAAGAATTGAACTTTACTCGCTGAACTTGCTTGAATCGAGTAATTGCAGTTAGATGAAGCGTTCACACCTGAAGTTTTTTCCCCTGTCACTCATACCTTTGAACAAAGTCCTACAGCCAGAAGTAAATTTGGCCTATTTTATTTGATCTTAACTGCTCTTTGGAAGTCAAATTCTAAACTTATACTCCTTAATGCATATCTTGATATACCTATCAAAAGGATTTCAAAATAATATATATAGTAAACATTTCTTTCTTGATTTGTAGTGTATAGTGCACATAAAATATAAAAACACATTTTTTGAAATTTATTCATGAGCAATTTATTTATGTTTTAATTCAATGATTTAATATTACAAGGCACCAAAACAATTATAAAATCTAGGATAACATTTTGTGTGCTTCCAAATAAAATCAAATCCTATAATAAACCCTGTTTGCCATTCATGTACCTTTAATCAGATGCCAGGACACACACAACAACAAAAAAAGACACATTTAACAAATATTAAAAGGTAGAAATTGGTACCAAGAATTAAAAGCATATAGGGCAAAGTTTGTTTGGGAATGCATATATTGTTATATGTTATTAACTATTGTTAATAGTTATGTACTATTGTTATAAATATCATGGTGTCTTAAAAAAGCAAAATTATATTAGGGGATAATATGCCTAAGATATGTTTATAAAATAAGAAATATATAAAAATGGTTGTGAACTCATATAAAACTAATGATAGTATTTGATGTTAGCATATTGCTATTAAAATAATGCCAACATTTTTTCTACAGTTAAATAGTACCATAAAGGCACATTATTCAGTATGCCCACAAAAACATAATTTTTGATCTGAAAACTGACATGCAGTAATCTGCTTTCAATCTTGAATTTTATAAGTAAATAGACTATACAGTGATTCATCTAGTTAAAATATAATGAAAAATCAAACTTAAGTTCTATATGTTTGATCTATATTTATCTACTTTAATTTCTAACATAGATTCATCATGAAATTAAGTATGATATTCTCTCTTAATGTGAAACTGCTGGCAAGGTATACAGATATCATCTAAGAGAGTATTTAAAATTGTAACTGCATGATTTCAAATCTAACTATTTGAAATGGTTTTTAGCAATTAAATATCTTAAAAATCATAAAATTAGAAATATTATTAAGACATAAGAAAATGTTATTAAAGTTTAAAGGGATTGATAAATGATCATAATCAAAACAGTGATTTCTTAGGAGGAACACATTTATCTTTCTTTTCAAATAGAGCTTCAACATAGATTGTCACAGGATATGAGTACATGTTAGATATATGTGTCTATATGTTTTCCAATGTACATGGAAAAATACACTATTGTTTAAATGTCAAATAAAAATCAAAACCTTTTTGGCTTAGCAAACAAAATATACTGTTTATTAGTTTTGATTTTTTTTTTCCCACTCAATCGACAGGTGGCATGAATTGATCAAATTTACCAATTGATTTGGTTTGGGGCAGTGCCAGACACCATAGGTTTCGCCAGTCAGAAGAAAGAAAGACCATGTTAGGTGTCATAAGGCATGAAAGTATTATAGTTAGTTCCCTTAACCTGTCATCCCTTTATCTGGAAAACTCTTTGAATTTTGACTAGCAGATACAGGAACAAAATGTGTGGAGGGTAAATTTAAGGTCTTGAGTAGCTTCTAGAGTTTATAATCAATGTAGAATCTTTCTGCAGAGAGCAGATAATCTCACTTAGAACAAAACATTCTGGGATTTTTATTTAGAAAAACAGCAACTCATTTTTGAAATTATAATTTTTTATTTTAGAAAAAATTGAATACCTCAAACATGATTTTTTAAAATGTGTTGGGATAAGTCATAAAAACAACTAGAATGTGTATTTTAAGGGATCTGCTACAATTTGAAACATTTGTCAGTCAGGGTCCTATATGTATCTCTCTAGCAGTGATAATGTATTCAAGTGACTGTATGATAAGTTATCCTAAAGGTATTTCTTTCATTCATTTATTTTGGGAAACATTCAGAGTTAACCAGGTTGCTATATCACCTACATCTATTATTAGAGTAAGTCATTTCTTAACTAAATGTAAAACAGTTAAAAAAGAAATGTGCACAGAACTTGGCAATCAAAAGGAAGATGTTTTTAACATTAAAAGGTAACTCGTAAGTTATTTTCCATAGAGCTGAAGTTTTAAAGAACACATAGGATTTAGATTTTATTTTTCCCCTTCTCTTTTTGAAATAAATGTAGAGAACACACACCATATACTCAGTATAAGACTGTTACACTTGAAAGATTTGTTCTGAATGTCCAGTGGGAACCTGGAAATCGTAATAATTTGTAGTATCGATTGAGTGAAGCTATGCAGCTGGGGCCTCCAGTGAATAGACAGGAATAGACATTTTATTGATTAACTTTTACAGTCATATTTTCAAGACTCCACTGCAACATAATTTTCACTTCCCAGCTTTGTGTTGCTGCATCATGAAACTTGGATTCTTCTCTCTTAACATTTACCCACTTGAGGAAAAAAGTATGAAAGTATGGACATGTCTTGCCAGGGCTGTGATCTACAGAGATGCAAAACTTTCTGGAAAAATGATTTATCTCAAGTGCTATTCCACTACAAACAGTAGAAAGGAAGTAACTGGTTGTAACAGTTTTTAGAAATACCATGATGACAACTACTTAGAATTAAAATTCTTATTTTCCTCATTTTTTTCGTATTCGGGAATCTTAATTTTCCTAGCCTAACTCCATACATGTAACTATTAAAATGAAATATCTTGTGATGGCTTTGCTTTCATTCACATGTACTTTACGTCTCATTTAATGTAAGCCACAGAAAAAAAATTATTGTAATAATAGGCTAGAATTTAGTCTAAAATGAAAGCTGTTACATACTAAATCATTTTGGCCAATAATTCCAAAGTATGAATATGTGAGTATAGGCCTATTGGACATATGTGCTATTTCTCTAGTCCTATGAGAGTTTTTAAAATTATTTGAACAGTAAAAGATTGTATTTGCACGGGTGAAAATATTGCAATATTTTCTTCTGTATATAGTCATATATTTATTTACCTCAGGTTCTTTTCTGCTTGCATATTTGGCCTCTGAAATTGCAGATTTTATACTCTCATTTACATACATGGAAATATTTCACTGCAATTTTATGTAAGAGTTGATGACAGAGATTTAGACATTAGATTGGATTTTAAAATGAGATTAAGAAAGATGACATCAATTTCTTTTTTTAACTCATATCTGCATTTCTTTTATTTATGACTTTGAAAAATCTAATGTAAGTATAAATTGATCCAAAGACAAAATTCAGGAGCTTCATGTGACCACCCAGAGTCATGAAATATAACTAAATTAGACCAAAAATTTAGCACAAGCTTTAATAGTTATGCAAGATAATTCGTATTCCTTAATGTTTGTGTCTCACATAGTTAATTTTAGGAATTTTATCTTTATTAAAATTCATGAATTATTAATATGGGATTTTGGTTATGAAATTCATAATTTGAGTTGAGAGGCATTTTAAGGTTCTAATTTACTTCTATTTCAATCCAAAGAAACGAGTAAAATCTCCTATCTTAATAGTGAGAGTGTGAAACAAAATTTTTTCTCATACTGAATATTCCTTTTTTTTGATATTCAGCAAGCTTATGGCTTTTTTCCTATTGAATTTCAGAAATACAAATATTGAGAATTTGCTTTGATTTTTCTTACAGGGAGTATTAATTTATCCTGTTAAAAGTCTTATAAACACTTTTATGTGCAATATATATATATATATATATAGACTGTGCTGGTTGAAGCTTCACAGTTATCACAATTAATATAGCACATTAATGTGTGTCTAGATTTTTCAGTTACTCATATATATATATACAAAGCTGTGTTTTTTCTTCTAATAGAATAGATCTTCATTTATAATGCAACGATATTTGAATAAAATATCTATGGCTAATTCTTTCCTACTTCACATTGAAAGAATGGACAGAATAACATATAAAGAATACAAGTTATTTTATAATATACATGGATCTTGAAAGACTCTTACCTCTGTAATCAACTAGGTGTTTTAAAATTATTTACCAAAATAAGGAATGCAATTAAGATGGATCTAGTAATAAACATAAAATACGAAAAGTCTGAATTGAGATTGATTTCAGCATAATCCTGTAGAGGAATCCCCACTTATTGATCAATTTTAAAGCCCATGCATAGCACTTAGAAAGATAAAGTAAGCAAGGTCAGATAATCAAAGCATTTAAATAGTAAAAACAGCAACTGCCACTGTAGACTGCTAAAATAAATCCATAATACAAATTGCTTTAGCAAAAAGTGGATGAGCAGCTGATCTTCCTATTGAACTCTGATACTGTTCAGTGACCACACTGGGAAAAGGATTGGGAGAAATGCCTTAAAGATCAATATTGAGTGAGATGTAGCAGGGATTCATTTTGAACATGAAAGCATTACAGGTGTGAGAGTATAGTCATCTTCAGGAGAGATGCCATCAAGAGGAGATTGTTTAATACAGTTAAAAAATGCCATCTATGCCTGATGTTCCCAAACCACACTCACAGAAATGCTCTCTTAACTGTTTCAAGAAATTGAATGAAGTTTAAAACAGCTCTCAACTTGAAAGTGGAGTAGGTTGACTTTATACTAAAATAGTGGTACAACTACTTACCAAAGACAGTTAATATATCTCTATAAATAAAGTCTATGTAAACTTGTGTCACTAATACATATTTGAGATATCAAATAATTATATGATAGTGGTCTCCAGTCTTGTACAAAAGTATATAAATTAATCATAGAATAAGGGAAGGAAGAAATATTTTTTGGAATTTTGTGAAAATGTACTATTGCTGTGAGTTTCTTTTAAAACTTGCTGCAATTTGGGCAGTCTTATTTTTCATGAGTATTTAAATTCTATTGGCTAATTATATTCTTGACTGTAGAGAACAATTGGAATTTCCAGTATATAGATCTATGAGTGACAGAATTAAGTTTAGCAAACTTAACTACCCTTCTTATTGGAGAAGGAAATGGCAACCCACTCCAGTGTTCTTGCCTGGAGAATCCCAGGGATGGGGGAGCCTGGTGGGCTGCCGTCTATGGGGTCGCACAGAGTCAGACACGACTGAAGCGACTTAGCAGCAGCAGCAACTACTCTTCTCATACAACTTGAATTTAACTTCTACACTTAATGCGACATTGTCATGGTTATAATGAAGTTTCATGGGAAACTAAATGCACTAGCATAAATATACACAGTGTTACTGCATTTTGGAATAAAGTGGTTCTTCAATAATGCAATTGAATTGCTTCTTACCTTTTCTTCAGGTTCCCATAGGTGTCATTCTTATGTCATTATCTGTTTTCATAGCTTCTGAATTCATCCACATGCTCATTACATGAATGGTATGTGTCTTGATCCGTTAAGTACACCAATAGGGTTTTCTGTACAGATATGTCTGTGGAATATCATCACAGTCTCCTAGTAGTCTGACTATAGTATTTAGAGCCTTATAATATTATTGACTGGTGATTTTACTTCATTTGCAAAAACATTTCAATACTGAACTTCTCAAGTAAATAATATAAAACATTGAATTATTTTAATGTCTTTTCATCTGGAATAGAGAAGAAAGAATCTAAATGATGAGTGGTTACAGACAGAATTTCAACATCAAAATGATTAGCATTTACACACTACTGAATATAAAATAATCAAGAATGACCTACTGTATAGCACAGAGAACTCTATTCAATATTCTATAATAACCTATATGGGGAAAAAATCTGAAAAAGAAAGGACATAAGTATATGTATAACTGAATCACATTGTTGTACACCTGAAACTAATAGAACATTTTAAGTCAACTATACTCCAATATAAAGTAAAAATTAAATTAAAAAACTAAAAATAAATTCTAATGTAAGTCAGAAGTATAAATAAATACTGTGATCAAATGTGGGAAAAAATAAGAAAAATGAAATATAAAAATCAGGCTGAGGCTTAAAAGTTGCATAACTTAGGCTTAGTTTTTCCCATTCCTTTCTTGTCATAATGAATGATTATTTACAACTATTGTAGTCTCCATGTTTGCTGTATGAATTGCTGATAGCAGCAATTTTAATGGTAAAACTATGGAACAATATTCATAGTTGTCAGAAAAAGGTCATTCTATTTGCATTCATTAGGAACCTGGAGGACTGTAGTGTGTGTTTCCTTTGGGATGTTGCAACTATTGATTTATATATAGCTGTAGGAAAAATTAATTAGGATTATATTTCACTTATTACTGCAGGCTGTGTAATAAGAAAGAAAACCATTTTTTTGGTTAGAAAGTTGAACTGAAAATCCTAACTGGAATCATTGTTTCTTAAATCACAACTACTTTATCATAAGATTTTTCTTTTATAATCTGGTTAAAGGCTGAGTGCATTTATGGAAATTTAATTAGCACATTGAAAAATGAGTGTTTTAGTATATATCCTATAACAATAATTATAATTCAAATTAAGCCAAAGAGACATTTTTTCCCTGTTAATTGAAACTTTCCTTTCTTTAAGCAAAATCCATGTATACTTGTCTGAGTTTGCAAGCACTGAGACGTTATTGACAAAAGAAGTAAATCAAAAACCAGAGACCAAGATCAGGTGAATTCTCAAGGTTAAGAAACAGATTCCCAAATCGAAAGCTTTAGAAGTATAACAAATGAGAAAGAAGTCTTAATTTTTACATTTTCAGTCTAAACCTGCTTATAATTAAGTTCTCCTGTGTATTTAATGCATCAAATAAACATGATGTATTTATATTTGAGAATATGTTACATTGATAATATCCCGTTAGTGTGATAATATCAGATTTCAGATTATTTGGAAAATATATGTGTCTCCTTTCTGTGAACACCCTGCATACTCCAAGTGAAAAAAAAATTGAATTCAGTTTTCCACATTGTTTATACGTGACACATGTTTGAGATTAATCAAATTGTAGTCACTTCTAATTAACAGCAGAGAATAATTTCAAAATGGGACAAAACCAGATGACAAAAAATAGTTTGTGTGTGTTTAAGACATACTTTATGAATGGAAACACATGCTCGTTGTGATGTTTCTAACTTGAAATTTTTATTAACTCAGCTATCATCTTTTAGGTGCATCGCATTTTCAGAGAAACCCACTGCCTGGCCTCTGGTGGACACTTAGGCATAGAATCAGCATTTAGGGAAAAGCCAAATCAAAGAGAGGTAACTCGATGCCCCTATAAAAGCTAAAACTAAAGCACAGTATCAAAATCCTTTCATATTATTGGAAGTTCTGGGTTTTACAAAAGGGGCAGAGGTCAAAAGCAAAACAGTACAAATACAGGCTTCTTCTCTCTATTGTACAGATTAGACGTTGCTTAAAATTAATGACTAGGATTGAAAACACACTACTTCCCTCTCCAAAACTTTTAACATAGTTTTTCTTAGCTATGATCATACGGATCTGCTCCTTAATTCCTTAATGTACCTAGTAGAATGTAAATTGGTAAACATTTTGTGCCTCACTTCTTCATTTCAAATATTTGGGACCCCTTTGAGAGAAAGTACTTATCTTGAGTAATATAGAACTTTGTTTTTCCAGAGTAATAAGTAATATTTTCCACCATGACACATTTTGTATTCTGTTACAAAAATTATATGAGGTAATTATACCGAGATTCATTGCAGGTCTTTGGCTTTTGTAGTGAATCTAACATTTCCAGTTTGTTTTCAAGCTAATGCTATGTTGGACTAATAATGAGGTAACTAACTAAGAATTTTATAAAATCACGGAGGTCTAGGGCAAAATTTTTGAATTACTTTTTTAACTAAAACAAAATGATCAGAACTGTATTTCTTAGGAAAATTTATTGATCAAACTATATATTGGCTCACAGTTTATTGAAAAGCTAATGTTTTAAAGGCACTGTTTCTTTGGGTTGTGAGGAACACAAAAAACAGCTAAGGTAGGGTTTTTTACCCTGAAGGGGTGGGCTGCAGTCCATGGGTCTCAAAGAGTTGAACACGACTGACTGAATAACACACACACACATTCATAAGCTAATGAGGAGAAGACTCTTAAGAGTCCCTTGGACTGCAAGGAGATCTAACCAGTCCATTCTGAAGGAGATCAGCCCTGGGATTTCTTTGGAAGGAATGATGCTAAAGCTGAAACTCCAGTCCTTTGGCCATCTCACGTGAAGAGTTGACTCATTGGAAAAGACTGTGGTGCTGGGAGGGATTGGGGGCAAGAGGAGAAGGGGACAACAGAGGATGAGATGGCTGGATGGCATCACTGACTTGATGGACGTGAGTCTGAGTGAACTCCGGGAGTTGGTGATGGACAGGGAGGCCTGGCATGCTGTGATTCATGGGGTCACAATGAGTCGGACACAACTGAACGACTGAACTGAACTGACATGATAAAAAACATTCACAAACCTAGGTAATGCGTGATTTGTCCTTTATATTGAAAAGAAAATTATCATAGTATTGAAATAATTGTCTCAGAAGGGGTAATTAATTAAAGAGGCAATAATTGGCAACTATCTTTTCAAATTGTGTAAATATTTGATGGGATGTTTTGTTGTTGTTGTTTAGTCACTCAGTCATGTCCAATTCTTTGCGACTCCATGGACTGCAGCCCACTAGGCTCCTCTGTCCATGAGATATCTCAACCAAGAATACTGGAATGGGTCGCCATTTCCTTCTCCAGGGGATCTTCCTGACCTGGGGATTGAATCTGTGTCTCTTGCACTGGCAGGTGAATTCTTTACCGCTGAGCTGGATGAGATGTTTACATGGACAAAAAGATTGAGAAGCAAAAACACAATGAGAAAGTGTATTTTTGGCCTAGAAAATGGTAAGTGATTTTATTTTATAGAGAATAGCTGGATGTATAGAAAGGCAGATTGAAACCACATTGTAGATAGTCTCCATGACCCTTCTGGGAATTTATAATTTGCTTAGAAGTAATGGGGAGATTTTCAAGAGTTATAATAGTCAAGGGCATATAATCGCACTAATGTTAGAGAAGCAATGGGCTGAATCTCTCACCATTTTCTCTTAATATTTCAACTAGCTAATTCCTATTCATCCTTAAATATTGGTATCTAGGTCACCTCCTCCCTATGACTGCCTCTTCACTCATTCCAAACTGAATTATGTTAAATATTTCACATTCTCTATGGGACCTAATGCATACACTACTATAGTAAGCATATCCCTTATTTTACCTATTATTGTAATGGTAAGGCCCATTTACCCCAATGGCTAGCTCTGTGTTCATTGCTACCTTCCTGGACCATGATAGGCACTGCACTCTTTTAACTAATTTTTAGTAAACTAGTACTTAATGAAAGGAATGAACTTAGCTATGTGCCTGGTTCAATATATCATCCATCTCCTAGTAAAACATTCAGAATTGCTGTCCTGACTTCTAGCATGTATTGCAAATATCAAAAGAAGACTTGATTTTTTATCTAAGGGTAGTAACAATATTAGCCCTTGGCTGAGATATGGTCAAACGATTTATTCAAGTTTGAGAGAAATGGATTTGAAAAATGGAAGCTTTATTGACATAGATGAGAGTTGGTAAATTGCAACAAATTGACACAGAAATGTATAGTAAGCCAGAGGTACCTGCATTATTGCTTTAAATATTTGGTGATGCTATGGTCTCTATGTGTGTGTTCCCTCAAATTCTCAAGTTTAAATACTAATCCAAAGAGTGGTGGTATTAATAAGTGAGGTCTTTGGGTGATTATGTTATAGGGGTACAACCTTCATGAATAGAATTAGTGTTCTTATAAAAGAGCCCTGAGAAAGGTCCCTTGCCCCTTCTATCCTGTGAAGACATAAGAAAAAGGCAGTCATGTGTGAAGCGAGAAGCAGGCTTTCACAAAGCATGAAATCTGCCAGTGACTCCATCTCTGATTTCCTAGCCTCTAGAACTCTGAGAAATAAATTTCTGCCCTTTATAATCCATTGAGTTTATGGTGTTTGTTATAATAGCTCAAAGTCACTAAGACAGGTGGGGAGAAAGAAAAGAAAAGAGAGAAAAAGTAGAGTAGCTGATTAAAAGGAATGAGGAAGGACTAAGTCCTCATGCAACATCGACTTGAATTTGACGATAGATGAAAGATAAAGAAAACATGGACAAGGAAGATACAAGACTGAAAGTGAGTCATTGATGGGGCAAGTATTCAGAACATAGAGTAAGACATTTACAAAGTGTAAAGATAGACACTTACAAGGATATCTGTTACATCTGAGAGAAGATATGAGTGAATGATGGGTACAGATGGCAGGAAAATGAGAGTAGCTTTTGAAATAAAGTCATCTGACAGAATGAATATAGCAGGGGTTTAGAGGACTGTAAACAGGACTGTCAAAAATGACTCAAACCATTGAGAATTGAGTGGAAAATGAGAAGGCAGCATATACTAATGTGTATGTGCTGAAGGTAAATTAGACTCATAAGATATTGAGGGGCAAGGATTAACTGAGCTAAAGTGAATTTGAAAATATCAAATTAGCTTGTTCAACAATTATTTCCTTAGATCCAGCTTTGCCTCTAACACTGATCTTATGTTTAAACGGTGAACACAATAACAATCCTTGCCCTCAAAAAGGTTACATTCTAGAAGGGAGTCAGATAACAAAAAAAGAAAAAAAAAGTTCAATAAAATTATACAATGGGGACTGTATCTTTTTTGGGTTTTATAAATATCTCTTTTTTGATCTTTTTAAACTCTTATTGAAATACAGTTGTGTTAGTTTCTGGTGCACAGCAAAATGATTCAGTTATATATATATATTTTATAAATAAATTTGTATATATACACTTTTTAAGATTCTTTTCCATATAGGTTATTACATAGTGTTGAGTATAGTTCCCTGCGCTATACAATAGGTCCTTATGTATAATTTTCTTTGTTATATTAAAAAAGACTTTGTTATTAGGGATGTGAAAGTGCTTGAATGGCATAGCATACTCCAGTTCTGGGAATATTTTTTCCTCAGAAATCCATGTCTTTGGATTTTATGATTTGCATTCTTTCTGAAGACTAGAAAAGTGAATATTTTAATATTTCTTTATAATAAAAACCATGAAAACTTTATGACAATGATTGACATACCATTACAATACATACTCAAATCACATTTTCACTTTTATTTGGAAACATCTTGTATTTTTTTATTTTGATGCAACTCTAAAATCTAAATTTTTCTTCTTTTCGCCATCCTCTTTACTGTTGATCTCATGGATTCACTTACAGAGATGAATCTAAAGTGTAAGAACCTGTGGACTATAGCACAGAAGTATTAAGGATTCTCTCTCCCCTGTGCTTCTTCTGCTCCCAGTAAAGTTATTTTAATTTTCATGTTGGAATTATTCTATTTTTATCATTTTTGGCATTGAATCTCTACTCTCCTGGAAGCCTGAGCTGTCTTCTCCATCAGTTCAGTTCAGTCACTCAGTCACGTCCGACTCTTTGCGACCCCACGAATCGCAGCACACCAGGCCTCCCTGTCCATCACCAACTCCTGGAGTTCACTCAGACTCACGTCCATTGAGTCAGTGATGCCATCCAGCCATCTCATCCTCTGTCGTCCCCTTCTCCTCCTGCCCCCAATTCCTCCCACCATCAGAGTCTTTTCCAGTGAGTCAATTCTTCGCATGAGGTGGCCAAAGTACTGGAGTTTCAGCTTTAGCATCATTCCTTCCAAAGAACACCCAGGACTGATCTCTTTTAGAATGGACTGGTTGGATCTCTGGGCAGTCTTACTTTGCCAACAAAGGTCCATCTAGTCAAGGCTATGGTTTTTCCAGTGGTCATGTATGGATGTTGGAGTTGGACTGTGAAGAAGGCTGAGCGCCAAAGAATTGATGCTTTTGAACTGTGGTGTTGGAGAAGACTCTTGAGAGTCCCTTGGACCGCAAGGAGATCCAACCAGTCTTCTCCATAGTCCATATATAAAACACTTGATCAAAGATGGATTCAAACTAGTGGTGACTGCTCTTTGTCTGGATTATTCTTGATTTGGATTAAGACAACAGATAAACCAAGGCTGACTAAATATCTCAAGAGAGCACAGAGAATCTATTCATTAACCAATTAATTTAATATCAAATAATTTAATGTCAAAGAATGACAAATGATAAATATGGAACTTAGAAAGGGTTTAGACTTTACTGTCACAGTCAACAGCAAATGTTTCTATGACATTGTTCCTAACCTATCTAATTGAGCCGTGCTTTCAGTTGCCAATGTACCTATTGCTTGTGCTTCCTATGTAGCTCAATGGTAAAGAATCTGCCTGTTAATGCAGGAGACTCTGGAGATGCAACTTCAATCCCTGAGTCAGAAAATCCCCTGGCATAGGAAATGGCAACTCACTCTAGTATTCTTGCCTAGACAATCCCATGAACAGAGGAGCCTGGTGGGTTGCGGTCTATGGGGTCACAAAGAGTCAGACACAACTGAATGACTAACACCCTGGAAATGGAGTTCCATGTATATTTGGTAGACATTTAACAGAGCTAAGACTCTAGGATACTTTGAGAAAAATTCTGAATATTCACCCTCCAGTGAATTTTAAATTTCTTAAGGTGTAAAATGACGTTCACAAATATATTATCAAAATATAAAATATATATTGATGCATTTGTTTATTAAGCCCAAGAAAAGATTTGGAAAGATGAAATTAAAGCTCTTTTTTTTTTCTCCAATCAAAATAAATGACAAACAACACAACAAAAAGAACAAAGTGTAAAGATTGTAGGAAGTGTCTAGCTATGAAAATCACTACATTTGTGCATCTGACTTCAATAAATTAATACTTGGCCTAAAATCCAGTATGTCTGATGCTGCAGCTTTACTTGAGACAAGACACCTGGGGCAAACTTAAAATATTGAAATGGGAAGGAAAAAATAAGGGAGATTCACCCTGTCCCACTATGCTGAAAAAACCTGACACATTTGAGGTTGCAATGGGACCACAAACTGTTTGTGGAAAGGATTGTAACTCCACTGGCAAAATGGACCAAAGGTGAATTTTAAAGGCCAAAAAAAATGCTGTCAAATCATCAGCTGTTGGTATTTTTGAGAAACAAGTAGGCAGGGCTTTATTTTTTTTTTTTGAAGTCCAGGTAGTGCTGTGCTGTCATTATGACTTAACAAGGCTGAGTTTGTTTGCTTGTGTAAAAGACCTTTCAGGAAAATTTGCTCTTATTTTCAAGTTACGCACTTGAATAAATATACATTGCTTTGCCTAGATTTACTTTCCTCCTAACAAATTAGTCAGGCTTTCTGGTCTATTGTCTTATTGTAAACAACATTTTTTTCTTCTTTTCAACAAAAAGGAATTTGTGAAACCTTGCCCCTGCCTTCATAGGAATGAACTGATTATTAGGACCCCTCCCCTGCTCTCTCACCTTCAAGATGCTTTGTGCTCAGTGAGCACAGAAGTTAGCTTCTGTAACAAGTGAAGATACTTTAGGAGCGTACTACTTTCTATGGAATAGCTTTCATTTTTTTCCCCTGATGAATCTGGAAGTCTCACTCTACTTTAATAAAAATTATTAATTTGTTTATGACTGATCTGGGTCTTATTGCTGCCTGTGGGCTTTTCCTAGTTGTGGTAAGCAGGGCTTACTCTTCCTTGTCATGCACAGGCTTCTCATTGTGCTGGCTTCTCTGTTTGTGGAGCAGGGCTCTAGAGCGACGGCTCAGTAGTTGCGGCACACACATTTTGTTGCTCCGCATCATGTGAGATCTTCCCGGATGAGGGATCAAATCTGCTTTGGCAAGGGGATTCTTAACCACTGTACCACTAGAGAAGTCCTCTTCCCCACTTTTAAAAATTTTGTGGAAGTATAGTTGATTTGCAATGCTATGTTAGTTTCGGGTGTGCAGCAAAGTGAATCATATACAAAGTTATACATATACATATATCGACTCTATTTTAGATTCTTAGGAGTATTATGCAGAGTTGCCTATAACTCTACTTTTAAATTCAGCTGTGTGCTTAGACAAGCAAAGGTACCACAGTGCCATGCCTGTGGTTAAAGAGAACTTATACTAGCATTTAGGAAATATATAGGCACAAAAAGAAGAAAAGAACAAGATTGAAAAAATAAAAGAAACATGTCAACTTGAACTTTCAGTGTATTTTAGCCTCATCTATATGCTAGAATTTTAATTTATATTATCTCAGTAGAAAATTAATACATATATTAAGCATGGAGGTTTGCAGGATAGTCCATCCCATTTTTTTTTTTTTTAATTATGGAGAAATAACAAAGAGAACTAGAGAAGGAAATGGCAACCTACTCCAGTAATCTTGTCTGAAAAATTCTGTGGACAGAAGGATCCTGGTGGGCTACAGTTCGTGGGCCTGCAAAGAATCGGACATGACTGAGAGACTGAACACACACTCAAAGGCATAGACAAAGTCTGTGAGCTACTCCCTGTCTTGTGCAGGATCTGAGACCAGAACACTGATTTTCTGACAAGTGTCAATAATCTTCTAATTTGAAGCTCCATTAAATGAAATCCGACCATTATAAAAATGTCTTTACCAAAGGACTCTATCTCCTCCTCATATGGCTTAGACTGAGTCTGAGAGTTGAAATTCAGTAGATAAGCAGTAAGAATGTGAAGTACAAAATAATTCTTAGCCTTAGGTGAGTATTTCAAATATGATATTCTGCACTTGAGGTTAAAGTAAATTTTTGCTTATGCAAGAAATAAATTTCACTTAGGTAAAATGTAGTGTATTATTTTTCTTCTTATAATTAATAAATGACCTTGAGGAATCAAAATCACCCAGTAGTATAAAAACACTTATTAATGGTGATACATTTATCCAAAGACATATTTGTTTTTTTCTGAAATGAAACTTCTTCAGGTAAGTTGTGTCACATAGTCAATCTCCATCCCCTTCCCCACCTTTAAAAATAATAAGTCATTAAAATTACACAGTAATGCTCAAAGCTGAACCTGACTGGGCTAAAGAGAAATGTTGCTTGACACTAGAGAAAGTTTGAGATGTCTTGCCTCAAATGTTTTTAGCTGGATTTGACTGTTGCAGATAAAGGAACAGAGTCCTCAATTGCTCACAGAGAAGTTGATATAAGGTGAACAAATACATTCATTTCAATAGTAATACAGGAGTGATTCTTCAAAGATTTTTACTGGAAATAATTGTAAGCAACATGTATGGTTAATGCCACACAAAATTCAGCTTGGTTTATAAAAAATATTTCACAGAAATAAAACCAACATTGTAAAGTAATTATCCTTCAATTAAAAATAAATTTTATAAAATTAAAAAAATATTTTAATGTGTTGAATGAATTATTTTTTTCTTTAAAAATAATAGAATGAGACCTCCAAGACTAGAGCAGCATCTCATAATGGATAATAGAGTTCAGATACACCTGAATTCGAATCCTTTTAAGCTATAACCAGTTTGAACCAATTACTTTATTTATTTATTTATTTTGGCCATGTCCCACAACACATCTGGGATCTTAGTTTTCCAACTGAAACTGCATCCCCTGCAGTGGAAACTCAGAGTCTTAACCACTGCACCACCAGGGATGTTCCTCAATTACTTTACTTTTAGGATTCAGTATTTTCAGCTTTAACTTGGAGATAATATTTTCCTCATAGGGATGTTACAGGAAAATAGACAATTTTATAGGGGGCATGCACTGTGCTTGACATAGTCATGATTCTCAATTACTGGTAGACATTATCAAACTAGAAATAAAGGTTCTTTTTCATAAGATACAACATGTTATACATTTTCTAACAGCAAAACTCCACCATTAACCTCTGCATGGAGCCATGATGGATACAAGATTAAACAGATTAATGTATTTAAAGGATATTGCCCTTACTTAAACGGATATAAAGTAGCCTTTGGCAACCCCTAAATAAGGGTTTTTTGGTTATTGACTAGTATCAGCTCTCAAGAAAACAAAGGTTTTTCCTCCACAACTCAGCAGCATCATATTTGCAATATTATTAACCTCATTAGAAAAAAGAAAAATCTGGTTCTCTTAGAATTGTCTAGAACTATTCTCTTTAAACTTGCAGTCTCCTAAATTTAGTATTTTGTTAACTATTTTAGATATAGTTTTAACATAGCCCCTGTAAAGAAGAAAGAGATTGATTAATTTGCTGCTGACAAGAGTTCACATTCTTTTTGTTTTTCTCAGAGAATGCATCTGCTTCCTATTCGGAACATGGTTCCACTTTTACAACCTAATTGCGCTACCCTACACTGCTGTACTATTTTCTGAGTCTGAGCCTACATTTTAGGCCAATCATCGCAGAGTCCAGGAAGTGTAGACTTGGAAATTGAAGGTTTCACAGATACATAGTACTGGATATATATGCATATATATATATACAGATACATAGCACTGGATATATACATATGGCAGCATAGCTGCTTCATATTGTATAAGCATGTGGTTATATGTTTTAGACTTGTCCTCACAATTTCCTGAGATAGGTCAAGATTATTGTCTCCATATGATGTGTGATATTTGTCATCTAATAATAAGTGGTTGAATGATTTAAGCACTTACTTTGGCTTTAAACTTAATTTGCTCCTTTCACTGGATCTTGGGCTAAATAGTTAGAATATTTTGTCCAGATGTATAAACAGAGATTTTGAACAATTTAGGCTTCAACTTACTGCTCTATTAAGTTTAACTACTAAAATATCACTATGAGTAGTAATTAAATTAACATCCATGAAACACTATAGTCAATGAGATACAAGTTAGCGCAAATTTTTCAGATGCAGAAGCTAAATACAAAGTAATATCCCCTTTTCTCCAGGTTAAAATTATGAATTAAAGTTTTGTTGCAATGTCATTTTATTCTGTAGAAAATCATCACAGTGATACCAAATTTAGCAATGTTGTTGTTGTTTAGTTATTAAGTCATGTCCAGGCTCCTCTGTCCATGGAATTTCTCAGGCAAGAACACCGAAGTGGGTTGCCATTTCCTTCTCCAGGGGATCTTCCTGACCCACGAATTGAACCCATATCTCCTGCATTGGCAGGTGGATTCTTTACCACTGAGCCACTAAGGAAGCCCAATTTAACAATATTCCCATCATGTATTGGAATTAGGAGGTTTTTAGAGATTAAACTTTTGGAAGAATCTGTATATTTGAGCTTGGTGCACATGGTTGAAGTTTTGATCTTCTGTTTCTTCTCTCTAGACACCAAATCTTTAATTAGCAACTTGCCTAATTACTTCTTCTGCTTAGCACAAGAAAACCTTTCTGCAACATTTAGTAGGATAGACAAATCCTCCTTCCCAACCAAATCATCAACCAAAAGATTACAGAAAGCAAAACTGTTCAAGCTCATCTTGTCAAGTTCTCTCTTGTGAAATTTGATCTAATTTATTATAATTCTAGATTCATTGATAACATACTAAACATGCAAGCACTAAACATTTATTAAAATAAGTTGCTAACATGTTCTACCAGAATGTTACTGGAAACTTTCATACATCAGAAATACAGTCTCAATGTGATTATTTTACAAGTGAGCAGAAGAATTCAGAGATATGATTTAACTCTGTTGAGGTCACTTAACTGATAAGCTGCAGGTTAGAATTTTAAATCTAGGACCTCTAATGTCAAGGCCAACATTTTATTCAGTTATACTATACTTGACTCATAACACTATAAGATTTAATAGGATTTTGGAAAAAATGTATTTTCTTCATCAGTCTTGGTTTTCTCCCTGTTCAGTGGTTGAAAACAATGATCCAATTATTAGTAAGCTCGTCGAAGGGCAGGGAGCAGGTCTTCTGCCCCTCTGCATATTCTCAGCATCTAGCACAGTGTTCTGCATGAGTGGACATCCAATAAGTGTTGACTCAGACAGACAGAAATCATTCCTTAAACCAAATATATGCCATACCTTAGATTGTTGTCCCCACAGAACACGTCTAAGTTTCCCAGAAATAGAAATACTCATTCAATCTATTGCAAGGTTTCCTGCTTCTGTCTTATTTTAATGTGTTAGGTTTCTTTTTTTCTTTTTCACTATTACACCAGGAAATTTTTTGGCAAAATATATTGGATTTCCTCTAAGAAAAAATAAGATTAACCATAAAAATATTCCTATGATCATGATACAATATCATACTTCTTTCTTTATATTTGGAGATTAAGACAATATTAATAAAGCTACAGTAAAACTTGTTGCTGCTGCTGCTGCTAAGTCACTTCAGTCGTGTCCAACTCTGTGTGACCCCATAGACGGCAGCCCATCAGGCTCCTCCGTCCCTGGGATTCTCCAGGCAAGAACACTGGAATGGGTTGCCATTTCCTTCTCCAATGCATGAAAGTGAAAAGTGAAAGTGAAGTCGCTCAGTCGTGTCCGACTCTTAGCAACCCCATGGACTGTAGCCTACCAGGCTCCTCTGTCCTGGGATTTTCCAGGCAAGAGTACTGGAGTAGGGTGCCATTGCCGTGATAATAAAACGTGTTTGTTCTTTGTACTGTACTATTCTATATATTGTGGTTTTCTGTGTATTGCAGTATACAAAATGGAAAATTAGAAAACTAAAATTCACAACAACTTTTACAAAGAAAACTCTCAGGCAATAATTGACAAGATAATCTTTACTTTGAATCCTCTATAATATTATTTTCAGTTCAGTTCCGTTCAGGTCAGTCCCTCAGTTGTGTCCGACTCTTTGTGATCCCATGGACTGCAGCACACCAGGCTTCCCTGTCCATCACCAACTCCTGGACCCTACTCAAACTCATGTCCCTCACGTCAGTGATGCCATCCAACCTTTCGTCTTCTGTCGTCCGCTTCTCCTCCTACCTTCAATCTTTCCCAGCATCAGCGTCTTTTCCAATGAATCGGTTCTTCACATCAGGTGGCCAAAGTATTGGAGTTTCATGTTCAACATCAATCCTTCCAATGAATATTCAGGACTGATCTCCTTTAGGATGGACTGGTTGGATCTCCTTGCTGTCCAAGGGACTCTCAAGAGTCTTCTCCAACACCACAGTTCAAAACCATCAATTCTTTGGTGCTCAGCTTTCTTTATAGTCCAACTGCTAGGTGCAGATGAATTCCATGTTTTTGAACAACAGTGAAAAATCTTACTGGTGGTGTGTGGAGACTGATTTTTTTCCTGTAAATTCAGAGAAATCATATATATTCTTAAAAGCAGCTCAATCACAAAATTTTCCTCTCACAGATGTTACTGATATAAGTACTGTTGTATCTGTTTATCTGCATATATATATATATATATATATACACACAGTGAAGTCGCTCAGTTGTGTCCGACTCTTTGCGACCCTGTGGACTGTAGCCTACCAGGCTTCTCCGTCCTGGGATTCTCCAGGCAAGAGTACTGGAGTGGGTTGCCGTTTCCTTCTCAGGGGATCTTCCCGACCCAGGGATTGAACCCAGATCTCCAGCATTGGAGGCAGACGCTTTAACCTCTGAGCCACCAGAGCTAACTCTCTCTCTCTCTATATATATATAGATATATACACACACATATACAATACATGTATATATATATATATATGTATATATACATGCATTCATATATATGTATATGCAGTGTTGATTACATCCATGAAAGAAACTATAATACACTATTCAAATAAAGAACAAAAACATATACATGAGTAACAGATAGGCTCTTAAAATAGCATTCTTCATGGTTATGTAGGGTGTTTTGTTTATATTATGTTTCCTTATATAAATAGTGCACTCTATTTTTAAGAAACCAGACATAATAGTCACCATTCACTTAGAACCACAAATATTTCTGAATCTGTTACTTTCCTCATACGTCTCTTTTCATTCATACTATGGTTTTGGACTGTAATTTTCAAATACATATATTTATATTTATGTGGTATCAAAATAAATTATTATATGTTTAATATTCCATTATTCGTTCACTCATTTTGTTACTGACAAATATCTATTGATATGGCAGTGTGCCAGGTACCTTTTAAAATCCTTGAGAATTATGACAGGAAATCAAGCAGACAAAACAATTCCTTTCCTGATGGGTATGTGTGAAAGTCACTCAGTCGTGTCCAACTCTTTGTGATCCCATGGACTGTAGCCTGCTAGCCTCTTCTGTTCAAAGAATTCTCCAGGCAGAAATATACTGGAGTGGGTTTCCATTCCATTCTCCAGGGGATCTTCCTGACCCAGTGATCGAACCCAGGTCTCTTGCATTGCAGGCAGATTCTTTACCATCTGAGCCTCCAGGGAAGCCTATATCAAACAGAAGAGACAGACACAAAAGAAAATGACCAATTTTCACTTGTGGTTTGTTTTGCAAAGGAAAAACACATTTGTGATAAAAGCATATATAAAAATAATTTAAATCTTCACCATAGAGTCTTTTTAAATTAAAAGAAAAATAAATAATGGTTTGGTTTGCAAGCCAAGAATTGTGTAACTTTCAGTAGTATTTTGTGCACTGCTAGAGCACACATTTCTTTTGTGTGGGGTTTGTTCGAGATTTTTTGTTTCACATCCTGACAAAATTTTAGATATTAAAAAATAAACTGCATAATATCACAGTTTAGAAATTACAAAAATGACTTTTCAATCCTTCCCTTTCTTTCCATAGAAAAGGAAAGGTGAACCTTTTGATTCATATCTGCTTTTTGATAGGGTGAGCAAATTCATTAAAAAAAATCAAAACAACCATATAAATACTTAAAATGATCAATTTTACCATATATTAAATTAGAAAAACTTCAGAATTCTGAATTTTAAATTATTGTTAATGTCATTAATTAAATGTAAACACACCCTGTGGAAGTTCTACTGGAGAATATTTCTGTGTTCCCATATTTTATATACATGGAATGTAATGGGAGCTTTGTGATATATTTACAATTAGTATGTAAACAAGAAAAAAAAGTCTGTGTAAAAATTGTGCTGTTTATTGAACATTGAAAAATGTTAATAAATTTTAAATATCACAATAATTATAATTGGCCAACTGCAACATACCTGACTTTACAATGAGACTTTACATGATAGGGTTAATAGATATTTGCCAATATTTTCTTTTATAATATTTGCCTATAAATGATAGAGTTCATGATATTTAATTCATCTGTGTTTTTTAAACATCCATCTCCTGCTCTGACTGTAATTTATGTGAATACAAAATTCATGTCTGTTGTCCACCCAGTGCACAGCACTTGGGAGTTGATATACAATCAGTTACTATCTGGTGAATAAATAAATGAGCAGATACATGAATAAAACGAAATGTGGGCTAACAGAGTAATAATGACCATCTTTTATCAGTGAATTTCAAAATCAGGTACCATTTATTGAATAATTATTATACTCCAGGTTTTGAGCTTAGCTTGAAATGATCATGTATATGCCATTGAAAGTATACAAATTTAAATTTTTGATCTCTTCATGGAGAATTATAAATCATTATGAAATGTCCTTTTTTATCTATATTCTGCCTTTTTCTAAGTTTTCTTTTTCTGAAATGACTCTAAATGTTCTGTTTACTAGTGTTTGATGTTTTTTTCCATCTTGTCACTCACTCAATTTGTACCTTTATAATTAACATGTCTTTTATAAGCATTAAATTGTTGGGTTTTACTTTATCTATTATGACAATGTTTGTCTTTTATTTGGAGCATTTAATCCATTTACCAATGATCATTTATATTAGTCATTCTACTATTTGTTTTGTTTTTCCCATCTACTTTACTCTATTTCTTATCTTGTTCCTTGCCTTCATTTGTGTAACACAAGATAATATAACATTTTTGCTTTCCTCTACTAACAAGTTCATTACCTAATTCTTTATTATTACCTTAATGTTTATCCTAAATATTAAAACATGCATTTGCAACTCATGGAGCTTTCAAAATATCGTTTTTATTGCTTTGCCAAAAATTCTTTAACTTTGCTAACTTCCATTTTGTGTTTTGCATTACTGAGAACACAGTTCTTTGTTTGTTTGGTTTTGCTTTTTGTTTTCTCATATATTTGAAATTCTAGGAGGTAGTATGATTATTGTTTTGTATAGTTAATGTTTATGATGCCTCACAGAGTGTAGTATTTTCCTTAGAGAACATTGTTGTTTGGCCCAAAGAATTTCTTTTGCTATTTCTTTTAAAAAAGAACTACTGGTAATTTCTCTTAGCTGTGATTTATCTGAACACTTTATTTAGCCCTAATTTTAAAACTACTTTCTCTGGATATATAATACTATATTGGTAGTTGTTTGATTCAATACTTTAAATAGATCTTTTTTTGTTTTTTTTCCAAGCTTCCATCATTTTTGGTGAGAGGTCAAATCTCTGTCTTATTATTTCTCATTTTTCTTTGACCTTTTTTCTTATTTTGTCTTTATTTTTCATAATTTGACTTTGGTAGATATGATGTTCTTTGTATTTATCTTGCTTATCTATGACTATATACCTTTTCTCAGTATTGAAAAATCTTAGATCAACTTTTCAAATACTGATTTTGTTCATTCTCCTTCCTCACTTTCTGAGACATCATCAACATGCAAGCTAGAATAATTGACTGAACCATTTATAGGTATTATGTTCCCATCTGTACTTTTTATTTTTTCTCTTTATTTTCAGTTTGCATATTTTTATTGACCCATCTTCAAATCTATCAATCCTGACTTCTGTTTTACTCTAATTGCTCTTAAACAGATATACTGAGGTTTCAAATTTCTTAGTCTGATTTTAAGTTTTAGGGTTATTTTATAGATTCCTCTAATTTGATGAAAATTTCCATTAAAACATTTTTTTTCTGTCTCATTACAGCTATTTTTGAATATATGAATTATTATTTTAAAATCCTTTCAGATAACCCCAATAACTTCATCTCTTATTATGTCCTTTAGTCTTTGGTCATTTGGTCTCATCTTTTTTTTTGTCATTTGTATTGAATGATAAGACTTGCAAATGACTTGCAATTTTCACTTAATGGCATATATTTTATGTATTTATTTATTTTTAAGAGTGTGCTGCTGCTGCTGCTAAGTCGCTTCAGTCGTGTCCGACTCTGTGCTACCCCATAGACGGCAGCCCACCAGGCTCCCCATCCCTGGGATTCTCCAGTCAAGAACACTGGAGTGAGTTGCCATTTCCTTCTCCAATGCATGAAAGGGAAAAGTGAAAGTGAAGTCACTCAGTCGTGTCCGACTCTTCGCGACCCCATGGTCTGCAGCCCACCAGGCTCCTCCGTCCATGGGATTTTCCAGGCAAGAGTACTGGAGTGGGGTGCCATTGCCTTCTCCATTAAAGAGTGTAGCTCCCAGTAATATTAACTTCCTCCTGAGAGAAGACATCTTTTCCTCTAGAAGGCAGATACACGTGGGAGCTATCAGCTTAATCAAATCCAAGATTGCCTTGATTCAAAACTGGACCATGCTGTAGGTATGGTACCTTTTGTTTGCCTTATTTTTGAGGCATAAATCTCCAGGGAATTCAGTTGAATGCCTATTGTTTTCACCAAAGCCCCTCTACCAGTGTGACTTGAACTTTAAAGCTCCATTCTCAGCATTTTGAGAATGTTACAAAACCTGCTCTGTTTTTCAAGGGTTTTTGGCTTAGACTTTAACCTACCATTCCCCACAGGTTCAGCATTTGGACAACTGTTTTAATGGTAAATCAAACTATTAACTTTAAACTCTTCAGGCACTGAGGCATTTTTTTTTTCTTAATTCTAAAAATGCCAAAAGCTTTGCTATTTTCTCTATCTCCACCCACAGCACTCAACTTGGGTTCTTGCTTCCTTGCCTACAGAGAAAATTACTGCTGTTTCAACTGCTAGTTAACTAACCTTTCCACAATTTATTCCAAAAACAAAACGAAACAACAAAAAAAAATGGATAAAGGTAGCAGCTTTATGAGTTGATGAGTTGATTTCTATGTCTTTGCAATTTCAAAATTTGTAACAGTAAATACTAACATGTTTCAGGATATTGCAATTCAGATTAGTGTCTCCTCTAAAGAGTCATTAATAAAAGATGAAAAGATGTTGATGGAAAAATATAGCTCTTATTAAGCTGCATAATATAAATATAAATATCAGAAACTATTAATTAAATTTATTTCTTGGATTTTATTGTCATTGAATAGATGAGGTGACAAACTTTTAAATGTTCATGAAAATGTAAGTGTAAAAATTGAAATTGTTTTTAATAAGGCATTTTATCAGGCTTATGATGGCATATCTTACATGATTTGAACAGTATTGGTTTATCACTGTTTATATTTAGGAAGTATGTAAAAAATCTTTTTACATACAAATTATCATTTACAGTTTTATTTTTAATAGTGAGGAATTTAAATGAAGAATAAAAACTCTTATCAATAGAATAATTTCTTTATAGCCTTCTTGATGATTTTTTTTTTAAATTACAGAAAAATTAAAAAATATTTGTAAGCCACATTATGGACATAATTTAGAAAAAGTGAAAGTCACTCAATTGTGTCCAGTTCTTTGAGACCCCATGGACTGTAGCCCCACCAGGCTCCTCTAGGCATGGAATTCTCCAGGCAAGAGTACTGGAGTGGGTTGTCATTTCTTTCTCCAGGGGATCTTCCCAACCCAAGGAATGAACCCAGGTCTCCCATGGGAATGCATTTGAGTCAGTTCTAATGAGGTGGATGAACCTAGAACCTATTATACAGAGTGAAGTGAATCAGAAAGAGAAAGATAAATACTGTATTCTAACACATATATATGGAATCTAGAAAAATGGTACTGAAACATTTATTTACAGGGCAGCAATGAAGAAACAGACATAGAGAATAGACTTATGGACATGTGGAGAGGGGAGGAGAGGGTGAGATGGAAGGGACTAGGGAGGAGAGGGTTAGATGGACTTTTAGGAGGTCATGTGCTAATGCTGTGATTGAAGAGTATATGAAGATTATGGAAACACAAAGTTATGCCAATATCTTTCTTTAATTTAAGTGAATAGAGAATTATATGACATTGGTTTCTATTTATTTTCTTTTGGTTGTAATCACTACATAAGTGTAAACTATACCAGCAGTGAATTTAAAGTACTTTAAGGTAAAACTAATGGCTTTTTCTTAATTTAAAAATATAGGTGCAGTGATCAGTATTCCAAGATTATTTAGGAGAAAACATGGGAATTAAAGTAAATATCTCATGCTTTTATTTTTTAATTAATTTATTTTTTATTGAAGGATAATTGCCTTACAGAATTTTGTTGTTTTCTGTCAAATGTCAACATGAATCAGCCATAGGTATATATATGTCACCTCCCTTTTGAACCTCCCTATCATCTCCCTCCCCATCCCACCCCTCTAGGTTTATACAGAGGCCCTGTTTGAATTTCTGGAGCCATATAGCAAATTCCCATTGGCTATCCATTTTACAT
Organism: Bison bison bison; assembly: GCF_000754665.1. Classification (NCBI taxonomy): domain Eukaryota; kingdom Metazoa; phylum Chordata; class Mammalia; order Artiodactyla; family Bovidae; genus Bison; species Bison bison. The sequence goes on along the minus strand of NW_011494836.1, from coordinate 520,089 downwards.
ATGGTAAAATATGTAAAGGTAAGCTTCCATGTTACTCTTCCCATACATCTCACCCTCTCCTCCCCTCCCCACATGTCCGTAAGTCTATTCTTTATGTCTGTTTCTCAATTGCTGCCATGTAAATAAATGTTTCAGTACCATTTTTCTAGATTCCATATATATGTGTTAGAATACAGTATTTATCTTTCTCTTTCTGATTCACTTCACTCTGTATAATAGGTTCTAGGTTCATCCACCTCATTAGAACTGACTCAAATGCATTCCTTTTAATGGCTGAGTAATATTTCATTGTGTATGTATATCACAGCTTCTTTATCCATTCATCTGTCAATGGACATCTAGGTTGCTTCTATGTACTAACTATTGTAAACAGTGCTGCAATGAACAATGGGATACATGTGTCTCTTTCAATTTTGGTTTTCTCAGGGTATATGCCTAGGAGTGGGATTGCTGGATCATATGGTGGTTTTATCCCTAGTTTTTTAAGGAATCTCCATACTGTCTTCCATAGTGTCTGTATCAATTTACATTCCCATCAACAGTGCAAGAGTGTTCCCTTTTCTTCACACCCTTTCCAGCATTTATTGTTTGTAGATTTTTTGATGAGAGCCATTCTGACTGGTATGAGATGATATCTCGTTGTAGTTTTGATTTGCATTTCTCTAATAATGAGCAATGTTCAGCATATTTTCATGTGTTTGTTAGCCATCTGTATGTCTTCTTTGGAGAAATGTCTGTTTAGGTTTTTTTCCCACTTTCTGTTTGGGTTTTTATTTTTCTGGCTTTGAGTTGTATGAGCTGCTTGTATATTTTGGAAATCAATCCTTTGTCGGTTGTTTCATTTGCTATTATTTTCTCCCACTCTGAGGGTTGTCTTTTCACATTGCTTAGAGCTTCCTTTGTTGTGCAAAAGCTTTTAACTTTAATCATGTCCCACCTGTTTACATTCGTTTTTATTTCCGTAACTCTAGGAGGTGGGTCATAGAGGCTCTTGCTTTGATTTATGTTATCGAGTGTTCTGCCTATGTTTTTATCTAAGAGTTTTACAGTTTCTGGTCTTATATTTAGGTCTTTAATTCGTTTTGAGTTTATCTTTGTGTATAGTGTGAGGAAGTGTCCTAATTTCATTCTTTTACATGTAGCTGTCCAGTTTTCCCAGCACCATTTACTATACAGGCTGTCTTTGCCCCATTGTATATTCTTGATTCCTTTGTCAAAAATAAGGTACCCATAAATTCATGGGTTTAGTTCTGGGCTTTCTATCTTGTTCCATTGGTCTATATTTCTGTTTTTGTGCCAGTACCATACTGCCTTAATGACTGTAACTTTGTAGCATAACCTGAAGTCAGGAAGATTGATTCCTCCAGCTCCATTCTTCTTTTTCAAGACTGCTTTGGCTATTCCGGGTTTTTTGTGTTTCCATATGAATTGTGAAATTTTTTGTTCTAGTTCTGTCAAGAATGCCATTGGTAATTTGATAGGGATGGCATTGAATCTGTCTATTGCATTTGGTAGCATAGTCATTTTCACAATATTGATTCTTCCTACCCAGGAACATGGAGTAGCTTTCCATCTGTTTATGACATCTTTGATTTCTTTCATTAGTGTCTTATAATTTTCTGTGTAGAGTTCTTTCTTCTCCTTAGGTAAGTTTATTCCTAGATATTCAATTCTTTTTGTTGCAATGGTGAATGGGATTGATTCCTTAATTTCTCTTTCTGATTTTTCATTGTTAGTATATAGAAATGCAAATGATTTCTGTGTATTGATTTTATATCCTGCAACTTTGCTAAATTCACTGATTAGCTCTAGTAATTTTCTGTTTCTATCTTTAGGGTATTCTATGAACAGTATCCTGTCATCTGCAAACAGTGAGAACTTTACTTCTTCTTTACCAATCTGGATTCCTTTTCTTTCTTTTTCTTCTCTGATTGCTTTAGCTAAAACTTCCAGAACTATGTTAAATAATAGTGGTGAAAGTGGATACCCTTGTCTTGTTCCTGATCTTAGGGGGGGAATGCTTTCAGTTTTTCAATATTGAAATAATGTTTGCTGAAGGCTTATCATACATGGCATTTACTGTGTTGAGGTAGGTTCCTTCTATGCCCATTTTCTGGAGTTTTAATCATAAATAGGTGCTGAATTTTGTCAAAGCTTTTTTCTGCATCAAGATGATCATATGGTTTTTATCTTTCAATTTCTTAATATGGTGTATCACATTGATTGATTTCGATATATGTGAAAGAATTCCTGCATCCCTGGAATAAACCCAACTTGATCATCTTATATGAGCTTTTTGATGTGTTACTGAATTCTGTTATCTAAAATTTTGTTGAGGATTTTTGCATCTATATTCATCTGTAATATTGGACTGTAGTTTTCTTTTTGTGTGTTGTCTTTGTCTGGTTTTGGTATCATGGTGATGGTGGCCTTGTAGAATGAATTTGGAAGTGTTTCTTCCTCTGTAATTTTTTTTTTCCCTCTGTAATTTTTTGAAAGAGTTTTAAAAGGATACACATTAGCTCTTCTCTAAATGTTTAATAGAATTCTCCTGTGAAGCCATCTGGTCCTGGGCTTTTGTTTTTTGGGACATTTATGATCACAGCTTCAATTTCAGTGCTTGTAATTGGGTTGTTCATAATTTCTACTTCTTCCTGGTTCAGTCTTGGAAGAGTGAACTTTTCTAAGAATCTGTCCATTTCTTCCAGGTTATCTATTCTATTACCGTAAGTTGTTCATAATAGCCTCTTATAACCCTTTGTATTTCTGCATTGTCTGCTGTAACCTCTCCTTTTTCATTTCTAATTTTGTTGTTTTGATTCTTCTCTCTCTTTTTTTTACTTGATTAGTCTGGCTAAAGGTTTGTCAACTTTGTTTATCTTCTCAAAGAAACAGCTTTTAGTTTTATTAATCTTTACTATTATTTCTTTCATTTCTTTTTCATTTACTTATGCTCGGATCTTTATGATTTCTTTCTTTCTACTAATTGTGGGTTTTTTACTTGCTGTTTTCCCAGTTGCTTTAGCTGTAATGTTAGGTTGTCTATTCAATGTTTTTCTGTTTCTTGAAATAGGATTGTATTGCTATAAACTTTCCTCTTAGAACTGCTTTTGCTGCATACCATAGGTTTAGACTTGTCGTGTGTTCATTGTCATTCGTTTCTAGAAATTTTTTGATCTCCCTTTTGATGCCTTCAGTAACCTGTTGGCTATTTAGAAATGTGCTGTTTAATCTCTATGTGTTTGTGTTTCTTACAGTTTTTTTCTTGTAATTCATATCTAGTTTCATGGCATTGTGGTCAGAGAAGATGCTTTATATGATTTCAATTTTCTTAAATTTACTGAGGTTTGATTTAAGACTCAAGATGTGGTCTATCCTGGAGAATGTTCCATGTGCACTTGAAACGAAGGTGTACACTTTTGCATTTGGATGGAAAGTCCTGAAGATATCAATGGAATTCATCTCATCTAATATATCATTTAAGATGTGTTTCCTTTCTAACTTTCTGTTTTTATGGCCTGTCCATTGGTGTGAGTGGGGTGTTAAAGTCTCCTACTATTAGTGTGTTACTGTCAATTTCTCCCTTTATGTCTGTTAGTGTCTGTGTTATGTATTGCGATGCTCCTATGTTGGGTGCGTAGATATTTACAATTGTTATTTCTTCCTCTTGGATTGATCCCTTGATCATTATGTAGTATCCTTCCTTATCCCTTGTAATCTTCTTCATTTCAAGGTCTGTTTTGTCTGATATGAAGGCTGCTGCTCCAACCTTTTTTAACTTCCCATGTGCATGGAATATATTTTTCTATCCTCTCACTTTCAGTCAATATGTGTCTTGAGGTCTGAAGTGGGTTTCTTGTTCAGTTCAGTTCAGTTTAGTTGCTCTTTGTGTCTGACTCTTTGCGACTCCATGTACTGCAGTATGCCAGGCCTCCCTTTCCATCACCATCTCCCAAAGTTTACTAAAACTCATATGCATTGAGTCAGTGATGCCATCCAACCAATTCGTGCTCTGTTGTCACCTTCTCCTCCTGCCTTCAATCTTTCCCAGCATCAGGGTCTTTTCCCAAGAGTCAGTTCTTCACATAAGGTGGCCAAAGTATTGGAGTTTCAGCTTCAGCATCAGTCCTACCAAAGAATATTCACAACTGATCTCCTTTAGAATGGACCGGTTGGATCTTCTTGCAGTCCAAGGGACTCTCAAGAGTCTTCTCCAACACCACAGTTCAAAACCATCAATTTTTTGATGCTTAGCTTTCGTTATAGTCCAGCTCTTACATCCATACATGACTACTAGAAAAACCATATCCTTGACTAGATGAAACTTTGTTGGCAAAGAAATGTCTCTGCTTTTTAATATGCTGTCTAGGTTGTTCATAGCTTTTCTTCCAAGAAGTAAGCATCTTTTAATTTCATGGCTGCAGTCTGCTTCTGCAGTAATTTTGAAGTCCCAAATAATAAAGTCTCTCATTGTTTCCACTGTTTGCCCAACTTTTTCACTCTCCTTTTTTACTTTCATCAAGAGGTTCTTCAGTTGTTCTTCACTTTCTGCCATAAGGGTGGTGTCATCAGAATATCTCAGGTTATTGATATTTCTCCTGGCAATCTTGATTCCAGCTTGTGCTTCTTCCAGCCCAGTGTTTCTCATGATGTACTCTGCATATAGGTTAAATAAACAGGGTAACGATATACAGCCTTGACATACTCTTTTCCCTATTTGGAACCAGTCTGTTTTTCCATGTCCAGTTCCAACTTTTGCTTCCTGACCTGCACACAGGTTTTTCAATAGGCAGGTCAGATGGTCTGGTATTCCCATCTCTTGAAGAATTTTCCACAGTTTGTTGTGATCCATATAGTCAAAGGTTTTGGCATATTCAATAAACCAGAAATAGATGTTTTTCTGGAGCTCTCTTGCTTTTTTGATGATCCAGCGGATGTTGGCAATTTGATCTCTGGTTCCTCTGCCTTTTCTAAAACCAGCTTGAACGTCTGGAAGTTCACATCACATGTACTGTTGAAGCCTGGCTTTCAGAATTTTGAGCAATACTTTATTAGTATGTGAGACGATTGCAACTGAGCAGTAGTTTGAGCATTCTTTGGCATTGCCTTTCTTTGGGATTGGAATTAAAACTGACCTTTTCCAGTCCTGTGGCCACTGCTGAGTTTTCCAAATTTTCTGTCATATTGAGTGCAGCACTTTCACAGCATCATCTTTCAGGATTTGAAATAGCTCAACTGGAATTCCATCACCTCCACTAGCTTTGTTTGTAGTGATGCTTTCTAATGCCCACTTGACTTCACATTCCAGGATGTCTGGCTCTAGGTCAGTGATCACACCATCATGATTATCTGTGTCATGAAGATCTTGTTTGTGTAGTTCTTCTGTGTATTCTTGCCACCCCTTCTTAATATCCTCTGCTTTTGTTACATCCATACCATTTCCCTCCTTTATTGAGCGTATGTTTGCATGAAATCTTCCTTTGGTATCTTTAATTTTCTCTAAGAGATCTCTAATCTTTCCCATTCTGTTGTTTTCCTCTATTTCTTTGCACTGATCACTGAGGAAGGCTTTCTTATCTCTCCTTGCTATTCTTTGGAACTCTGCATTCAGATGGGTATATCTTTCCTTTTCTCCTTTGCTTTTTGCTTCTCTTCTTTTCACAGCTATTTGTAAGGCCTCCTCAGACAGCCATTTTGCCTTTTTACATTTCTTTTTCTTGGGGATGGTTTTGCTCCTTGTCTCCTGTACAATGTCACGAACCTCCATCCATAGTTCATCAGGCACTCTTTCAGATCTAATTCCTTGAATTTCTTGTAGTCAGCATATATATGGGCCTCATTTTTGTATCGGAGAAGGCAATGGCACCCCACTCCAGTACTCTTGCCTGGAAAATCCCATGGACGGAGGAGCCTGGTAGGCTGCAGTACATGGGGTCACGACTGAGCGACTTTACTTTCACTTTTCACTTTCATGCATTGGAGAAGGAAATGGCAACCCATTCCAGTGTTCTTGCCTGGAGAATCCCAGGGACAGGGGAGCCTGGTGGGCTGCCAACTATGGGGTCACACAGAGTTGGACACAACTGAAGTGACTTAGCAGCAGCAGCAGTAGCATTTTTGTATACATTGAGCTAGTCTGTGTCTTTTTGTTGGAGCATTTAATCCATTTAAATTGAAAGTAATTATTGATATTTATGTTCTTATTGCAATTTTCTAACTATTTGGGGTTCATTTTGTAGATCTCTTTTCTTCTGTTTTATTTCTTAACTATATAAGTCCCTTTAACATTTGTTGCAAGGCTGGTTTGCTGGTACTGAATTCTCTTGACTTTTGCCCTTTTGAAAAGCTTTTTATTTCTCCATCAATTTTGAATGAGATCCTTGCTGGGAGAGTAATCTTGGTTGTAGATTTTTCCCTTTCAGTACTTTAATTATATCCTGCCATTCCCTTCTGGCCTGCAGAGTTTCTGCTGAAAGATCAGCTGTAAAGCTCATGGGGTTTCCCTTGCATGTTATTTATTTCTTCTCCCTTGCTGCTTTTAATATTCTTTCATTGTATTTAGTCTTTGTTAATTTGATTAATATGTTTCTTGACATGTTTCTCCTTGGGTTTATCCTGTATGGGACTCTTTGTGCCTCTTGGACTTGATTGGCTATTTCCTTTTCCATGTTGGGGAAATTTTCACCTATAAGCTCTTTAAAAATTTTCTCATACCTTTCTTTTTCTCTTCTTCTTCTAGGACCCCTATAATTTCAATGCAAATGCATTTGATATTGTCCCAGTGGTCTCTGATACTCTCCTCAGCTCTTTTCATTCTTTTCACTTTTTCTGTTCTTCAGAAGTTATTTCCACCATTTTATCTTCCACCTCACCAATTCATTCTTCTGCTTCAGATATTCTGCTACTGATTCCATCTAGAGTATTTTTAACTTCAGTAATTGTGCTATTTGTTTTGTAGGCTTTGGCTTTAATTCTTCTAGGTCTTTGTTAATTGATTCTTGTGTTTTCTCCATTTTGTCTTCAAGGTTTCTGATCATCTTTACTATCGCTACTCTAAATTCTTTTTAAGTTAATTTTCCTATTTCCTCTTCATTTATTTGAACTTCTGTGTTTCTAGTTTGTTCATTCATTTGTGCAATATTTCTCTGCTTTTTCATTTTTTTTAAAGTTATTGTGTTTGTATCCTTTTCCCAAGCTTCAAGTAAAGTTGAATTCTTTCCTTGAAGGGTTTCTGCCCTCCTAAGTTTGGTCCAGTGGTTTATGTGAGTTTCGTATAGGGTGAGCTTTGTGCTGAGTTTTTGTTTGTTAGTTTTTCCTCTGATGGGCAAGGCTGAGTGAGGTGGTACTCCTGTCTGCTGATGACTGGGTTTATATTTTTGCTTTGTTTGTTGCTTAGATGAGGTGTTCTGCACAGGGTGCTACTGGTGGTTGGGTGATTCTGGGTCTTGTATTCAAGTGATTTCCTTTGTGTGAGTTCTCACTATTTGATAACTCCTTAGTTTAGTTCTCTGGTAGTCTAGAATGTTGGAGTCAGTACTCCCACTGCAAAGGCTCAGGGTTTGATCTCTGGTCAGGAGTGAAGATTCCACAAGTGGTTTGTTGTGGCATTAAGGGAGAGTAAAACAGATATCTGAAAATGAGAAACCAAAGATGAACCTCAGACAAATGGCAGCTGCAAAATCAGGCAAATAATAATTAAAACAATGGGATATACACATATACATATACACCCATGAGCAAAGTGAAAATAGTCCAACAAAAATATAGTAGATTGATTAGGCGAGCAAAGGAAATAAAAAATTATATTTGCCAGTTATAAACAAAACTAATTTAAGCACAAACTGGAAAACAAAAATAAAGCAAGGGGCCAAGTGTCAAATAAAGCAATGAAAACAAAACTAACAAATATGTTGAGAGGAAAGGAAAGAAAGAAAAGAAAGTATAGATATGAAAGTTAAATAGAGGTAGATAAAGAAGATTTATATACATTAAAGATTAACTGCAAAGGGAAAAAACAGTAAGAAAGACAAATGAAGGAACCAATGTAGAAAAAAATATAATAAGTTTAACAAAATTAAAAATTCAAATTATAAAAAAAGAGCAAAGAGAAAATAAAAAACAGAAGAAGAAAGAAAAAGGGAAAAAAAAGAAAATTCCACAGAACTGCAAAAGCCCAATGTAAAGGCAGAGGTTGATAACAACAATAGAAACTGTGATTGAATATACACATTTATATATACACACACAAGCAAAATCAAAACAGTTCAACAGAGCCTAGATACAATAGATTGACCTGGTGAACAAAGGAAACCAGAAATTGTATCTACCAGAACAAAACTAACTAAAGCACAAACTGGAAAGCAAAACTAAAGCAAAGTGCCAATTGGGGAATAAAGCAATGAAAATAACAGTAACAAATTTGTTGAGAGGAAAGGAGAGAAAGAAAAGAAAGAATAGATATGCAAAGTTAAATAGAGGTAGACAAAGAATATTTATATACATTAAAGATTAACTGCAAGAGGAAAAGAACAGTATGAGAAGCAAACAAAGGAACAAATGTAGAAAAAATAGTAATAGATTTAAAAAATTAAAATTAAAGAAGAGATAAAAGAAAAAAAAAAAGAGAAAAACACAGACCTGCAGAAGCCCAAATATAGAGGCAGAGGTTTGTGACAGCAATAAAAAATGTGACTGAGGTAAAAGAAAAAAAGAATAAAACAACCTCAGAAGCTTAATTGAAATTCTTAGTATCAATAAAATCGACAATTACAACAGAGGGGGGAAAAGAAAAAAAATCTGAAAGAATCTACAGCAAGTCAAAAAATAAGAATAATAAATGTTTTTCTTGGGTCACTGCTGTCAGAGTCCTTTCCCACAATGGGAATCACAGTCCACCTTACCTCCCTGGGATGCCCTCCAACACTGTACTGATCTCTGGACCTGCCATGGGGGCAGGTCAGATTCTAATCTGGTTCTACTCCTGTGTGTTCTTGCCTCCAATGTCCACAGCTATCAGAGCTAGTGTGTTTTCTTTTGTGGGAGCTCTGAATGGCTTTTTATGTATTCCATAGGCACAGAGTCTGTTTAGTTGATTGGGTGGATTTAATCTGCAGCTTGTACAGCTATTGGGAAAGTTTTGGGTCTTTTTGCTTAACCACACTGTCCCTGGGTTTCCATTGTGATTTTATTTCCACCTCTATGTGTGGGTCGTCCACTGGGGCTTAGCTCCTGAGGCTGCCCTGGAGGGCTTGGGTTTGCCCCTGTGAGGGCCAGGTGTGGAAGTGGCACAGCTGCTTGGGTCGCAGGGGTTCTGGGAGCATCAGCTATTCAGGGGGGTTGGTGGCTAGGGCAGCAGGAAATATAGTGCTCTAGAAGGGATGGCAACCAGTATTAGCCAATATGTGCCAGTATTCTTGCCTGGAGAACCCCCTGCTCCCTGACAGAGATGCCTGGAAGGCCACAGTTTACAAGGTGGCAAAGAGCTGCACATGACTGAAGTGACTCTATGGGTATAAGACTTTTTTTGCCTGTGGCAGCTCTGCCCCAGTGAGAGTTGAGCATAAAAGTAGTGCAGTTGCTTGGCACGCAGGGACCCTGGTGGTGCCAAGTGTTCAGGGACACAGACGCCTCTGTGGCAGGACTTATGGCCCTATCAGAGCCTTTTTTCAAGCCTCTTGTAGCTGGCAGTCAGAGGTCTCTTTGGCCAGACTTTCTCCTTAGCTCTGCCTATTCAAGCACTTAGAGGAATCCCTTGCCTGGGGCCCTTCTCTATTGTTCAGCATGTCAGGCACATAGAGAGGCCCCTTTGGCTGGGGTCCTACTCTGTAGATCAGTGCATCAGTCACTGAAAGGAGTACCCTGGGAGAGGTCCTACTCTGCAGTTTAGTGCCTCAAGCAGTCAGGCATTTGATGGGCCAGCCTGTCTATTGTTCAGCTGTGATGCTGCCGTTTGGGGAGAGAGAGGCTTGGTGATGGCTCCACCCTCTACACATGACTCAGCAGTATTGCCTTGCTTTATGGCTGCCTGGCTTTCCTCCACAGGCATTTCCCATCACAATCTCCTCCCTCACATCCCCTCGATCCCTCTGTCTACAATCAACAGCAGCCCTCACAGTGGGTTTGCTCCACAATCCCTGAACTTCAGTTCCCAGCTGCTGCCCCTTCCAGGATACCCACGTTCCTACCAGGCATATGTATGGCTTTGACAAGGACTGTCTGATTCTCATTCCACTTAGGCTGCCACAGATCAGCTGTTTCACTCTCAGCCTTAAATGTTTCTCCTCTGACTCAGATAATTGCCCCACTATGGGGATCTGACCACGCTTCAGTTCCCCCACCCACTGAAGGTAGGTCCACTCCTACTCCTGTTTTTCCCCCTAGTTCCTTCATCCTACTGAGTTTTGCGTGGTTCTATATATTCTTTTCCACTGGTCAGGTAGCCCTGTTTGCTCTCAGCTGGTGTTCTGCATGCGTTCTGTGTCTGATGGTGCATTCCTGATGTATCCGTGAAGAGAGATGTACTCCACGTCCACCTACTCTTCCGCCATCTTGTCCTCCAGTCTAAATATATCATGCTTTAACTTAAAAAAAGAATTTCAATTAAATCAAGAAATATTCTGAGAAAAATAGATTATTCATCTTTAGTTAGTGCATATTTTGACCACATTAGAAGAATAAAATATAATACTTATTATCAACAATAACAAAATAAATAGTCCAGCAAATTCCTGTTCCAGAAGACAGCTTTTACTCAATACTTTTCCTTATTTTATGTTGGAACTCTGCTTAAATATGTCACACAGCGACCCAGGCTTAAAAATTAACCACTATCTGTATGATTCTTCAACAGGTTACAAACTTCTCTACATCTTATGCCTCATTTATGAAATAAAATGATGTAACATAATTTCTAATCATTTTTTCTCTGAGATACTATGGAGCTCTATGTCCTTAAGGTAAGGTTTTCATATGGTAATTACATATACTCACATTTATTTGTTATTCTTTATCTACTAGAAAATTGACTCAGCATTATGAATCCAAACACCAAATCTCATTTTGTAATGACACAGTGTCTGTGCATGCATATGTGTGTTTTTAGGCCAAAACACAAAATTATCTAAATGTTCAGTCTGAATGATCAAGTGAGATAGAAATGAATTTTATCCTTTGAAAATTTCCAATTCATAATCCATATTTTCTCTTTTTCACATCTACTTTGAACAACAACATCTAGGAAGGTTAAATAGACCTAATGTATTAATTATTAATCTCTAACTCTGCTTTACCCTCATGGCAGTGACAACAATAATAATGGTCATTCCATCCCCATGAGGACTCATTCATTCCTTCATTAAAATAAGACATTCCTGGGCATAATGAGGGTCACTGGGGTGTTATCCATACAACTGGACATATTGGAATGCCATAGAAATAACCAGGAGAAGTGTGAATGTTGTTTTGGGAGATAACAGGGACGATTTCTCAGAGGAGATTACACAATGGAACGACAGTTTCTAAACTTTGAATAAAGACTTTTTGTGTGTGTAAAAATAATATTCATAAAAAGGAAACAATTTTTCTTTTCAATGAACTCACACTTTCATCTGTCATTTCCCCTTCTTTCTTATGGGAAGACAGATACATTCTATTCTAAACCCAGCTGGTCCCTTGTTGCAGCTTTTACTTCCCCCAAGGTCTTATATCATTAATTATCACTTCCTTATTGAAGTTAATTCTCTCATTGTCCACTAACTCTGTGTCCTTCCAACTACAGCTATGTTCTATGATTTCCATGCATTAAAACAACAACAACAACAACAGCAACTGTCTTCCAACCTTCCCTTTACTTTAGCCACTTCTCTTTTGTACTCATAAGAAAACTTCTTGACCTATAAGCTTGCTCAAGCTTCTACTGAAATACATTCTATACATCAGTAGAGATTCCTTAATGCTAAATCCAACAACTTCTCTATCTAAAGCCTACTTGAATACTTAATATTGTACAATATTTGACTTTGAGGAACAGTCCTCCTGGAAAAAAAATAACTTTTCCTTTAGCTTCATCTATAATATTCTCTTTTGTTATTGTTTTTTAGTCACAAAGTAGTCTCCAACTCATTTTTTACACCATAGACTATAGTCTGCCAGGCTTATCTGTCTATGGAATTATCCAGACAAAAATACTGGACTGGGTTGCCATTTCCTTATTTAGATGATCTTCCCGACCCAGGGTTCAAACCCACATCTCCTGCATTGGTCGGTGGGTTTTATACCACTGATCCACCAGGAAAACCCAATATTCTCTTTTAACTATTTATTTAAATTGATCATATAGGCTATTCTTTCTAAATTCTTTTCTTAAAAGCGTGTGTTACCTTATGTCTCTCTCACATTCTCCACATATAACGATTTGTGTGTTGAGTTCAAAGAGTTGCAGTGAAGATCAAGTAATATAGTGTATGCAAAATTATTGACACATGCCAAGTCTACTCCAGTATTCTTGCCTGGAGAATTACAAGAGGACAGAGGAGCCTGCTGGGTTACAGTCCATGGGGTTGCGAAGAGTAGAACATGATTGAGCTGATGAGCACACAAAAGCTTTAATTAATAAATGGGAAATATTATTATAATCATTAGTGTTCATAGTGATATATTCTAATCTAACATAATGATGACTGCTGGATCCAAGCTCTTTGAGCACTATAGATCCAAGAATTATTCAATACACTTTTCTGCTATGATGAAAATGTACAATTCTGGCATTCAATATGGCAGCCATTATCCACATGTAACTTGCAAAATGTTTGCAATGTGGCTACTGTGAAAGAGGAGCTGAAATTTTTAATTTTCCTTAATTTTAATTAATATAAATTTAAATAACCACATGTGACCAGGGACTACTGTACAGTATTAGATAGCACAGATCTAGGCCTATTTTTAACTTACATTCAGTTTGAAAAATTAAAATGTGTCCAACAATCAGATTCTCCTTCTGTGTATTATAGAACAAGCTACTTTTTTGAATTCCTTGTTTCAATTAATAGGATCACCATTTGCCAAGGCAACAATGTTCAAATGCTATGTGATGAATTAGGATTCATTTTGAAATGAAAAGAGCATGACCTTTGAATCAAACACACCTGGCTTCAAATAGGACATCTCCATTTCCTTGCCATTTGACCTTGGGCAAATTAAATAACCTGCAAGAGAATCTTTTTTTTTTTTTTCATTTGTAAAATAGAAATAAATATGTGTATCACACAAGGCTATTATCAGGATTAAAAGTCACAGCTTATGTAAAACACCTGGCTTAATGGCTGGGCATATAAAGCACATATATTTCATAAATATACATTACCTCTTTTTTTGCCTCCCATTTCAAATGGATTAACAGATTCTATTGATCTCCTGTTGAAATATTTTATGTCTTTCCTCTTTTTCCATTCCCATTGAATATGTTCTTATTAATCTCCTTCTCATCAGCTTTTTCCAGTGGAATAGCCTCTTAATCAATATCTCTTCCCCAGTTATCTTTTGGTAATATCTCTTATCCAGCCATACTCTAAATTTCTACAAAATAGCTTTTCCAAAATGTTGATCTGATCTCATCACTATTTATTGCTTTATAATTTTGCTATATGAGTATGTAATTGTGTATTGCATGGTTCTAATTTTTATAAAGTAAGTGGTACCACAAGTGTATAACAGTACAAGTATTCTTCTACAACCCTCACTCTTGCATCTTTGGAGTCCATAATTATAATTTTCATTATGCATAACTCTAATTTCTTTATTTTTGTGTTCATGGCACATGTAAAAATGTGACAATTTAGTTATTTTTCTGTTGATAAATATTTAAGGCTGCTTTGAACATTCTAGTATACTTTTCTTAATGAACACATGCAAAATTTTTCTAGTATATGTGCCTGTTATATCGAACAAAGTGAACAAATGCTAAGAGTACAGCTCATTTAAAGTGTATACAGTTCATTAACCACCATCCAAATCAAGACACATAATGGTTCCAATCTCAGAAGGCTGTTATTACCTACCATCCCTAGGAACACAGTTCCGAGTTCTATTATTCTATATTCATGTTCTATAATTTCATGTATATCAATATGTCCTTTTGATGTCTAGCCTTTTTTCCTAAAAATTATAAGATTCATGATTGTCCTGCATGCAGCTTCAGCTCTTCCTCCCCACCCCATTGCTCTTAAATATCTATTATGTGAATACTCCATTACTTATTTATCCATCGTACGTCTCAAGTGTATTTGAATTATTTCTGTTTTTTTGTTATTATTTCCATAGAATGAACACATGCACTTATTTCTGTTCAGGCTATTCCTAAGAGTGAAATTACTAGGTCACAGGGTAATACATTTTTAGCTACAGTAGATACCCTCCACACCACTTTCCAATGTGGATTTCTTACTAGAAATTTCTGAGGGTTTCAATTGCTCCACATCCTCCATGATATTTGAAATCCTGTTGCAATTCTCATAGGATGGTCATGATAATACATTGTGGTTGTGCTTCTATTTCCTTGATAACTAATATTTTAAACAACTTTTCATGTGATTATTACCATTTGTATATCTTTTGTAAAGTGCACATTAGTGACATTTGCCACATTTTGTTCTTTTTTATACTTTTAGTTTTGATTTGTAAGACCTATTATATAATCTGGAATGAATCATTAGTTGAATATATGTATTGCAAATATCTTTACTAACTCTGTGACTTGACTTTCCCCTCTTATTGTGTATTTGATGAAAATAAGTTCTAAATATTCATGAAGCACATTAAAAAAATTTTGTTGTTAGTGATATTATACTGTTTAATAACTCTAAGTTCATGAAAATTTCCTCCTATGTTTTCTTTTTAAGCTTTATTGTTTTAGATTTTGCATTTATTTCTATGATACATCTGGAATTAATTTTTGTGTATGGTTTGTATAGGGTCAGGGTCCATTTTTTTCCATATGGATATTCAATTGACCCACCTCCATTTATTGAAAAGACAATCGTTTCCCCCACTGAATTGTGGAGGTGGCTTTGTCATAAATCAGGTTACTATATACATGTGGGTCTGTTTCTGGAATCTGTAATTCCCTGCCATTGAAATATTTATCTGCATACAAACACCATACTGTATAAATCGCTGCAGTTTGGAAATAAATTTTATGGTGAACAAATCCTCTACTTTTGTTCTTTTGAAGACTTCCTTTCCTACTCTAAATTCTAGGTATTTTGCCTTTCCATGTACATTTTGGAGTTTGTTTGCCAGTATCTAGAAAAATCTGGACTATTTCCTAGCATATGAATATTTCTAGTATACAAATATTTCCTTATAAAAACTGCCTTTTGTATTTTTGACATGACATACCTTCATTACTGTGCTTCTTTGGTGGCTCAGTGGTAAAGAACCCACCCACAATGCAGGAGACACAGGGGATGTGGGTTTGATCCTTGTGTCGGGAAGATCCACTGGGGGCAGAACATGGTAACCCTCTCCAGGATTCTTCCCTAGAGAATCCCCTGGACAGAAGAGCCTGGTGGTCTTCAGTCCATAGGGTCACAAAGAGACATGACTGGAGCAACTTAGCACACACACATATGCATCTTCATTACCATTCACTTCAAGTAATGTCTAAAGTAGTATGTTTTAAATTTCTAAATTTTTGGAATTTTTAATCTCTGTTTTTAATTTCTAATTTGACTTTTTATGGTCAGGTAGTCTATACATTTTCAGTCTATTGAAATATGAAGAGATATGTTTGATAAGACAGATTTTGATCACTTTGGTAAATACAGAGCATGAACTATATGTGGTGGTGCTTCTCTCTTCAGGAGACCAGTGATATGTGTGCTTTCTGTGACAGGCTGTGTTTTTCAAAGATAGCCACACAATATCCCCCATCCTACATGATCATTTGCAATGTGACCGTCATGTTTTTTTCAGTGAAAAGTGGAGTCTGTGTCTCTTCTCTTGAACATGGTGGACTTGTGATTTCCTTATAACCAAAGCAATGTTGTGGAAACACTATATAACTTACAAAGTTAAGGCAGAAAGTGTATGCATTTCTGCCCTGTTTACTGGAACACTTCATTTTGGAGTGCCCGGTCAACACCTAAGAAGTCTAGTTAATTATCTTGAAGTCACTATGTTGTCAGAAAGTAAGACCACATAGAGAGGCCATTGCAGGTGCTCTGATCAGCAATTCTTTTTTTTTTTTTTTTAATTGGAGGAACATTGTTTTAGAATGCTGTGTTGATTTCTCCCATACAACAATGCAAATCAGCCATAATTATACATATATCACCTTCCTCTTGAGACTCCCTCCCCTCCCCCTATCTCACCTCTCTAAATCATCACAGAGCACCAGGCTGGACTCCCTGTGCTATATATGGTCAGCAATTCTAATCTGTCTTCCCCACCAAGGCACTAGACATACAAGTGAATCAACCTTCACGTGATTCTAGTTCCAAGATACCAATCACGCATAGTCTTTCAAAACTAAAACTGATAAAACTAAGAGAGTTTACCAACTATTCAATTTATTTTCAAACTTCAGCAATGTATACCATATGATGTTTGTCATGTAAGAAACTGGACTATTCTGTGGTAATACTGCTGTGTAAAGATTAAGAAGGTGAAGATACCACATGTACTCTTATTGGCAATCCTAGTCTTTAATCCTTCTCAGCTTATAAAGGGAGACATGAAGGTTAGACAAAACTTCAAATGAGTTTATTCATCAGTCTTTGTGTCATAATATTTTGAATTTGTGGATTTAAGTTATTTGATGTGTTTTGATCTGTGTAATTAATATCTTTTTTTTTAACATTCACAAACATTTTATTTAGTATTTATCTGAAAATAATATTTTGTAATGGGTACATGAAAATACACATGCATATTTTAAAATATTATATTTCCTCTGCAGGAAATATGCATCCAATGTCTTACATAAACTACTGTGATTAAAATCTGTACTTCAGTGATGGCACTGGGCAAATATTATATATAACATTCACACACATGATATATTAATAAGATTTTTTACCATAAGTAAAATGCTCATATATTAACACAACTCATTTTGAATTTTGAAGCCCCTTCTATTACAAAAATACATAGAGGTATTAGTGAAGTAACTAATAGTCAAGTAACCATAATAACTTATGCAAACCTAAGGCATCTTTTGTTGTTGATAATCAGATCAGATCAGATCAGTTGTTGATAATAGAAAACTATATTTTGGGGAATAAAACACGAGAGAGGAGTAGAAAGATCACAAAAATCCATCATATTTGTGCTTCCTAGTTATAATTAAAGATACATTAAAATTCTGTGTTTTCCTGGAGACTCAGATGGAGAAGGAAATGGTAATCCACTCCAGTATTCTTGCCTGGAAAATTCTATGGACAGAGAAGCCTGGCGGGCTAGAGTCCATGGGGTTTCAAAGAGTTGGTCACTCCGGAGCAACTTTTTTTTTTTTCATTTTTCTATTAAAATATTAACCTTTAACAATGAATAAATCAATATTTTCATTTACTTGAGAGTATATCTATATTATTTTCGAAGCAAAATTTTCCATAGTGATTTGTTACAGAATTCAGTATGCTCTCATCAACTAAAATTATCATTTATCATTTTTTAGTCTAGAAATATGAAATAAGTAGTTACTTGACTATATTCATATTATAATACTTTTTATTAAACTCGGAAATGTCTAGGAATACTCTGGTGCCCTGCCTATGTGTCGACAACATCACTACCTTAATATCTTTTTTGAAGTTCATTGGCTTCTCTCTCTTCATAGGTGGATTCATTGTGAAATGATTATAGTAGTAATTTCTTTCTTTCTCTTTGGTATAACAAGATGTTATACTCTCAGAATGGTTAATACCTAAAATCAGATGTTTCCCCAAAGAACTCTGTTTTTGTATGTGATTGTGTGAACAATAGTATTTTATTTTTTATTTTTTTTGACTTATTTTTTTATTTTATTGTATTTTTAAACTTTACAATATTGTATTAGTTTTGCCAAATATCGAAATGAATCCGCCACAGGTATACCTGTGTTCCCCATCCTGAACCCTCCTCCCTCCTCCCTCCCCATACCCTCCCTCTGGGTCGTCCCAGTGTACCAGCCCCAAGCA